>NW_010972439.1:1836210-1969694 GCF_000737465.1 Haliaeetus leucocephalus | reverse complement strand
GAGGCGCGGCGCCCACGCGCGGAGAGCCGCCGAAGGCGGCCGGGACTGTGTGGTAAAGCCCGCGCTGAGGCAGTCTGTGGCTGAAGGACTGCACCCTGAGGAAAGGACCCACACGGGGGAAGTTTGTGAGGAACTGCAGCCCGCGGGAGGGACCCCACGGTGGAGCAGGGCCGAGTGCGGAGTCCTCCTCCTCCGGCTGAGGAGGAGGGAGCGGCAGAGCCCAGGTATGGCGGGCGGACCCCAGCCCCCGTCCCCTGTTCCCCTGCGCCGCCGGCGGGAGGAGGTGGAGAGAACCGGGAGCGGAGTTGAGGCGGGAAGGAGGGAGGGCGTGCGGGGGGGAAGGTGTTCCCAGGCCTGGGTTTACTGCCCGATAGCCTTGTGGTGTTTTGGTCGGTAGTGAGTGAAATTGACTGTGTTCCTTCCCCAAGCTGAGCCTGTCTCTTGCCCGTGACCATGAGTGGGGAGTGATCCCTCCCTGTCCTTGTCTCGACCCACGGGCGTTTCTTTATATTTTCTCCTCATCCCACCGTGGCGGGGGGGGACAGGGGGGAGTGAGCGAGCAGCTTCATGGTGCTTTGTTACTGGCTGGGCTTAAACCATGACATCCCCCTGTACTCGGCACTGGTGAGGCCAAACCTCAAATACTGTGTTTGGTTTTGGGCCCCTCGCTACAAGAAAGACCTTGAGGTGCTGGAGCGTGTCCAAAGAAGGGCAACGAAGCTGGTGAAGGGTATAGAGCACAAGTCTTACAAGAAGTGGCTGAGGGAACTGAGGTTGCTTAGTCTGGAGAAAAGGAGGCTGAGGGGAGACCTCATCACTCTACAACTCCCTGAAAGGAGGTTGTAGTGAGGTGGGCATCAGTCTCTTTTCCCAAGTAGCAAGTGACGGGACAAGAGGAAATGGCCTCAAGTTGCAGCAGGGGAGGCCTACATTGGATGTTAGGAAAAATTTTGTTATCAGAAGGTTTACCAATCACTGGAACAGGCTGCCTGGGGAAGTGGTTGAGTCACCATCCCTAGAGGTATTTAAAAGACGTGTAGACATGGCGGTTAGGGACATGGTTTACTGGTGGGCTTGGTAGTGTTAGGTTAACAGTTGGGCTCGATGACCCTTTTCCAACCTAAACGATTCTATGATCAAGTTGGTCAAACACGACTTCCTCTTGGAAGGACTTCACCTGCTTGTCCTTCACGTGCCTGGAAATAGTTTCCAGGATCAGTTGGAATTGCTTTCCCAGGAATCAAGGTGAGGCTGACTGGCCTGTAGTTCCCTGGGTTCTTCTTGACCTTCTTGAAGATAGGAGTGACGTTTGCCTTCCCCCAGTCCTCAGGCACCTCTCCCCATCGCCATGATCCCTTTGAGATTGGCCTCACAATGACACCAGCCAGCTCCCTCAGAGCTTGTGGGTGCATCCCATCAGGGCCGATGAATTTATAAGTATGTCTGATATCCTTAAGTCCAGTTTGTCTGTTTGTTTTAAACCATGTGGACTTAGCAGCTTTCCCCTGCAGCACAGTTTCTTGTGCATTAATAATTATAACTTGCGTCACAATTATTTACTTATTTTTTCCAGCCACTGTTTTAAGTCAGTGTTCGACACAGAGTGCGTGATACCATTGTTCTTTCCCAGAAAACTATGAAAAATTCTGTTTATTTGTTAGAGATTGATATTTAAAAGAGAAGAACATAGAGATGTCTTTTAAAAATGTAATTCAATATTAAATTATAGGCACTCCCAGGCTTCTGTCTTAGTTAATCTGTTAAGGTAGTTCAGTGTGAACTTGTTTGTTCCAGGAAGTGCATATTGTACCATGTTAATTAAATAAAGAAATAATTTTATTTGAGTTCAGCCCCTAAACTAAAGAGGAAAAAAAAAAACAACCCACACCACAATGTGATTTTACATTATAGCTTTCCAACACAATTTTGGAAATGCACATAATTTTGAAAGTAATATTCAGTAAATTGAATCGGTAAGAACTAAGCAGCATGACTGTTCTCGAAATGATTTGAATTTTGTTGCTATTAATGTCAAGAAATGATGATTTCTTTTGCATTTTGTCTATGGTTGTTCACAAGATGTGTCCAGTTAATATCCTATAAATTGGGTGAAGCTGATTGATATTGAGCAGTGCTCATCTATATGAGCACAGTCACAGTTAGTCATGGTTAATAATTAGGGAAGTGTTAAATATTAATATATTGTCCTTTTGAAATGTATCTTTAAATTAGTTTTGGGTTTGCTGTTTTGTGTATGTGCGCATGTTCCATTTCTCCACGTTTGCTGTTCACATGCCCTGCATGCTAAGCAGACAGCACTCACATTCAGTTATTTTCCTACTAGCCATGTCTCTTTATATGCAGAAACACTGGGTGAAATCTCAACCATGGAAACAATTGGAAATAGAGGCTGCAACTTTGTTAATTAGTAAGAATAAATCACCCAGAAATCCCCAGTAGAGTTGCACCAGTATTGATTTTTTAGTATGAGAGTGAAGAGTTTTAAGGTCCCCAACAGGTCCTTCCTAAATCACTAATATCATCTGCCAGAATTGCAACATTGGAACATAAATCTCCTAGATAAGCCCTGTGCATGTCAAGAACAAGACAGAAAAAGGCCACCCAGCATATTGCAATAATGTCTTCTGGGGAAAGTTTTGTCCAAAACCTAGCACAGTGATCTGTTGAACTCCTTGTGATGAGCCAGTATGCCTGATTTAAAGAGGAGCTGAAAGACAGGCCCAGGAATGAATGCATCCTCCTAAGAAGCTGCTTACATTTATGCTGCATCTTACAGGAACAGGAATCAGTCACAGAAATCAACACTTATTTCCTTACCTCACCCTTAGTCTATGGTATGGTGTGCTGGTTTGGGCTGGGATAGAGTTAATTTTCTTCATACTAGCTACTATGGGGCTGTGTTTTGGATTTGTGCTGGAAACAGTGTTGATAGCACAGGGATATTTTGGTTACCACTGAGCAGTGCTTACACCCAGCCAAGGGCTTCTCTGCTTCTCCCCCCACCCCGCCAGCGAGCAGGCTGGGGGGGCACAAGGAGTCAGAGGGGACACAGCCGGGACAGCTGACCCCGACTGGCCCAAGGGATATCCCAGACCATAGGACGTCATGCTCAGCAGATAAAAGCTGGGGGGAAGAAGAAGGAAGGGGGGGCATTGGGAGTGATGGCGTTTGTCTTCCCAAGTCACCGTTAGGTGTGATGGAGCCCGGCTGTCCTGGAGATGGCTGAAGTCCTGCCTGCCTGTGGGAAGTGGGGAATGAATTCCTGGTTTTGCTTTGCTTGCGTGTGTGGCTTTTGCTTTCCCTATTAAACTGTATTTATGTCAGCCCTCAAGTTTTCTCACTTTCACCCTTCTGATTCTCTCCCCATCCCATGGTGTGGGGGGGAAGTGAGCGAGCGGCTGTGTGGTGCTTAGTTGCCGGCTGGGGTGGATACATGACATGGGTGCTGGGAAAGCTTGGGTCTCGCCCATAAATAGCGTTCATCATTAGGCAGAGAAAGACAGCATAAGCCCCAGACAGTGCTAGCTAACCTTTTCTTCTCTGTCTTCTTTTCCTCTTTCCATTATATATTTCCAAGGTCTCTGCATTCAGCAAAGTTCCTCTTAAGATGGCTAATCAAGCATTTCTTTGGGGACATTCTTCTACTGCTTTTAGAAGATGTGAGGAGCGAATTCCTGCTCTTATGATATCTGTGTCTTAAGACTTATGAAAATAGTCCCAAGGAAGAGCTCCTTTCAAGTTTATATTCTATTCTTAAGGATACCACTGTATTACAAAGTATTCCATATTCATTTTGTGATGAACTTTGAGCTCTTAGAACCACTATAGTAGGGTGCTGAGGACTCTCTAATACTTTAGTGTTCTTCCATATGTTCAATTCTCGATGACTTTGCTGGTTTCCTTCCTAAAAGAAATAAGACGACCACATTCCTTCTCTCTATTGACTTTCTTGTCCCTTCTGGAAGAGGAAGCATTTCAGGAAGAGACCAACAAGGTTCTCAAGGTTGCAATAACTACTTACTAGAGCTGTAATGCAAGTTGTAGAAGTAATATAAGTTAGAAAAGCCCTAAGCTGTTCTGATACTATATTTTTAATGGTAAACCACAAACTGAAAATGCACAATATGTCATCTTACTCTAAAGAAACTGAGTTGTCAAATTTATGAGCCACTAAATATTTTTCTAAGTAGTATCAGGAAATCTTGGAAGCCTCCTCTTTTGCAAAAAGCAGGAGAATGTACAGAAGAAATACAATTTGCTCAGAAATGCAATACACATACCTTTTTCCCTTTCATATCAGGATACTGAGAAAGTTTTCACTTCCAATTAAGTTGTCTGAGAGAGTGGGGACACATAACCTTCTACAGGACAGGTGTATGAAAACCCATCTATTTTTATGTATAGAATAGCTTACAAATATGAAAGTCGTTCTTTTGCTTTGATTACCTGCTTGGTTACTTCCAGCCCCTAGGGAAATAAGTTAAATCTGCTCATCTCACGCTTCTGGTTTACATTTCTTCTTAAAAACTATATGTTGTGTTTTCTAGGCATTTTTTTCTATTCATACAGATTAGTTTTTATGTTGCACACCTGACTTTTGAATGATCGTGTAGATAGAATAGCAAAAAGTAAAACAACAGCAACAAAACACAACCCAAAACCTCTTCATGCAAGTGGTACTCCAAAGAGGAACTGTGAGCTTGGAAATCAGAAAACTTCTTACTCCCTATATATTTAATTCAGGGTGATTGACACTTTATTCCACAAAGAATGTAATTTTGTTATAACACATTGGATCTGTTGAATTATCAGTACTTGCACACAAAAAGACTGATGCAATAAAGCATAGCTGAAGTGACATCTAGGGCATCAGCATTTCATACAGCTGAGTACTAAAAAAGCTGAATCTTAGTACTGCATTCATCATTTTGCTACATGTTGCTGATTTTGTGTGTGTTCTTTTTGAAGTGTAAGTAAACAAAGATAGACTGTGGAGGTTCTGTGCCATATGATTCATTATGTTCCACTTGGCTGTGGAATCCCTGGAAATAATTACAAGATATTTCAGAATATGAGCTTATGCTCATAAAATCTCTGACATAGTTCAAGGGATTCATCAGACTGACTTAAAGAATGACACTCTTCCTTTAGAAAACAAGAAAATCAAGAGGTATGCCCATGACACAAGGAAAATCCTTTACTTCCATAAGTCTTGCTAAGTAGTTTCAAATGCATCTTTGAAGCTGAACATAGATATCCTGAAATTTTGTTTCCTTTCTATTGCAGGGGACAAAATATCTCCCCAAAGCTATGGATCCACTTACAGACTGTTTTAAAAGCTACAGGTTCCCCATTTCATATGGCACTCCTGACATTTTTTCCAAGAGCACAGACATTGTGCATTCTTCCTGCTTTACATCTGTTTTGCAGTCTGTTCTACACTGCCAGTTCCCTCTCTTCTCTGGCTTTTAACGTGTATCTCTTCTGGCATCTGTGTGCTGCCCATGTAACTGGCTCTGTTAGCCGCTCAGAGCATCACTCCTCTCATTCCAGGTTAGCAGTCCTACTGCATATCCTAGTGAGGATTCTTATTCATTTCCCAAAATCTGAATTTTATATGCTTACCTTGGTAATATAAGGTAACTTGCAATTAAAAGGAGAGAACAATCCTACTTCCTCTTTCTTCTTGCAGAGTAACTGCAGTTCTCTCTCTTGTGCAGATTAACATACAGGGAAGAAAGTAACTTCTTTCTGGTTGAACTAATACCCAGGGTAGTACCAAACTGCTGGATCAAGTATTGCAAGACTCGTTGCTTCCCCAGTTCAGCAAAATGGACCTATGTTATTCAGGTTTTCTTAATAATTACATTGAGTCCTTTCCATTTACTAAGCTTTTTTTGGTTTTGTTTCATTTTGCATTCACTTAAGGTTTCTAAAACATACACTGTTAGTAATGTGGGTATTTGGTAACTTAGTTTCTTCAGAACTTAGTTTCTTCAGAGTTGATATTTAACAGACATAAACTGTGAACTCATAACCTCAGTGGGGGAAGAATGCAGTAATAGCATTTAAAACTGTTATTATATTTATTTCTTTACAAACTGATTCTTAGGGAAATATTGCCTTTTTTTGCCCTGATTCACTTAACTGAAACAAGGATTTTTAATATAAATGAAGCTTTCCTGGCTCATTGCATTAATAAGTTCTGCAGCAATTTCTGCTTTTCATTAATTCATTCTGAGTTAATCTTTCTCCCCAAACTTGCTCTAAAACCTTCCTTTTTTTTTTTCTCCAACTTTCCCTTCCCAATTTTCAGTTGTATAGTGTACAATCAGGAATGGGATTTAAGGATGTACCATCCTATTTCTTTTCATCTCTTTAAGCAAAATTAATAAATCATTGATTGCAGCTGCAGTTTGGAATTAAATTTTGGATAATTTGTCTCATATCCTTTACTGGATTGCTTTCAGTCCAACTTGTAAGTGAATTGCACCTTGATAAATAATTAGAACTAGATCAATAGTACAGGAAATTAATTTCTCTAACCTACTTCTCCAGATAAGGGAAAGAAAAAACTAATGTGTTTGACTCAGGTACTGAAGTAGAGAAGCTACAGCATAAACTTCTTTCAAAATGGCTATAGTAATTTCCAGGGTCAAATAGGCTGAGGTTTTTTTATGATGTACTGCAAAATGTGCTAGAAATCAATGATGGAAGTTTGCTATTGGTCAAAAGGTAGATGAAAATAATTCTCAATGAGGAACAGATAATTGTCATTTATTATGTGGTTAGACAAAGTACAGAAGATAACACAATTATCTCTGACTAGAGGTTATGTGTTAAATAATAATAACTACAAGTCCTCTAATTTTAGTCCGGCTGCTATCCATCAACAATTTTTATTTTTTTTCCAACTGGTAAACCAGAGAACTTTGCCCATTCATACTGACCACAATGCTATTTCATTGTTCCTCATGCATCTTTGAAGGGCGTTAATGATTTTTAACTTCACCCATCTTTAAACTGGCAAAGCTTTTATAATTGGAAAGTTTCTTCAAGCAATGTATCTTCAGAGTTTTCTTGAATCTCTTCTGAATTTTACTGATATAGAGTGCTAACATTTCTAAGTGTAATTGACAAAACAATTACTAAAAAAAAATATAGTAAGTCCCTAATTTATTAAAAAAGAAAAGGTAGATGACTTTTCAGATGCTTCCAGAAGATTTTTCAGGAGTCTGTACCACCTATGGCTCAGGTTACCCACAATCTCCACTCTTCACCTGATTTCAGAACTGTGCCATTTCTTTCTTTGTAAGAGATATGGGACTAATGTTTCCCTATTGCATGAGATAAATGGAGCTATCTTGCCTGTTCTTAAGAAGCAGTGCTCTTGAGGATGCTTTGTATTGGGTCTTGTAATCCAGATTCACAACTGAAACAGTAGACCTACCATTATGATTAGCCTTCCCTGGTAAAAATATTTTTCTGGCCTACAGCATTCATAGTAGAGTAAGTAGACTCATAAACCAAGACACCATTGTTTTTAGGGTGATACATCTTATCACACATAATATGGGTGTACAACACATGACTCGTGAATACAGTAAGTTCTATATACACATTTTCAAAAGTCACAGCATTCACCTGATTAAAATGTATTAAAACTACTGTGTTACGTGAATGTGTTGATTGCTTTGTTTATTATAGGGAGTTATAACCTAATTATCTTGCTTTTTGTACTTAAGAAATTGGAGAAATATGCAAAGCTAATATTAAAATAATTATAAATGAAATTACAGAAAATAACTATATCAAAATGGAATGGAACTTAGTACAATGTAGAAATCAAATGAGATCTAAGTTTTAAAAAAAGCTGCATATTTTTGGTATATTACATTAATTCTAACCTGAAGTAATCCAATCAACAGAATACTTCTATGAATATAAACCCTTTTTTTAATGCTAAAGCCTTTCCTGTACAACCTGTATATAGGACATGCAACACTTTATAAATGTTAAAGTCTTTCACTAGACTTTTGCACAATCATATAAAAATGACAAGATATTTAGAGAAGCATTACATTGGATGAAGGCTGAGCCAGAACGCTTTCTGAGCCCAGTGGTCACAGATGGACACGGGCACGTGTCTCCCTTCTCTGTTACCAGGTCACAGGATGGGAGTGAGGCCAGGGTGGACTAAAGGAGCCTAATGAAATGGTTTGCCAGTGTCCTCAGCCCAGGCTGTGCATCAGGCAGTGATTGTGCATACAGCTGATTGATGACTGTGGCATCCAGCTTGTCTGTCCAATTCATCACTGTGCAGTCAACAATCCAAATATAGATTTGATCGAGAAACTCCTGGCCTTGAGGGTGCTGATTAAGGACAATACATAGCCCATAGTTTTGCCAGGGAAAGCTGCATGGTGTAGGATCCTAGTGGGTAAGCACTATTTGCCACACTTGGTACCACAGATCTTCAGAGGATGCCCCACTGGGCTCAGTCCCAGGGAATGGAGCATCTCAGATGCTGTAGCCATTATAGCCAACCACCATGTCCCTTAAGAGCTTGTAAAAGGAGAGTACCGGTGGTGGCTGACAGAAGCCTAGTGGAGAACATCAAATGATGATCCCATGAAGCTCCCACAGCGTAAGTGGTGTTGGTGATGTGGGTGAGACATGGACAGGCAGACTGGCAGGCAGCCTCACTAACCTCCAGCATGATCCTACCAGCTGTAGAGTTACTGATCCAAACTGGTTGCCCATGGACTAGTGTGAGTGACGGACAGATAGCAAGGCCCCAGAGGGTAATAACAACCCACCAGGATCAGCTTGCCACAAGTCTGGGTAGTTTTGTGCGAGCTCCTCTGACAGCTGCAAAGGTGGTCCTTTGAACACTGAAGCACTTTCTGCTTCTCATCGTGTTTATGATGTGTTTACTAGCAGTGCCTACACATCTTCTAAATCTCAAATCTTTTTTCTGTGATAAGTGAGTTCACAGACAAGGATGACAGCCTCTGTCTCACCCACCACTGTTGGTCTGGACTGTATATGAGAGTTTGGATGTCCATTGTACTTTCCTACATGTCCTGATTAAGGAACTAGAGCATCTCTCATATAAGGAAAGGCTAAGAGAGCTGAGACTGTTTAGCCTAGTGTTAGAATTCAATACTCCAACCAGGCTTTTTTAGATATTCTACATGTGTAGGGTATAATGTTTAATATCAAGTTTACTTATCTGAAGATCTTTGATGTTACATGGGATTTCTGATTTAACAGTAATACAATGAAAACACAGTACAAATTTAAGTTATGCTTAGGAAATTATAGCAACTGCAATATACAGTTTGATCACCATACCAATGTGATTCTCATTCCCAGTCTTTATGATGTGCTCACTGTCATGATGCTGGGTGTCCCCAGTGCTGGGAATGAATATGTGGGCTGAAGCCAGCTCAAACCTGTTGCTCGCTTTAAATTTTTTTTTGGTAGCTGTTTAGTTTTTATACTCTGTGTTTGGCTGACATACATATACACTCCCCCTCATGCTGGTCTAGCTAACTCAGGGAGAAATTCATGCTCTTTTAATGAACTCGGGGAGAAATATTTACACCATCAGTTGATCCATTCAACTGCCATAGGTGTTTATCTAAAAGAAAGGCTGCCCTCCAGTCCCCTTTGTGATGAGAAAGTCAGCTGCTTTGCAACAGCCATGGTCAGTCACACTGTACATTATTTCCTGGGCTTCGTGGGCTCATCACCCTTGCCCATCTTCTCTGAGCTTTCTTGCGTTTTAGGGGTTTGTTGGTCAAACCTAGAGAAAAGGACTCGGGGGATCTTATGGATGCATATAAATACCTGAAGGGAGGGTGCAAAGGAGATGGAGCCAGGCTCTTTTCAGTGGTGCTCAGTGAGAGGACCAGAGGCAATGGTCTTGAACCAGAAACACAGGAGCCTCCATCTGAGCATCAGGAAACAGTTTTTCACTGTGATGGTGACTGAGCACCAGTACACGTTGCCCAGAGAAGTTATGGAGCCTCCATCTTTAGAGATATGCAAAAGTTGTCTGGGCATTTTCCTGGGCAGCACGCTCTGGGTGGCCCTGCTTGAGCAAGGGGTTTGACCAGGTGACCTCCAGAGGTTCCTTCCAACCTCAACCCTTCTACAATTCTGATTCCTCTGCAACGCTATGTGAAAGAAATACGTGCTTGACCATGCAAGACTGAACTTCTGAACGATGGCACTATTGGCCCTGGCCTGAAGGGACAGAGGTCTCCATCTTCAGGACTCATAAGGCATTAAAGGCTTTCTGGCAGGAGCACAAATAGCAGGACTGGGAGTCTGAGCATCCTGTGTCACACCTACATAAATCACAAGCAGCACGATGTGGCACAGATTGGTCATCAGAGATTGCCCATGTCCATGTTGAGCGCTGGTAGTGATGCGGTGTGATGATGTCTCGTGTGCAGCAGATGAGCTGGTTATAAGAGGAGTCACAGAAGCATGTGAAATAGTTGGCTTTTGAAAACTAACATGCTAATTCTGGAATAAGACCCCTATGTTTTGCTGATTAGCATGTTTACTTGTGTGGATATAGATTCTACCGTATCAGAAGACCTCAGGCACAGAGGTCATATCCTGACACAGTTAGCTTATTGGTATGGATGTTGCCACTCAGTCTATTCCCTTGCAATCACAACTATCTATTCAGACAGCTTCATAGCAAGACTTTAATAATTTCAGTCCAGATTCGTAATGTCATAACCTCAAACACTGGAAAGTTAAGTGTCTACTCTAAGGTGTCATCTAGTCACAATCCTCCTCAGTCAATGCGCAAGCAAGCTCTCCAGAGGGTAAGTTACCTCACCAGTTTCAGAAGCCTGTCTAAAATCAGGTAAATGTCTCATCACTGATGATAAAAGGAGCCCCAGTGACTGGCTTAGATAAAACATTAAGTTTCAGAGGATTTTAGGCAATTTAGGCAAGATAAATCTCACCCTTACGGTCAGAAAACCTTCCCTCCACCCCCTACAGTCACAGAAAAATCCTCTTTTCCCCAACAAACTAAAAGACCTTTAGAACAAAAGACCAAACACATAAAAACATCATAAATATGCCACTAGAAGAGAGCAGAGGAGATCAGATACAGACAACTTTATAAACCTTAGAAAAGCAAAGAATGTGTCTGGTGAACAAGTCCACATGATCCTAACAAGTAATGGAAATTGTACTGAATAACCCAGGTGAAACTTTGTTTTTTCCAGGTTCTTTAGTGTGCTGAGCATTAAGTGTTTCCCCTGTTAGTGACAGTGCTGACTGGTTTCCTAAAAACTTCACGTTTCAGCCCATTCTTTCAATAGTCCACTGTTATATTTCTATCTAGACAGTTTCCCCTTTTTGCTGTCTTGCTTTGTGATTTCTCTTTGTGCCCAGGAGAAGGCAGTTTTGCTCCAAGTATTCCCTAAATATGAATTATTTTCTCACCGTTGCTTACTCAGATTTGTGAAATATTTTGACTGTAGGTGATATCTACTATTTTGTGGCCTTGTAGGGGACTCTATGTATTCAGAAGTCCTCTGAGCACTTCATTACTTTGTTTAAAGAAGTTTAGACTACACATGGATTTATTTCCATCTACAGGAGTGTGATTTGAGTAAACAGTTTTCAGTCATCTAAGTATTTCCATGGGGGCTATCACAGAAAGTTACTTCACACCTCTTGTAGAAAAGCTTTAATACCCCTTCTTTACAGGTGAGGAAAACAGGTATAAAGAGATGAAGCTGCTTGTGTTTTGTTATACTGAAGTTAGCTGCAATACCAAGTGGCAATGAAATAAAATCTGTTGAGTCTGAAGCTCAAAAGTTATTCTTGATTCTCAGCAGATATGAACAGTGGCAGAAACTACTTCTTTGAAAAAATATATGAAGATTGGAATATGTTTTAGAAATGTATGTTTATGCTCAAAGAATATGAGCACTTGCTTGGATGCTAAGGACCATAACCTGTCCCACAAGCAATCATTACAATAAGGAAACATTCTTGTTTATATTCTAAATTAGTCAATGTAATTAATCAGTATACATAGTCTAATGCTACCTAACAACTTTAACTGTGCACTGTCGTGACACAATTCAGAATAAAATGAAAAAAACCTTTCTAATCTTTAAACATCAGTTTTCTCAGATAACCTGGGGTCAAAACCACTAAAAGCCTTACTCATAAATTTATGGTTATTGCATGGCATGCCTAGAGAACATATTTTTTTCATCCTTATTAAATGCAAACCATTTCAACAGTCTTTCCTTTATTTCCTTTGGGCAATGCATAGGTTTAACTCAAAAAAAAATTGAATGTTTCAGCAAGTTATGAACATGTAAAAAGAAAGTTTTATAATGAAAATGTTCTTGCAAACATATTATAACAGGTGATGGCATTTTCTTGCTAAAAACATTGTACTAAGTGTGAAGACACAGTAGCTGAATTAAAAACAGTTTGTATAAAAATGTATCTCATTTTGGATCACTGTCATATTTTCCTTCCATATATATGTATCTGACCTAGGAAATATAATGTATGTGCTTAACTTGAGTCTCTGGTTGGTCCATTGGATAACTTCTGTGCTTGAACCAAAGCACACTTGCAAGTATTTGTATCTGCAGAAGCAAGGTTCAACTGTATGGAAGATACTCCTGTAAACTTAATGTTAAATCATGTAATAATTCTGCAGTCCACCTTATTTCTCCAAGTAATAATGAAATTCTGCAAAAACTACTCCCTCAAAAAAAACCCCAACCAACCCCCAGAGAACCCAACCAAACCCACCAACCTTGGGACAAGACTAATCTTAGATGTAGCTGTATAGGGACCACAATAACAGGAATAAATCCGTAAAGTTTATTTTACTTTTGAATACTATCTATATACAAAGTGGAAGATATAGCTAGTGTCTCTGATCTTGGATAGAGGCAAAATGTTGTAAACACAATCAAATGTGGAAAGCAACCCCCTCAAGATGACCAATTTTTACTTTTACCAAATTAAGGTTTTATATCAGCAAGCAGTAGCTGTTCATGTAACCAATAATTAAAACAATAGCTTTAATACCGTGATAGTACCGGGAAGCTTCAGTGACAGGAGATGGTATATGATGGATGCAAACATCATTGTGTTATTTTTGATTATGTAACTTTGTCTAAGACAGTTTATAAATCTGTAATCCTTTGCAACATTAATATTACTGTCAGGAACATACGTTTCAAATCCTGTACATAGAAATCCATCACAAACTTTAGACACAGCTTAAATCATTGTTTCACACTGACACTGTATCTTTGGATTGGTTCTATTATATCATTACAATAAGGTATGATATTGTTCCTAAGAGGGACTTTAACAGCTGAGAGGGCCATACTATCAAGCTCACAAAAGATATCTCTTCTTCAGCTAAGTTTTTGACATTTACCCAATGTATTTTATATTCTGTTTTCAGTGAGTAAAAACTGTTTTAAAAGGCTAATTTCCCATTATTTTAAAATATTTTTTTCTTCATTCAAATTTATTTCCTATTTTCAAATGTCACTTGCCTATCTCAGCTTCCAGAGGCCTTTCCTGTCTTGTCTCTATAGAAATACAAATTGCACTTCTGGAAAGAAAGAAGAACCCACCCACCCCAGTCTCCCAAAACAAAAAGAAGAGCTATTTTAAAAGAAAGCATTTTTAACATAATCTTATTTTGTCTGTTTCTGTTTAGGGGAGGTTTTGAGAACATTAGTTCTCAGTGGTACTTAGCCAAAGCTCTGTCTCACAGCTGCTATCTATCTATTTGTACTTCTTTTTTAATCCAAAAGCTAATGACTGAATATGGAGGAATAGAAAAAATTTACCTATCAAAGCTCAATTCAAAGCATCATATCCCTGTACTCCCAAACTCATATAGCCAGTATAAAGTTACAGATCTCCAGTATGGAGGTGAGGTGAAGAGAAGACAAAAAGTAGGAAAGGCTAGCAGCAGCAGGTTTTACACTTAGTTTCTTCCAAAAGTTAAAATTGAGCCACTCTCACAGCCTCCCTTTATATTTTAGTATAAAATGTGTTTCTCGATGTGCAATGTTGAAAATTAAGCTCTTTATTACTAGCCTTTCAGAAGCACTCAGTGAAAAAGCATTGTTGTAATCAAAGTCTCCCTTGAGGATTTTGGCTAGGTGCTACAAATCTCAATTTCCAAAACTAGTCTGAGGTATTGTTCCTTAATCTAAGGTAGCTAAAGATTGTTTGATGGGTGGGAATTGTTGCATTTATACTACTAACACCACAGCAGAGACTTATTTTGTCATAGGAGGTGATTGGAATGAAGTTTCATAGCTGTAATGTTTATGTGCTTCTCCAAAGATCCCACATCTCTTGGGACTTGCTTTACATTGAGAGACTGAGGTCAACATCCCATAACTTTTCCTCTCCCTTCCTTCCTTCTTTCATTCTCATTTCCTCTCCTAGGAGTAATTCTTGCTTGCAAAATGTTCTCGTAGAGAATTAGCCAAATGGCTTGCAAAAGCTGTCATGATCAAAACCAACATCTTAAATATGGAAATAAGGAAAGGTGCTCCCTAATTGCTCTGATGTTGCAGAGAAAAAAAAAAAACCAACACTAAGACCATTTGTGCCTAAATGAGAAGGTAGTCTCTCAAATTATTCTTCAGACAGGTTTGTTGGAGGACTAGCAAAACATTTTGAGGTTCTGGGAGGAACAGCATTGCCCTCCTGCAAGGGCATCTATACTTTAACTTGTCAAAATAGTTTAAAACCTCAGTCTACTTATCTGACCCATCTCTATTGCAGACGTCTGAATAGTGGTATTAACGAAAAATCACCTTTCCATTTTCATTGAGTCTGGCGTATCTCCACGATGCCCTCCTCTTGCCTCCCAGTCTTGATCTTAGATATTTACAGCTTTTAAGATGGATTACTGCAGTACACCCAGGAATAGGACTGACTCCACAAAAAAAAAAAGCTGAGAAGACTGCCAGGATCAGAATTAAGAGTTCAATGACAGTATGTCACTCTCCTTTTTCAAATTTTATGGGGGCTCCACAAGTAATTGCAGAAAGCCCTTTTTACTCTGCAAAGAAAGCTTTTTAACAGGCCAGTTAGTGTTAAACCCTTCAAAATCATGAGGGTATTATCATATTATTACTGTTGAAATATCACTCATTTAAATTTAGAAATTCTGTTTACAGGAAAAAACATAATCACAGAAAGCTTGCACAGTGCTGAAAGGAAGGATTTCATAATAACCCTACATCATTCCCAAGGCTGAACCAGGTTTGAAGCTGAGCATGTGGATAATATATTGTAAGCCTCTATCCCATTTAAGATGATTCAGTGTTTTCAGACAGCGATGAGCAGGTGAACATTTTCCTAGAGAAAAGAATCAAAAGGCTCAGAAGAAATGGTTTAGTTACTTTCCTCTGTCCCTTACCCTCTTTCCCCCAAATCCATGTGTGAATATGCATGTGTGAACACATACAAACATGCACAAAAGATCACTTTAGTGTGTGCCCTACCACTATACGATAGAGTACAGCTGGTGATATATATTAGGTGAAAGCCCTCTTAAATCTCTACTTGAGCCTGGAAGTGATTAATATGATCCATTACTTTGCACGTAAAAATACTTAGCAAACCAGTTATCTCTCTTTTACAGATATGGCAAACCATTTACCATTCCAGTCTCTCCAGCTGCAATAGCATCTGTAAAAAGCAATGCATCTTTGAGATCGTGGAATATAAATCTCTTTGTGATAAGACACTCTACAACTTATAGGACACTGCGAGTATAATACATCTTTTTTCCTTTTTAAAATAAAAAAGTAAGTTTTTATGCTTACAAAAGATTCAGAATATCAGAAAACTCTTTATTACTTGAATTTTTTTTCTTTATCTGCACCAGAGAGGTGGTGCAAGCAATGTAGTTTAAACTTCCTTAAATTGATCCATCAAGGTTACTTGAGTACCTTCAGTGGATCAATGTAGGGAAGCTTATAGTGCTCATCTGAAGACATCACTTGTAAAAAGAAGAGAAAATTCAGCTTGAGGCCTATTTAGCCTGTTGTAGGAGTCAGGAGACAAAACTCTCATGTGTTCTACCTGGTTTTATTTTGCATAAACAGTGACCACTAGAACAAACAGAAACTAAGGTGAGACTTCGTAGTGTAGCATTTATGATACTCAAATATTTTCTGTTCTGAACATATAGGCCATTTTCTCTATTTCAAGTACCAACATAATTTTTTTGTAGATAACAGTCTATTAAGGCTTTCAGGAGAAGACCGTGGTGTCATCTTTTTCAGGTTGTGTAAATGAAAAGCTCATGGGCAGAGGGAAGGCTTTAAGCAGCATGCTACAACATTATAGACAAAGGAAAGGTGCTAGCTGGCAGTCTGCTAGTCATTTAACAGGATCTGTTAAAGAAATGCATCTGCTGCTGTTCGCCTGAAGCTTAGAGGCATGTCCTTTAGGACTGAGCTTGGTTCTTCCTGTAATGAAAGCAGTGAGTATTTCAGCAGGCCTCAATTTACAAAGAATTGATGTGTCTGTCTTTTGTGGGCAAAGTGTTGCTAATCAACAAAAATCTCTACCTTGTGTTAGTGCTGAGAGCTATCTTTCAGTTTCTGTCTGGCCTTGATGACAGATAGCAGTTGGCTGAGTTATAACCCACAATTACCTGCCTTGTCACGTTCCTCATGTTGACTGCATTTGCTGATTATATTATGTTTTGTAGCATTATTGACTATGGAAATATGAAAACAGAAGTCAGGATCTTGTTGTTAGGTTCATAGCTGGGCCTTGATCTTAATAACAAAAGAAAACAAAAACTTGTATAGTTTAATCAGTTAATCTAATAGATTATTCTGAAGAATTATGCATTTATTGCATTCATGTTTTCATTTTAATTCTTTAAAAACTAGACAATAGGGCTGTTTTAACACCAGTATCACCTTGTGCCTTGTAAAGTCACCAGTAAAGTCAAGCTAGGTTCTTCCAGCATACTCAGGCATGTGTAAAACATGCTGATAAGGTTTACCCAACAATAAGATGATCTAAGTATGATGTTACCCAGTAGAACACACTTGTAACCAATGGACACAATTGTCTAATGTGAAGGAGATTTGGTAGTTCAAGGTGGGGGAACAAAACATTTGAGGGTTTTGAATGGACATAGAAGTAATTAAAAAAAAAAGTAGCAAAAAAAAAAAGTAATTAATGAAAAAGATATCCATGACACTTCTTGTTGCTCTTGCTTCTATTGAACTCAGAGGACTATGAACACTAAGTGTTAGAACCTTACAGGTCTCTAGCAGTAAATAGAAGTAAGCTTTTTATCTTGCTGCTTTTACTGTATAAAGTATTTCCTAGAATAGCTTCATTATTTGCCATATGACTTTTGGAAAGGATGAACTTCAATACAAAACAGATATTCAAGGGGTATATCTATTAACATTTGATAACCAAAGCTCCCAATCTCGCTGTATAATAAGGAATGGTTAGATGCTGCTCACTCAGGCAACAGAAGGGAGATGAGTGGTTTGTAGTAAATACCCCAACTCTTCTTTCCTTTTAGGGCAAACTCTTAGCAAGCAAACTCAGACACCGCTGACCCTGATGCCTCCTGCAAGGAGGTGAAGCCACAGATTTGTTCATCTCCTTTTTTTCTGATGTCTCCTGTTAGTTTCAAATGCAGTTTTACCCATGTATCCTGTCTGCCCCTCTAGTGAAATGGCCAGTAGAGGCAGCACAGACCCTACAGCTCTTCAGCTTCCAGAAGTATTTAGCTTGGACCTCTTGGGGCTCAAAAAAACTTCCAGTGATGTTTATGTCCCTGGTTAGGATAAACCTTAGAAAATGTGTGGCCCGTTCTGCTGGATTATCTACTCCGATCTCCCTTATTAACATCAAAAAAGTATCTAATCAGCTAAGGGCCATCAAAAAGATGCAAGCAGAACTGTCTAGCGCTAGAACAAGATGATGTCTTCATTGTGGATTTTTTATAGTACTCCTTGAGGCGAATTAAACATGCATTTCTGCTTAAATATATATATAAACTAATGAACATTGCATTGGACAGTCTACAAGGAGTCCGCAAAGATGCGTCACTAGCCAATTCCTTATACACTTGCAGCACCAATCGTGTGAGCATCAGCATGGGGTGCCTTGGCCAGGTGTTACAATTTGAATTTTCCCTTCAGCTTTAATATGCAACAAACGTTCTTTCTTTTACTTTGGGATTTTTTTAATTTATCAGAAACTTCTCTTTACTTAGATTACAATTCCAATACTGTAATGTATTCTCTTGAGATCTATGACATATCTTCATGAAAAAGGAACCAAAAAAATGCTTCTATAAATGCAAATTATTCTCCTGCCTCCCTCCCCACAACCCACAGTAGCATGCTCAAGGTAAGACTACCTCGCACCAAAACCAAGTGATGTGTGGTGGTGGGCTGTCTGCAGTCTTCCCTAGTGTCTTCTGATTCTTGAGGGTTTCAAATGTTTCCTAAATATGAATCCCTCACATAAGTCTGTAAATGTCCCTAGCTTGTCATAAAATACAGACTCTGCTAGCCAGAAGTTAGTTCATGATGCAGTGCTCACCACCTGCAATCAAGAGATGGGTCAAATATGGTAAAGACTTTGTTAAACCTAAACTCAGCTGAAATCAGACTTGTAAATTTTAAAAACATCCTTGGTGCAAAGCAGTTCAGTGTCATGATTCCATAAGTACCAAGGAAAAACTGAATATTGGCTTGCAAAGTATGCGTGTATGCCATGTTCCTCTGCTGCTCTTGATGCAGTCTGTCCTTAGATGTGTCTCCCTGCTCAAGTGAGCTCCTTTCCGCTGCCTGCCTGCCTGACCAAAATGACAAATATGTTCCACGTATCTATAAAAGGATTGTTTTCTTCTGAAGAAATATTTCCAAACCAGAGAATTCTTGGCTAATTTAAATGAATAGTTGAAATGTTTTATATTTAAACAAGCACATGCACACACATATACATTTATATACATAGATCTCTATATAGGGGGCATAGGGCATAATACTATTAAAAAGACAAAAAGATTTTTTGTCACATACAGTATTAGCCAGTTGCTATTTAATATTTGAGAACAAAAAATCTGAGAACAATCATGTCTGATTGTAGCACATAATCACTTTTTAATAACTGCAGACTTCACTACCCAAAACTTACTTCCAAAACCAACTGTCTCTTGAGATTACCACTGAAGGCATGGCATATAAAACTAATCAATCCTGTGCTATATTATACTTTCATAAAATCTAATAATAATCAAAGAAAACGTAATGTCTTTGCTCTCAGTAGTTTGTCTGAGGGTAGGTGTGTTTCAGAAAGTTTAGTATACTGGTCAGAGCTATTGCACTGTCAAAAACAATGCCAAAATATGACCCCTTTTCATAACTTAATGTACTATAAAATTCCTTGATAAAAATATGAAAGAATTTCTGCAGTTTTAGAGATTTAAACACTCACTTGTATTCCCTGTTAATCTTCCCCAAGTGTCAGTTGTTATGATCTCTTGCCCTTCTTTTATTTTATATAGGAGACTCAAGGTATGACATAAACCAGTGGTAAAAATTGGCATATTGTTTTTGGCGAGACAAAAGCTGATTTAAACAGGGTCTGTTTGCATATATTTCTTATATGAGGACAGTGTGGAATCTCTTTTCATTCCTGTTTAATTTTCTCAGGACACAACAGTAACAGTCCTTTCGTTTAGGAATAAATGCAAGCAGATGTTTAATTAAATTGTAGTGTACTGTAAATAACATTGCAACTGCCAGTAATTGGGTTCCTATAGCCATAATTGTTTCTGCTGGCCATTACCAATGGTTTTGTATCAACAACTTGCAACATTCAGCAGATAAGTTCACACTGTCTTGGAATGAAGATGTAGGGAAACAAATGCAAAGAGATGCCAGGATTTTGTCACTGTCAGAACAACATATGGTGGCAGATTCTTCTGCTCTCCTTGGCTCCCTTCCTGCCTATCAGAGAGAACTAAACTTTTTTTTTTTAAATGCATTGTTTTGTCCTACTAGTATTTCAAAGGCACAGAAACTCACTTTTCATATAGACAAAAAAAGAATAGAGACACATCAAAATTTTGTCATTTGTATTAATATATTAAATAACTATATAAACTAGATTAAAGACCTGTCCAAATGAAACCACAGTGGAAAATTGCTCAATAGGGTTTGGAATTTGTTTACTAAGTGAAAGAAAACATACAAGAAAACTTGCTGTACACCTAGATTTTTGAATGTTAATTATTTTGGCTCTGTTGTAGGTCTTTCTTAAGAGAGGGTGCTTCCATCTATCTGAGGCTCCCTTTAAGGACAGTCCCAAGAAAAATAATTCCTATTCTAGCACCTAATGTCAAGCTTGATGTCCGATAATAGCAAGACACAATGCCAAGTTACTGCTATTTTGTTACTACTATTTAGGTAACGCTGTATATATAATCTATTCTATATAAAGTTCACCACCTTTAGCGTCATGGTGCATAAGAAAGGCCAGGATTGGGAAGCTGTTTCTTGAGCATCTGGTGTTCACAGGCATATGAGTTTTCATAGAATCATAGCATAGTTTGGGCTGGAGGGGACTTTTAAAGGTCATCTAGTCCAACCCCCCTGCAACGAGCTGGGACATCTTCAACTTGATCAGGGTGCTCAGAGCCCCATCCAACCTGACTTTGAATGTTTCCAGGGATGGACCATTGACCGCCTCTCTGGGCAGCCTATGCCAGTGTTCCACCACCCTCATCGTAAAAAATGTCTTCTTTATACCTAGTCTAAATATGACCTCTTTTAGTTTAGAACCATTACCTCTTGTCCCATCGCAACTGGCCCTGGTAAAAAGTCTGTCTCCACCTTTCTTATAAGCCCCCTTTAAGTACTGAAAGGTTGCAATAAGGTGTCCCTGGAGCCTTCTCTTTTCCAGGTTGTAAACCCCCAACTCTCTCAGCCTTTCATCATAGGAGAGGTGTTCCATCCCTCTGATCATTTTATGGCCCTCCTGTTGGAGCAGGTCCACAGGTCCATGTCCTCCTTATGTTGAGGGCCCCAGAGCTGAACACAGTACTGCAGGTGGGGTCTCACCAGAGTGGAGCACAGGGGCAGAATCCCCTCCCTCGACCTGCTGGCCACACTGCTTTTGATGAAGCCCAGGATAGGGTTGGCCTGGGAGTGCACATTGTCGGTTCATGTCCACTTTTCATCCACCAGTACCCCCAAGTCCTTCTGTGCCAGGATGCTCTCAATCAATTCATCCCCCAGTCTGCACTGATGTTAGGGGGTTGCCCCGACCCAAGTGCAGGAGCTTGAACTTGACCTTGTTGAACCTTACGAGGTTCACAAGGGCCCACTTCTTGAGCTTGTCCAGGTCCCTCTGGATGGCATCCCATCCCTCAGGTGTGTCAACCGCACCACTCAGCTTGGTGTTGTCTGCAAATTTGCAGAGGGTGTGCTCTATCCCACTGTCTGTGTCACTGATGAAGATATTAAACAATACTGGTCCCAGTACGAATCTTTTAAGCTTATGGAGAAAAACTTGAATTTTTAGAAAAAAAGAGTGTGAACAGAACTTGTGTAAAATGGAATAATAGTATGTCATAGACCTAAATTAATCTGACACCTCTTTCAACTTATTCCCTGAATTCAAAGAAGGAAATTTCAGCAGCTGTCTGGACTGCACGGCTCAATTAGGAAAATACCTGAAGATTGCATGCCTCTTGTTTTTAACAGTTTTCTCACAGAAGACCATTTCATTATATGAAAGGCTAGGGACCATCAGTCTCCATAAAAGTCGGAGCTTGTCACTTAAATCCATCTTCTAGGTTCTGTATTTCATCCTTTGAGCAAATCTCTTTCATGGCATTCTTAAGGAATAGTCTTCAATGGTGCCATTAATCCAGACATCATCCTTCACCTTCACTCTTTACTGCTGGTATGAGGAACATTATAGGCAGAGGTTATGAAGAGACAAGAAAAACAAATGGAAGGCTGGAGAACATGCACAGTGAAGAGAATAGTTCAAGAAGTTTGAGTAATGCTTTTGGAGGCACAATACAACCAGGGTTTAGAGAAATAAACAGGGTTGTCAGCAAGAGACAATTTTAGGGAGCATGTCCCAGAATGAAAATCTTTTGAGTAATTGGCTTAAGCAGTCAAAAACTTCAACAGGAGAGGCTGTGGCATCTGAACTTGGCACAGAGCCCTTTTCAAAGAAAGAGAAGAGAAAATTATATTGAACGCTTTCATATGGTGATTTCAGAACAATGCAAGAAAAGAGCAATGGAAGAGAAGTAGGGAAACACAGGTGGTTTTTAAGGGGTTTTGGTTGGTTGGTTTTGATTTTAGTTTAAAATATAGTTTAAAAGGTTAGTGACTACTTAGCTCTACTGCTCCTAACAGAAATTTTGATCTTTATAGAGTAAACTGAATATGTGCAATTAAATGAAGAAAAATGTGCCGCACTGCAACCACAGTTCATGTACTGTAAGAGAAAATTGAATTAAATAACAAGTCCCCTTTTTGGATTAATGTTATCCTTCATATTGTTTGTTCTGAATACAGTACGAACTTACACTTGGTTCACTTATGTCAACTAATGAGTTGTATCCATACACATTCATGAAGTGACAATGCCCATACTGCAACATGAAGAAAATAGGTTTTGTCAGGTATATAGTCAACTAAACAAAGAAATAAGGGATTGTTTTTTGGAGGCAGCTTGTAGACAGAAAAGAACATACCTTCTTTGAACAAGCATGACTAAAAAAATCTTCTGCTTGAAGAAATATTGTATTATATTAGATAAATCACACTGAAAATGGCTAGTCTGGTTTTACATTTTTATAACTAAATTCAATTGATTTAGCAGATAGATTTGATGAAGTATTTATACTAGAGTCTTTATTGCCTTACTTTCTATGAGGATTAACATCGTCTGCCAACAGTATTTGTCAGAAGTGCTACTTGAGAAATAAATTATTACAACTGCTCCTGTGACACTTCTAGGCACCATACAATGACAGTTCATGTCATGAACAGGCATTTTGACCCTAGCTGCTAACGCTTTTTAAAGCATGTGCTTAGTTCAATATCTTTTGTCAGGGAGCTGAACGGAAGAGTGCCTGCCCCTTTTGGAAATGAGCTGTCTCCAAATGCAAAAGGAGATTCCTCTTTAAATGCAAAAGTAGATATATGCTCTCTGTTTACAAAGAACATGACACCAGAGTGAGTAGAGGTGTCTTAGTAACTCCAGGAGGTTCTAGGTAGAGATAGCTGTGACCACAGTGTGAAGAGAGAACTATAGGATTATATGGTTTCTTTGTTACATAGAAGTGTTTCCTAGGGTTATTAATGAGGGAAAGGCAGTTCCATTAGCAAATTCAGCTATATTTCAAGTGGAGAATACTAAATTAAAGACCTCTTTTCAACCTCAAGGTATTGTAGTCAAAGCCCAGAGGTGTTTAATTCCTGTCTAATGCTGTTATCTGTTAGGCACTTCAGTTTACAAACCCCTTCTTCAACGATATGTTATAGATATGCTATATGAAGAAATCATTGCTGTGCAATATCTGCAATGAAGAAAAAAAAGTAACATAACTGTTTGATTAAAGACATCATCTCTTTATATTTATTACTATTATATGTTCTATTAGATTTTTTAATGTGATGCTTTGCTTTAGAGGAAGTACATAAAGCATAGCCTTCCTGAACTATGAGGAATAAAAACCCTTCTTTGCTCAAAGTTGCTTCCAGCCACCACTTTACTTTAAGAGCTCCCTATTTTTTGACTCATGAGGTCATAATAGAGCACATGCTTCTCTGACTGACGCTGGGTCTGCCGTCTCCATTATGTCTGGGATGGGTCTGTTCTCTCTAGCACGTGCAGCTGCCTTGGAGGCTACCAAACCCTTTTTATCTGCATCTCTCATCTAAGAAAAGCCCTGCAGAATAAACACAGGGCTCACATTTCTAGTCCTGTCTTCTACAGGGCTTGGTTTTGGCCAAGGTTTTCTTCTGTTTTAACTATCTGTATTTCATAAGGAAGTTTAACTCCTTTTCACAATTGTCCTGTAACTCTCACCATTTTCAGCCAGGTTTCACTTCACTCTTAACTGTATTTAGGAGTAAGCCAACTCTGCACAGTAGGTCTCCCTCTCAAGGAGTTGGCAGGCCATGCTGACTGCAAAAGAAACCCTAAAAGTTCTCCAAATAATCAGGAAGAAAGCTGTAAAGAAGCATAAGGATCCAGCACAGGGCTTTTGGGCTTCCCTCTGGACTGTCTTTTTATTCCTCCTACCAGCAGTTGACATAGGCTGCTGTAAAACCTTTTGGGTCTTCTGTAGAAAGGTATCAGTAATTACTTCTGGAAAAATGTATAAGGATTCTGTACAAAATACTTTCTACTTTACCAGATTTGCTATGCACAACTGGCCTATGTGGTTGATATTGATATGCTTTGATTATCTTTTATACTTTAGCACAAATAGTCAGCTCTTTCAAGTTTGCTTGAGTCAAGCTATGAGAATTTCTAACACCTGAAGATGTGTTCCCAGATGACCCTAGAGAACTGGTATCTAATTATTTGAAAGTTTAAGAAATGCTTAAGATATGCTTATTCAGATATGAATAAGAATGCAAAGTACTGACATAATTTTTGCTAACTCCACATGACTTTTTTGTCTATTTCTACTAAGTCAAAGTAATTTTAAGGAGAATGTGTAAACCCATGGAATTTCAAGCACAAATGAAAATAAAAAAACTAACAGATTTTCCAGAATCAATTTATAGATGCATTATGGATAGGAAAATAACACCCAAATCCTTTTATCAATATGTGGACATTTTAAAAATATATGCAGCTTTCAAGTGAGCATTTACATAACAATACATAAAAGTTGTAACTTCACTATATGTGATGAGACATTTTAAATGTTATTTTCTTACCTAAAAATTGTACTTTCTCTTCTGAGCTATGGCTGCACTTATTCCAGATGAATACTATATAAGTAAGTTTATTTCCTGTCTTTCTAAAAGCATTTTTGTTACAGCTATTTTTCTATGCCACATTGTAGATTGTCTCTTTTTCCTTAGTCAGTGTGTAAACCTTCCTTCCCAATAGTCAATAAAGTTCAGCAAGAATAACTGCTATTTTTGTCCATTTTTCACTATTATATCTTCCTGGAGTATTGCCTGCTGTCAGCAATTCATTTTCAACCCTCTCAGTCCAATCCTGGGACTGTTGTTGGCATTTCCATAATATTAATCATCCATTGATTTTTCCACTAGCATCAGCAAGTCACATGTTAAATTGTGTAAATGCTGGGTGAACATACTCAGTTATATCAGGCTGCTGAATCATAATTGGTGATGCTGTAATATTCCACAAAAGTTTTTACATGGGAATTGAATAACATAATGATTCTGAAACTACTCATTGAGGAACAGAAAATGAACATGCTGTTTACCACTGAATAAGGCTGTCTACCTCGAATTGGCATATTCAAATTCTTCAGACAGGATTATGTTGTATAACAAAAACCAACATTGAACTGTATCAACTCTGAAAATAAGCAAGATGATACTCCTAATTTAAAAAATAAAGTACAGTAGCTATGTGTTATTTCATGCTTATAATTGCTACTGAAAGTGTTTTCTCATTTTTCCGTAGGTGGTATATTCTGAAGTATAGTTTTAAAAGAGATATCAAACATATTTACTTTTCTTGGTATAGAAATTGGCCACGCTCAGTGTGGCCCAGTTTAAATCAGAGATTAATACTTGCTTACAAATACTGCTTTCCTAATGGCCTATGTGTACTAGAAGTACACTTTCAACACCAGAAAAATGTAATATTCTTGGTATTATTAATTTTGTAAACTCGAACTTCAGCATAGATTGCAGCTTATTTTCTTGTGGTGATCCTGTTAAATATTTTTAGGAATATCCTTCATTAAATTAAAAATTTAGTGCATGAAATTCAGGTGTCTATTTTGGAAATTAGAGTTGTTACATGCTTTTCTTCTGTGCTGAATTCTTACTATCAGCAAGGGAGTTTTCTTTTTCTTGAATCAGTTTCTCAGCATGAATTTGAGAATCCTGTAGCTTACCTCATGCGTCCACACTGTTTACAAAGGTATTCTGTCTGCAGTCAAGCTGCCTGCATGTTCCAGTTGTCCAGGGTTGGCCACTAATCCCAGTAAGGGAGGGGATGGCATGTACAGCTGTGTTACACCAACTGTGCAGTGCCCCTCGGCAGTCCGTACTGCAGAATAATGTGCGTTTATGCTAAAAGGCAGAAATATCAATCCCATATACAGAAAAGTAAGGACTATAATGTTGTGAGTAACGGAATAATATTCCATTCTCTGTGTTTCCTTGAGCCGTGGCACGTTTGTGCTGTTCATGGTAACACTGGGAACCAGAGTGGAGAAAAGGTTAGTAAGTGTCAGAGATGTTCCAATCGCAAAGGCTGCAAAATTGTTTCTGTGGTAGGACCTCGCTAGGCTTGCTTCCCCCCATCCTTTTCCTTTAGTAGGGATGGATGTTTTAGCTTAACTCAATGATGCCTTGCAGCTCTGATTTCTCTAGCAGCAGTCATAAAGGTTTCAAGATATAAAAGTGGTGCTCCACCATGGTCCATTGGTCAAATTGAAGTACACCCACCCTGAAAAGATTTTATACAATGCTTTCAGTGATTGCTCATTTCTGATCAAGAACACATTCAGTCGTAGGGCAGGAAGAATTCTTTCTGATTGAATGAGCTTGTGAATTTGAAAGCTAGCAGGGTCTGAACAAAAAAGCCTTATGAGATTCTGCAGAATTATTAGGATACAAAAATTCTGGTGCCTGTAGTGTGAATTGAGTGACTGAAAACTGGGTTCATGAGAACAGTTAGTGCTGTAAATAGACCTTTCTTCTTCCTTGTTTTGTACTGACAGAAGCCACCTGCTGTATATGTCTCAGACTGATTAAAGGTGTCTTGTGGGAGTCAGTTTAGCTCTTTGGTTTCCTGTACTGTGAATAAAAGGCCAGATAAATACAGACTTACAACTTTTTCTCCAAGACCAAGGACTCAGGAAATGGCCAAAAAATCACGTACCTCATGATTTTTTGATTTACATGCAGCTCCTCTGATTTATGACAAATGGGTCTAGTATCAAGTCCATTCCTCTCCCACTCCCTCTTTCTTGTTTTAAAGTACTACTATTATAAAATAAAACAAAATTATTCCTATGGTATAAAATAATTCAGAATTATTTTGCTCCCAGAAGTGAGAAATCAGTCTGACTTCTGAATGCTAAAAGGTTTACATGAGTTGCCTACAGTGAGGTTTTGTTCCTGTATGACATAGTAAGGGGTATAAGAGGTTGAAAACCAATTCTGTGTAACGTACAGTGTGTGTTCATGTTATTTACGGTGCTGTGAGTGAAAATTTATAATGGAAGTGTTATTCAGGAGGTCTAGTTTATACAAAAGTAGCTTTGGGTTGCTGTTTCTGTCAATTTTCTTGGCTGTGTAAGATTAAATAAATAAAAAGTGCACAGTGGAATCATCAGAGAATTTATTAGTATTTTAATCTCTGAATTTTCTCTTAAAACCAATATTCAGAATCTGGCGTTCTTACCATTTCTTATTGCTTCTTCCTCAAACAAACAAGCTCAATGGTGCACAAGAGTACTTTTATGAACTCAGTGAGGAATAATTGGGTAAAGATGACAGAATGTTACTTAGGTGGGGGTTTTTTCCCCTCAGCTTACTCCTCTCAGAATGCTTCATGCAATTATTCACATCCTATTATCCACATTCAAAAAAATGGGCAAACCAGAACAAGAGAATTCAAAAGGGTAATATTTCAAAACATGATTGCCTAAAGTTATGATGGGCAACTACATCCATTTGTGTGCAAGAACAAATGCAAGTGCCTGGTAGGCCAGTTCTCTGAAATCTGCTACTGTATTTTTTTTCTGACAACGAAGAAACACCAGTACAGTGAAATACGCACATAAAACAGATTGTGATGCTACTTTTTTTCTTTTACAAAAATAACATTTAGAATGCGTTCAAGTTTTCTAGTCTGCTAGTATATGCCTTTCTTTTGTGGTCCTCTCCCTATTAATTGAGATATAAGGTATTACTCCTGATGTTCCTACTATTTCTTAAAGTAGGTGTCTACTACCAAGCTGCATAAAGAGAATTCAGGCATAGATCCATCTTAATCACTCTGTCAAGACTACAGATCTTGATCAGTTAGGGCGTAAGCCATGGAAAACAGGCGTGCTGACATTCAGAGAGACCTGGGCAGGCTGGAGGGCAGAGGGAAACCTCATAAAGTTCAATAAAGCGAAGGGCAAAGTCCTGCATCTGCAGAAGAGTAACCCCAAGCACCAGTGCATGCTGGGGGCCAAGCAGCTTTGCAGAGAAGGAGCTGGGAGTCCTGGGGAACAAGTTGAGCATAAGTCAGCAATGTGCCCACGCCACAGTGAAGTCCAGAGCATCCTGAGCTCCATTAGGAAGAACATTGCCAGCAGGTCAAGGACGGTGTTCCTTCCTGCGCTCCTCAGGGCTGATGAGACACATCAGGAGTGCTGGGTCCTGTTCCGGGCTCCCCAGTACAAGAAAGATACGGACTTACTTGAGCAAGTCCAGCAAAGGACAACAAAGATGACAAGGGACTGGGCCACCTTTCATATGAGGAGAGGCTGAGAGGTAGGACACTTCCAACTGGAGAAGAGAAATCTCAGAGTGGATCTTATCAATGTATATAGATACCCGATTAGAGGGAATAAAGATGAGGGGGCCAGATTCTTCTCAATAGTGACCCCTGACAGAAGAAGAGGCAATGAGCATAAATTAACACATGTGAAATTCAATCTAAACGCAACACAAACCCCTTTTTTACTTTGAGGGCAGTCAAACACTGGAACAGGCTGCCCAGAGAGATTGTGGAATCTCCTGTTTAATAATATTCATAACACAATTGGACGTGGTTCTGGGCAATCTGCTCCAGCTGACTTTGCTTGAGCAGAGGGGTTAGAGTAGGTGATCTCCAGAGTTCCCTTCCAACCTCAATTATTCAGTGATTTAAATATTATTAGTATAAATTACCCTGGTGAACACTGTGTGAAAAATATTAACAGAGAAATAAACAAGTTATTTTGCTGAGTAACTATAGGTTAGTACATTTGAAAGAAACAGCAATGGATTTATACACTGTTCTTGGACAGAACCTGGAAAGTTATTTCTATCTAATAATCAGAAAATGACACCAAACAGTATTTCCATGTTCCCATATATTCCTGACAAGAATCAGATTGAGACTACATGAAACTGCAAGGTAAATATTAACTTTTTCTTCCTTTGTCCTATCATGTAGCGTGATGTGCTCCAATGAGCTTCAATTGCTTTCAAATTCATAGCTCTGCAGCAAATAAAAAAAAAAACAAACAACCAAAAACACCACAAAAACTTTTCTTTTTTTTTTTTTTTACTCTCTTTGCTAGCAGGGGATAAAACACAACTTTGCCATTTCACCTTTATTGATAAATTATTTGCACAGCTTTGCTATTTCTAATTACCCAACCATGACCTTCCCAAAATGCGTGATGATTGCAGCAGTTAATTCTATAATCAGACTCCATTGATTTGGCAGAAGAAATGGATAGATAAATTCCCAGTATAAAAAAATAAACCTTCATCTACATTTGTGGTTAATATCACCTACGAAATCCCTTGTGTCACTAGAGATTTCACTGAATGACACGTACCCTGAGTGACTGCAGAATAGTTTGTAGAGGAAACGGTCAATGCTCTCTGACCTTGTCTGTGTCAAATATTGAAACAAATGTACATTAGTAATAATAATTGTCTACTCGTTTCACCTTGCCAAATGTCACTTGAATTATTACACTGGTCCTCAAAGTAAAGAATTTTAAGTTGATGTTTCCTAGGGGAAAAAAAATGATCTATTCTTTGTTCGGCCTCCACAAATAGAAGCATGGCATTTGTCTTTTCATTGGTAACATTAAGTCTGTCTGATCTGAGTGATAAAAAGCAGAGATTATCTATTCCTGCCTGTCATTTTTGGCAAACTTGTGAACTTTTCATAAAAACAGAAAGATAAATCATAGGAGCTATTATTGTCTTTGTCTTAATCTTTCTAATGGATCAGTGTAATTTTTGGTATACTCTAGTAGGTCAGGGAGGTCATCCCTGTAGGAGAACAGCCTTGCCTACTTACTGAATGCTAAATACTGGTCTCCCACACAAATCCAGATAAGACTTTGCACAGGGGATTAAGCTACTGGCAAAGCAGAGGAGTCCTGTGGATCTACTCAGCTGTTGCTAACAGACTTCTCTGACATTTAACAGTCCCTCCAAGGTGGGGGTTGAGGCCATATAGCTTATGGAGAGCACTCCTGATCCTAATTCTAATAGTATTCAATGTGAATGTACAAATGCTTAATTACAATATTGACATGCAAACATGAAACACCTTGCCATCACCCTGCCTTTAGTTTCTGATCAACACAGACTGGAGAATGCAATGATACTGGTGGATAAAGTTAAAACTTTTGCTGCAGACAACAACAGATATGACAATATAGGAAATATCTATTATTTAAAAATTAGCTGTGTAATCTGTGTCAATGTTTTTTTCCTCCTTTCAAATGAGAGAAAAAAGAAAATATTTCTCCAGGAAAAGCTAACAATTGATTTGGGTATAGCAATGAACCATTACACAAATAACTGACAAATGCAGATAAAACCATGGAAAAAGACTGAAACTTACAAAGAACAAAAGGGGGGGAAAGATTTCACCTAAAGGCATAAATAATGCAGAAGTAGAAGAAAGACAGAGGGAGAAATGGTGGAATATTTATGAAGACAGCTATAAAGGAAAATGATTATTTTGAAGAAAAAGGAAAGGAACAAAACATAAAATTAGAAGTCTGGCATGTTGCAACTAACTGGTCTGACCAGCTGTCTTTAATTCTGTCATTTCTATCCCTCTCCCCCCACCCCACCCCAGTATCTCAGCTTTTTTTCACTTTCATTTGCTCTGCATATCTTGAAGAAGACAATCATACTCTAAGTTCTTCTCTCCTTCTCATAACCCCTTTTCTTTGCATTTCCTCATAACAACGAATCTACCACCCTCTTCATTCCGTATGCATGTCGTTCTGTCTAAGCAAAATCTCTCTCAGATGGATTTAATGTAAGAGACTGTAAACATCAGATGGAGAAATAGGAAGCTATTTTAGCCTGACCTTTCAGACCAAATTTGATCACACTGCAGCCTGACTGAATAGGTTTTAATCAGCTTTGTCAGTGTTGAAATTTTAGTTCTTGTGTAATTGAATACCATTTCAGCTGATTTAAAAACAAAAAAAGAATATGATCATGTAGACAATGCTCTTTTTTTAATTTGTTGCAAGTCCAAAGGAACTTGAAAGGAAAAAGGTTTTACACTATTACAGTGTATAGTGTTCATCTACACTACTAAATAGAAAAATCATACTTAAGCAGGAAATATTAAAATAATTTTCTGTTCACCTGCAAATATTTTTTACATACATACATACTGTCACCTTCAGGAAAAGGTAAAAAGACAACCTAAGTACTTAGCTCTAAACTTTCAAACATACAGCTACACATTTCCACAGTTGCCTAAACAGTGCATGTTATTTATATGATCTATACAGAAGCACAGTCTGTATAACTAGAGTCTGCATACTTATAGTTTGTTTGAGCATTGTTTGATGGACAAGTCTGGCAGATAAGCTTCTCATCAAAATGGATAGTAAAATATAAAAATAGTTCTTCAGGCATAATTGTGTACAAACAAACAAAAAGAACCACCACTACCACTTATCTCAAGGGTCCAATACCATTAGGAAAAAAATTTCCCTGAGATTCTCATGGTAATTTCCAGACTACATTTTCTTCATTGTGTAATGCATACATATTCAAAGAGTTTAAGGCAATGACAACTTTCCTGAAGATTTATATGCAGGTAGGATTTTATGCTAAGAACAGAAATGGTGTCTTCTATGTCCAAAGTCATGGAAATTATAATACTGGCAATACATTCGGGGACTAAAAGAGGTTTCCATTCCCTGGGATACATATATAATACACACATTCCCCATGTGAGTCAAATATGTTGGCCTATCTGTCTTTTCATGTTATTATATGTACTTTGTATTTCAAGAAAGTCCAAATCAGTTCATCCTCTTGACTTTGATTATAATGACATCTCCTATTTGCTCTCATGAATTAAGTGGGGGTTTTTTCGCTTTTTGAAACAATTAGCTGAGTGGTCATATTATTGTGAAAAGTGCTGGGAAAAGGAGCCAATGCTTTTCTTGTATTTATATTTTTTTCCATATTTTCCTATTGTGCAGTATACTTTTCAAGAACACAGCTGTGTCAGAAAATGACAAAGAAGAAAACAATTCCATTCTTTGGTTTAACAATATAGTCCATTTCCTCAAGCTTTTTTAGTTATAAAGACTGAAAATCACAAACTGATTTGGCTTAAAAATCAACTACTGAAGAAAAATATTTCAAGATTATTACTAAATAGCTTAGGAGAAGGATGCAGAATTTATATTTTCTCCAAATAAAACAAGTTCATTCAGAACATTTCTAGTTCTCCTTATATTTACAACTTCCATGTAAAACCATCCATGTAATATTTTAAATTGCCCACTGAGACAAAATTGTTAAAACCTCTCTTTCAGAATACTAAATTCAAAAGTCAACAATGAGGTATGCAGTGACAGAAAGTTTACATACCTCACTGCAGTATGGCTAATGCTTTACCCTTCTTGTTTCTGACTTCTGCCTGCTTGGTAAAAATCTGAAGGATTTTTTTGCCCAATATGAAGAACAAAAAGGTATTTAGTGCCATTGACCAAAGTATACCAGACAGAATAAAGGACTGAAATGGACATCCTAATTACTGAGTCTCAATTCCTGCAATTGCAGGCTAGCCTCTTCAACAGAGTGATTCTAAGTCATAAACCACGCAATGCTTTCAGCTATGTAGCTGCAGGAATTTTTATCTATTTCTTTCTCCTTGTGGAGTTTTATCTATAATTAAAATGTAATTTTTCCAAGACAGGAATAGTGCTTATACCTAGCTTTGCAGCAATGCACTCAGGATATGGGAAAAAACCAACATGTATTAATCATGCAAAATTTCAAGTCTATATCATCTTTAAAATATTAAATAAAAATACGATTGTGAAATTTCAAGCAGAAAAATCAGGGTTTTTAAAATAAAAATGGATTCACAATTTTCAGCAATACTGTTTTGTTACTGGTGGATTTGGATATTTCACCTAGAGACAGGACTGTGACTACATATGGATATTAAAACTGAAGAGAAGTAGAAGGATCTCTTTGCATGTTTGTATCTAAAGTGATAAGCAAGCGCACAGAAACCCTGTACTCTTAAGTGCAGTGAACATCACTTTAGACCCCAGTGACCCTGCTGGGCTGACAGGCTGAGGACTGAATAATCCATTCATCTGCCCATTTGCACTGGCCAGCAGGGTAGTTTTTCTTCTTTTTTACTGACGTATGTGCTGCACCTCTAGAAAGAGCTGCCATACCAGAATACATTTTCCAGGGATAAATTCCTCCAGGAAAATCACATTCTCTATCCTCACTACATGTTTTCTGCCTCTTGTGCAGCCAGTAGGTCAAAAAGCCTGCCGTAGTCTTTTGTGTTGTATTGAGGATGAATCTCCGTATTAAGAAAACACAGCATCTACAAAAACAAAGTCTGAAGTTGATCTTTTTGTTTTCCAAGCTCTGTTTCCTAGCATAGACATAGGCAGGAGGCTGTTATCATCTGCCAATTTTCCCTTTTCTATTAGAAAAGAGGGGCGGGGGGGCGGAACAGAGTGGGGAGTAATGGGAAAAGCTTTTCTCCCCCATGCTAGTGGAGCCCTCGTATTGCATGTGACTAAGGTTAATGCATAACTGCCAGAAAGTTCACGTAGTTAAATCATCATCAAAGAGTACATTTATAATGTGGTCACAGCATGATTGGATTTTTTTAAACACAAATTAATGATAATTGAAGCCCAGTCAAAGTAGCAGAAATGGTGTTGTTGTTTGTGGTTTACTTCGGTCATATTACATCTCTGTGAGTTTTCATCGGTCAAACATAGGTGGACTGGAAATGTTTTAATAATATCAAATACCCAACATGTGTACTGCTGAAAAACAAACAAATCTTTGTTTTCGTGCCCAGGAAAGAAAAATGAAATCAAACAATGTCAAACTAGATTTGACTCACCTAATCCTTCCACAAGTAAGCAACTTTTGGCCTCTAACTTCTTCAGTGGACTGAGAGTATTTGTGTTGACTTAAGTTGAAGAAAGTCTGTGGTACACACATAAATTCAAAGGAACTACGTTTTCTTTCTTCCTGTTCTCCCTGATTTTTTATATCTGAAACGCTTGTCTTTGCAGTGTAACAGCAAATAGGCAGAGGAAAACCTGATAGCGATTTCAGTACCAATTTCATAGTTCAACGTTTGTGTGAAAAATGCACTCATGCTCTAGTCACAAACTCGGAACTAAAATCAGAATTACAATGGATTCCTAAAATATAGTGTCATTAATTTACCAACTCTTTGTTTCCTCTTTGAAACTCTGCACAGACCACTTCATTCTCCATCTTTGACTCTACTCCTAAAAGTAGCAGCTAATCTTTAAGTTGTAAAAATATTTTATGTAAGGCATTTCTTCAAAAGAATCTTTTGCTAAAAAACCCAGTCTTTGTACTGCATATCAGTTTTGAGTTCAGACTGCTATTGCTATTCAGAACTACTGCCAGATAGTTTCATCTCTCTGTACTTCACTCATCAAACATAAAATGCAGACAATAATAACTTTTCCTCACTCAGATAACTGTCATGAGGTTCCATGCATTTATATTTGGGAATTGTTGCACTAAATTCACTTGGGTTTATTCTGAAGTGTAAAATAGCTGAGAGAATAGGATGCAAGTGAAAGACAGAGAGAATGAGAATCTAAGTTCCTTATATTTTTCTAAAATTAAAGTGAAAAACATAGAACAGCTGAGAACCGGGTTTATACTTCGGTCAGACTCTATAAAAATCCTGTCCTTTTTCTGGACATGGAAAACTGCTGCGTAACTGTGTAAAGCAATAGTAGTGAAACTTTTCAAAAAAGAAATACATATCAGCCATGCTTTGCTTCTGTTTCCAGGTGTGCAGCTGAATTGAACATGGCACAATACCAAAAATATTCATGATAACAAAAACATAACAGGCTGCTTTAATTGAACAAACAGACTATTCTTTCCCATATCTTTTCAAAGGAGCCCTATTTCAGTCTTGCTCTTGCTCCATCACAAGGTTCAGATCAGGCTGAACCGTGCAGTCTTTTGTGATCTTGCTGGACTCATCCATTCAACTAGGACTGCTATTTTAGCTATAGCTGTCTTGAGTTTTAATTTGAAAAACAGCTGCTGCCAGGAAGGTTGCAAAAGGCTGGTTTGACATGACAATAACAGAGTTCACTTCTAGCAGAAAATGTTTCTAAGGTTTTTTTTCTTGCTGTCTCTGTATATCTTTTATTTTACATGAGTTAAAAGCAGCACCACCAACAAAACCAAAGAGGACAGTATACTTAGTTGTCCTCTTCACCTTCTCTGAGTCTCCCTTGCAAAGTAGTTTTACATTTGCAGGGCGCTTTCTTCTCTCCTTATTTCAAATCTGTCTATTCCTGGAAGGTAAACATAGTCTATGCTCGTTCTATGATGAAAAAAAAAAGGAAGAAATAGAATATATTTTGAGTGTCTACTATTAATTGGTAATTACCAATTGCAAACTAATGAAAACTAGAGCAAAAATGCAGTAAAATGGCAGACAGCTGCTGTAAATCTGGGACTTTCACTCAGTGTCATGGTTAAAGCTTTGTCCCAGCCATTCAACAGGAATTAAATTAAGGATAATGCTAGTGAATATAGTGATGATACCCCAAATTTGAATTAAAAATTCCCTGAACTGGAAATGCTACTAAAATAGCATTTTGTGTCTTCCTCTGCTCTGAGAATGATCTAATTTGTAAAGTAACACAGTAATTCCTTTTAACTATTCTTCGCGGGTCGTAACATGTAACATTCTCTTTCCTAAAAATCAGCCACTTAACAGTACTTCCAACACATTACTTTTTATTCATGCTCAAGGTACTTTGTGTTGAACAGAAAAATATGAACTGACTCACCACTAGGATTTTTAACAACTTCCACACAGAAGAGCTAATATCAGATCTACCAGTTTACTTATGTGACTATCTAGATATGTTTTTCCAGAATCCTCCTCTTTGAATTTTTTAATATTCTGTTTTATCCTATTAAAAATGAGTGTATTAATCTGAAATCCTGAAGAAATTGAAAATTACCAATATGACACCAAGAGTTTAGTTTACTCAGAAGTAAATACTACCATCAAGCAAGGATAGGAGTGAGGATTTGTGCAGAGCTGCTTTGAATGTAAAACAAAGAGTCATACTTATTTTCAACATTATCGGAGAAAAGCAAATTAAACCCACTTTGGTTTTTGGCAAAGAGTCCTCTTTATTTTCTTACCTGACATGATAAAACAAACATTTCCCATAAGCTGCATAGTCTTTTTTAGATTGGTCATTTCTCTCCCATTCCATGGTTCAGTTATACAGCTATACAATAAAAGCATTGTAGAAATTTATATGATAGGTAAACTCTTTGCAATATTAAAAACACTGAAATAGTTCACCCATAAATGTTTCCTATAATAATGAATAAAAGTCTTCTTCTTTCTTTTGAAACAGTTGTGGATACTTGGCTACATTATGTCATGTTTCCCTTAAGAAAAAAAAATAAAGAAAAACTAAAGCCATTTAAAAAGAAATCTTAAAATCTTGCTGCCTAAATTGCAGTTGAAAGTCTTGTGTTTGCATAGAGAGCACTACAATAATAATAACTGAAAAACAATGGGCACTTACTTGTGTGATTACGCATTCAATACCTACAAATACCTGTGCTTCTGTATATGCACAGGTGTAACTCATTTATTAGTATGTTTTAATTTCCCACCTCCTCCACTGGATATTAGGACTGCTGTCAATTTGAGAGTTTTGTTCTTTAGCCCAAGCTGTACTGCCTCATGCTGTAGGCTAAGGAAGCAGTAATCACACAAATCTGAATACCAAGATCAACCTGTGTGCTTGTCAATCTTGCAGGTGCAAATTCTGAAAATGTAAATTTATATGTGAAGCTACAAAGCACTATAAATCTCCCAGCCTTCTTGTAGGTATCTCAGGATCTCCTGTTTCAGTGTTATTTTCAGTATTCCCCCCCCCCCGCCATTTCAGCAGTGTTTCATAGTAACTTTTTCTCAAGATATGAATTGTCATTTTCTGGATTCTTAAAGTAATTTTCAGTTTTTTCACCTCTGTGTTGGCTCAACAGTCTTAGAAGCAATTGTTTGTTGTTAAAATGAGTAATATATTTCTACTCAATATATGGAATTGTTTTGTGTTAGAGATCTGTTGTGAAGTACTTCATTATATTTCTTTTTTCTTCCTCTCTATATAGTGATTTTTGTGTTATTATATTATTAGCTATCTACTTTGATAGCTCTGTAAGAAGTCTCTTAAATCCTGATTTTCTAAGGATCTGAATATCTTGGCTTACAACCATACTTGTTCTCTGATTTTGCCATTTCAGTTTTCCTCAAGAAGTTTTAAATCCTTCCTATTCTCAGACCACTTGTTTATTCTAAGCACTAACTCTAATTTATATTACCTCTCTCAGTAAGCTGACATATACTGATAGACATACTATAGTATTGGTTAAGTATTTTAAATTGTATTTGCTTAATTGGCATAACTAAAAACTCTGTGATCATTCAAAACTTCTCAGGGTCAGGACTGTTTTGTACTAAACCAGGTTTTCTCCCAAACTTTTAGCAGGATTCATTGTAACTGAAAGCAAGGCTTTTTTTCCTTGCTGAAATAAGATTTATTAAGTCTGCTTTAGTATACTAGAATTGCTTTTTTTCAAAGTCCTAATATTCCCATTGATGTTATTCTCTCAGTCCTGAAGGCCAAGTAGCTTTTGAAGCAGACACTGAGAAACATGCATTCAGGGATTTGATAAATCTACAGGTAAACCGCTTACAGCTGTCATCAGCTATTTGTAGTGCAGTTTTATCCCATCCCTTCTTGGCATTCAGTGAGATATCCTTGTTTTGGGACATACAGCTCAACATAGCTCGTTGTTGGATATTTGATTCTTAAGACAGAAAATAAGAATATAGATTAAAAAAGTATTTCTGTGTCATGTGACAATACATTCCTTTTTGGTTGCTTCTGAATTCACATCTGCATGTTTTTAACATCTAGCTACACTGCCTCTAGTTAATTACTTTATTTGAAAATGCCTATTGTCAAGTATGTGTATACACACCTGATTTAGATTCTGCTTAATGCAGAAATACCTCACTTGAGAGAACAAAAAATAAATATATTAGGAGGAACAGTATGGTTGTATGTACAATATATTAAAGTTTTTATGGACCATTGGTTTCTAACTGTCCTATCTGGTTCATTAACCTTTAAGTTGCAGTCTGTGCAATTCACATAGGTAGATAAAATACCAAAATATAATTTCAAGCTGGGTTTTGTCCTTACGCGTGCAAATAACTGGAACAAATATATTTTTTTAACTGTGAAACTATTTTTGCTAACAACAAAGAGTAAGATATCATGACTTCTAAGTTCCTAGCAAGACTACTAGATACGTTAGCAAATGTTTAGTAGGTTATTAACAATCAGACCTTGAAAATTAATATCTTGTAATTTTTATAATATACATGTCGTTTCATTTTTCAGTTTATTTTTGTTTAAAAAATAGTACAAAACTCAGGAGTACATAACAAACATAACTTACTCTTTTGTTCACTTTTACTGCATTCTCACAGCAGAAGACAGAAGTGTGACATGACTTGAAGATTCCTGCAAAGAGAATTGAGAACAGTAGTAAAATGGGAAAACAGACACTAAGAATGATCAGTGGACTAACTTACAAATGTCTTTTTTTTATGAGAAGAATAGAGGAAGCAAAATAACATAAACAGAACTCATATTAAAAAAAAAAACCAAGAAGATTAATACTTCATAGTATGGAGCAGTGTGTAAGAGAATAAAATCTATTTTCTTCCAATATGCTTGTGGTTTTTCTTCCATATTTCTTCCAGTCTATCAAATTTGCATAATATCAGATCATAGTCAGAGAATTCGCGAACAATGCAAGTCTTATTCCAGGGTGGGAGAAATGCAATTGCTTACGCATCAGCCCTTTGGAAAAGGTTCCAATAATGTAATTTCAAATACTCTTTCCCTCACCTTTATGAAGTATAGATCTATGAAAATAGATCAGAGTACAGTAAATTCTGCATGGCTGCATGATTTGACTTCAGACCCAATTCTCTAACGTTGATTTTGTGAAAGATACCAAAATACAGCTTCTGTAGGTAAATAGGGCATTTTCACTTTATTCTTGAATGCTTTAATGAATTGGCATTAGCAGTACTATTAGACTGAAGAGAAAAAGTAACTCTTCACCTACTACGACTCCAATGCAATGTCTGAGTATTCCCTGGAGGCCAGTAGTCTCCTTTGAACTCAGAGCTTGTGGACAAGACAGAGGCACAGATGATTAGTGTTTCTGACCACTGTTCTAATGAGGAATCCCTTAAGTTCATTTTCAGGGCCTGCACTGTCTATATCCTTGGATTTAGTCTGGAGTAAAACTTAGCCATGCATATATCTGAGAACTGCCTGGAGAATTAACCTCTGTTAATGTAAAAAGATAATGATAGAAAAACTTCATTAAGATTTAGCCAGGTTTACTAGAAGACACCAGACCCCTTGAGGTAGTAAACCTTGTTGTACTATCAGAAAACAAGCTGAACAATGTTTCATTTACATTACAGTGAGTTTGCAGCACTGAAGCTGTTGCTACGTATTTGTCTTACTGTTACTGCACTAGAAAATGGCTTTCAGCCACCTGTTTCACATAGATAGAACAGAGACAAAGCAGGTTGCAGCAATAACTTGTTTTATTTCTGGAAATCTCATGTTATGATCTTTTTTCCTTACTAACTAGGCTTCCAGGATCGCATCCAGTCTATGGTGGCTGACCAAAGAAGATGGAGAGTGAAGCAATCACTAAGTGGTCTTAAGCCATCAGCTGCAGAGGTGATACATGAGGAGCTCTATATTTGGATTTATACTCAACAAACAAGGTATTTGCTGCTTTTCTCCTGAGGAAAGTTGTCATGCTGCCAAGCATACCTGTCATTGATTTTTATTTCAGAAAGAAACATAATCTTGGCCTCCATGTGTGTAAAGCCATGAAATCACAGTCAGACAGCTGAGAAGCATTTGTTATATTATATACAGAGAATTCCTATTTGAACCTCAGAAAATAGCTTGTATTTTATATCAGTATGCATACAGATAAGCACAGCTTAAAAGAATGAATGTGCCCCAAACATCTACAACCCTCTAAAATCACTTATCTGATCAGAGAGGAGACATTTAGCTACCTAACAGAGTTTTCATGCTTGAGTACAAACTCTGAATAAAACCTGATACTGAAACACATGGAATAATATTTCTATTCATGAGACCAACCCAATTTTGACATGATCTAAGTAGAAGAAACTATCAATCAACTTCAGTATCTTTCAATCAGTTTAACATTGCTGTTAATACAAGTGAGAGGATTTATCAAAAAATACAGGGGAAAAATAGCGTGTGCTCTTTCAACAGTTGCGAATCACAGGGAGGCCGACCACTTCTAACCCCTCAGACTGGTAAGAGGTATCAATGATTATAGGCCTGTATAATGGGGCCACAGAGGGATGGAGCATCATTAACTATCCTTGGATCAACCTCTGGTATGAAAAAGAGAACAAGGAGACTGTGGAGGAGCCAACTACTCCAATGTGTAAAATTCTGATGAGATAGTAAGAAAAAGCTTTCACAAAGACGGTGTTCAAACACAGTGGAAGGTTGCCCAGAGATGTTATGGAATCTCCATCCTTGCAGACATTCAGAACTCAACTGAACATGGTCCTAAAAAGTTGATCTAAACTGACCACACTTGGTGCTGGAGCAGACAACATGAACTATTTCCTCCCAAACTAAACTACTCTATTACATCTTTGAACCATGTGAGACTCTAGCTTTCTTTTCTTTTTCCCAATATATCTCCAAAAATAGTCTATTTTAAGAAAAATCTTACCACTGTAATTCAGTTTGGTCTGAGCTCCTGCATGGTGTATTTTGAAAAAAAAAAAAACCAACCCCAAACTATACTCTAGGGAGTATAAAGAGTATGCTGTATAAGTATCATCTCAGCTGCTGAAGCTTTTTTTTTTTCTCTGTCACATATTCTCACTCCTTTCGCCAGCTGCAGTTTTTGTTGTGCAGCACCTTTTTCCCCTTGTTAAATCTGTTCTCCCAGAGCCGCTACCACCGTTGCTGATGGGCTCAGCCTGGGCCAGCAGCGGGTCCGGCTTGGAGCCGGCTGGCATTGGATCCATGGGACAGAGGAGAAGCTTCTAGCAGCTTCTGACAGAAGCCACCCATGTTGCCCCCTTGCTACCAAAACCTTGCCACAAAAAGTCTATACAGGAAGACATCAAATACAAACAATATATTTCCAAGTGAAATTCCACTGAAATACTAAATTAGATGTGATCTGTAAGTTAAAGTGCTTTGTAGTGCTCACTCCAATAGAGGCTATACTGATAAGCCAGTTTACAGAAGTATAAGAGTATTTCACCAATATGATTGCCTTCATCCAAACTTTCCACTTCAATGCATAATATGAAATTTGTTTAATAAGACTTGCATTCCATTATGTCTGGTTTTGGTTCTGTTACCCTCTTTCAATTCATTACCAATCCCAAATCATCTTAGACATTTAGTGTACAAGTTAGGATCTAAATCTTGCATTGTAGCCTGTTTGGTATCCTTTCCATGCCTAAACACTTGAGGCTCCTCCACCTCATGCCATATCCTTGGCAAATGGAAGAGGGATTAAATACGTATCATATCTTAGAAGCATATCTACAATGTGCTGCTTACACTGGAAAAATGAATCGGTACTAGGTGACCAGTCCTCTCTTCAACCAAAATCTTTCCACCACACCAAAGGAGCAGCAAAGATAATTTACTTTTGAATAGTACCCTAGTAAATCCTGCAACAAGTCGCTACTCTTGAACATACTGCAATGACAATCAACATAGCAGCTTGCACAGACCTCCCTGCAGTCAGGAATGTTTCTGCCATACATGGCCACAAAGGGGTGTGTGGTCCTCCCTGGATCCATCTGAGGGCACAGAAGCTGCTACACAAAAGAGAAACACTTTCTTCCCTGCACTGCTGGAACAAAAGATGTGCTCTTAGGAGTGGATTTTGACTGTCTTACATGGCAAATGCCCATCACATATCCTCCCCACAAATTCCCCAAGACCCCTAATGTCCTGAACCTTCAGCATCAGCTCCACTCACATGAATAGCCCCCCTGCTCCTTGCACCTCTTAGTTGCTTGGCTCCTTGTGAATGAATGGAGTTCGGGTCACAAGTGGTCAGCGTCAACGTTTTTCTGCAGTTTTGAATTTGCAGTGAGACACTGGCTTTCATGAGCATCTGGTGAACACCCGCTCAGTATTGGACACCCCATATGCAACAATTCGGATGCCTATGCTTCAGCAGAAGCAGCATGTAACTACCTCAGTAATACTGCTAAGGAAGAGAATCACTCATTTATGTACCATGTAACTGTTCCTTTTTTGCCCCCTCTCCCATGAACCAGATGTTTTAGTTTACATATTTTCTCTTTCTATTTCCCTATAATCAATAGGGATTTGGCTGGATACTGACCAGTCAATGCTGATGATGCTGATGTCTGGGCTGGTCTTCAGACATCCAGATGCAAATGGCAGGAGTTCATGGCCCATGCAAAATGTGAGTTTTCTAAAAATGGTCACCTGATTTTCAGCCAGAACAGTAAGATGCCTCTGTTAGAGTCGAGAGTGCTCCTAGCAGTGCAAGGTGATACACTCACAATGCAAGGTGATATCCACACATCAGAGAAGATAACTTGCCTCAGTAGAGCAGCAAAGAAGTTCAGATATTCTGCTGTCAGATGTGTTGCCAGTGATGACATCCATGAATCATTCCTGGTTGCCTACTAGGACTTCCTGGATGATCTGGCAGGAACCTTTATAGAGAGAGCCATCACGTGGGATCCAGTAAGGAGATGTGAATACCATCAAAGGCATCAAAGCGGCTGGGGAGTCTACACTGAAGAGCAACCCTTATTGACTTGAAAAACATTGCTGGTCTAACTCACTCACGAATAGACAGTGATCTCACCAGTTTTTGCCACAATCATGAAAGTGCTGACCTCAAACTGATTCCACACTGACCAACTAAAGTCAGGCCTAATAAAGTCCCAGAGCACAGTGAAAACCTCTCCTCCTGAAGTCTGAACTGCATGGAGGGTGCCCGTCCCTTTCAGAGGACATAGAAGTTGGTCATCTGCACCTAGAAGCCACTGCTGTTTGTCTCTCATGCATGACACTGTGTCTGCTCTACTGGGTTGTGACCTCCCTCCCGTTATTAAAAGTCTGAGCTGGATTTCAGACAGCTCTTCAGCCAATGTCATTGTCCTTAACCACTGCTCTGGTAGTAATCCTGCAGTTCCTGGGAGAAGTCCACCCTCCGCCTGCTCTGCTCTCCACAAAAGGTGGTGGCCTGCCGGGCTCCACTCTAACGGGGGCCTATGAGCAGGACAGAGGTAGCATCAAAAGCTGGCTCTGTCATGAACATCAGCAGCAAATGCAGTGGTGAAAAATACGACAGAGGTGACAGAAGTGACAAAAATGACAGAAGTACCAGCACCACTCTGCTACATGAGGAACTAAATGGAGAATAACAAGGCAGAATCTCCTTTGTGGGTCCTGAGTATCCTCTTCGTGCTGCACGAAAGCTGCACGTGATGCAACCTTGTGCCCACATAGATACAAAGCCTGTGTGATATCTGCTGAGCCATAAATGCAGTCAGTCTGCTTTGGAGGAAAGGAAGGTGAAAAAGATCTTGCAGACATGAGTTAAGGCCACTCATTGGGCCTTGGGAGCCAGCCATCCTTTTTAAGCCTATTTTATTAAGCAGTATAAGCCTAGCCAAAGCTTCCTTTGCTGGAAACAGTAAACAAAGGTACCCTTCCATAAGGAATAAACCTTTATAATTACTGTAGAAATTACTCTGAGGTCAAGTTGCTTGCCTCATATTTGCATAAAATAATGACAGGACAATTGGGCAATTAGAAGAGAGAAAATGACATAAAATGGTTAGGGCGTTCACCAAAAAGGAGGGGACCCTTAATCCAAGCTTTTTTACAGAAGTCATTTGTAACTTTGACACAACAGTGCCATTACATAAAACAAGCAGACAGTTTGGGAAGTAGTCATATATCGCCACCTAACTCTTATTTCAGTCACTTCTTCTCCAAGCATGATTTAAAAGTAAAACTCTGCTTTCCCAGGTCTTGAAAAATATGCCAAAAAATACCCCAAACTCCTCAGGCACTATTTTAGTGAAATCTGAGGCTTTTTCTGATGGTGTTGGTTAGAACCCTGATGTGCCAGAGGATTTAAGACATGTTGCTGAGATAAACAGTTCCTATTGGCTGATTTTAGGCAGCTAATCATTCAGACAAAGCTTTTCTGATTTCTATTCTGAGGTGACTGATCTGTGCTTTTGCTCTAAATAGGGAGCTTATTTGCCTTATTCAGAGCTGCTAGAGTGATGATGTGACCCACGTGCCTACATACTTAATGGACAGACACCTATGTCCCATTTCCTTGATATTGCTGGGTATCAACCTTATCAGCTTGTAGGTATTACACCTTTTTTTAACACTGACACATTAGCTTTTCCTTTTCTGCGTGTTTTTAAATACCAAAATAGAATATTTATGTAATATTTCTAGGTTTTCTGGATTTTGCTTAGTCATGTTAGTGCTTTAATATCAGATTTTACTATTGCAGATTTTACATTTCATTTGTTCTGAGTAAATTTATAAAATAAATATTCTTAACTCTAAATGACACAGGCTGTGGTGCTACTACAACGTTCTTAAGCGGTTGTCTGTTTCCTAATATTTTGTTCTCTTCTCTCTGCTTCTCCATTTTCTGTGTATTGTATGTTGGAGTTTTGAAAAATTATTTTACCGTTTTCACATCTCCTTTTAACTGAGGTGATTATTTTACTGAAGTAGTCTTTCATGAACATAGAATTGTGGGAGGTTTTGACATTTCATAAAGTATTCTTAAATAATTCCTAATCATAATTCATGCGTTTATGTTTCCGTATTTCCTCCCACTTGATTTTGCCCATAACTGTTTTCAGCTGTGTGAAATTACCCTTTTCAAAGAAGCAGGTCTATGTTTTAACTGGTCAGGATATTGCTTTGCTACTATTCATTTTCAGTCTGAACTCAATCTATTGTCTCAAAAGGTTGCCCTTTAGGAGAGATCAAAGCTGTAGAGTGAGCAAGTACTCTTTAGAATGATGTAATGTGTAATATTTCATATGCTCTAATCATAGTGCAAGTTCGTTCTTAGGGGCATGTTCTTTCAGTCACCACAGAATAAAATTGCACGCAATCGTCAGTTAACAATTTGTTTGGGATAACAAAGTGGCAAAAGGCATAGGTTTTGAATATGTAAACATAAAGTGTACAGTTTGGAGACACTTGTATTTAACTGATGTCTAACCCATAGAGTTGATTAATGGGCTTTAATTTAGGAAATCCTGAACACCTTGTATTGACCCTATGAAACCTGATAGTTTGGTTTTTTTTAAATCCACTGTGTCCTGAGGTTCCCACTAGGAAGTGGGAAATCTGTGTGCATAAGACAAAATTTAAATAACTCATTCACGCAAATATTTAAATTTCTTTTGCCTAAGGTGCTTTCTACATTAAAATCTCACCTTATAGCTCTGTCTATACAGTTTAAATAAGAAGTAATTTGAGTATCTGACCTCTTTATCTCCATTCACCTCATGCTCTTTGAATAGTATTAAGGCAAGTCTGAACCCTTCTGTTTTAGACAAAAATAAAATGGAAATCCTGCTCGAACTCAGTTCCTGGGGACACATGGTGGGGGACCCTGCACCCTGCTGGGCCCCACACCTCAAAATAAACCATTAGCACATAGCCAATTAATAGAAGACTAAAAGATTTTGTGGTACTGTTAAAATGCTAATTAAAATATTAATGCAGACTTATATGTTGATTGTGTTTCAATTATGTCAAATCCTGACATTATGTTTTGTGTATACACGAAAAATAAATAAAAGCCAGTTCCAAAATCTGAACCCAGAATTCTAATTCAAAGTGGGTTATTGTTAGCTAATTCAACACATCAAGAATGAAGGAATTAACAACTGTTGGCGATGCATGAACTGGTAAAGAACATAGTTTTATTCTCCCACTGTTCTGAAGTACTAAAAGATATTGAAAGTAGTAAACACATATTTGTACCACTAACAGAGTATGGCAGAATATGCATATATGAATAGCTCAATTGACTAGAAAAATGCCATTTTATATAGTCACAACTTGAGAGTTTAATTCTTGCTTTTTTGAATGAAAGAGTTTCTTATGATAACTTATTTACAAGCATACATTTCAGTGGAGCTGGAAACAAGAAACATGATTTGTGTTCCTTTGCAGATTATTATTATTTATTGTAAACCTAAGAAGTCTTCTACTGAAAAAATAAACCGCCCTCTCCATTCCAAATAAGTTCAGACATCTTTGTTTGCATGTTTCTGATATGTCCACCTCTAAATTCTTGTTGTTTTGATGCAGAATGTGCACATTTGAAATTAATGTGCGATGATAAATAACTATGCTCAGATACAGAACAGCATAAGGTCTGTGAAACAGTTCTTGGGTTACAGATAATGACACTCAGGATGGAGCTTGCAGTTTGGTAGCCTGCCTTGGGCTAAGAGGCAAACTTTCATCACAGAAGGAAAAGGGATCTGTTCAAATAGCAGTTTTCTTCTCAATATTCTCTACCTAAGTTATCAGAGTCTATGAATAAAGGCTATCCTAGACTTGCAGCAGCCTAGCCAAAAGAGCCGATTCCTCCAACTCTAACCCCATCTGTGAGGGAGACATATGGCTCGCTTAAAGTGAAGACCACTTAGACTAAGAAGAATGTTGAAGTAAAAGAGATCTTATGTTTTCTTGACCCTGAACTAAGGATGTGTAGCAGACTCTTAAACTGATTAGCAGGGACCAGAATGCACCCTAAAACTTGACAGTTATCAAAGACATACCAAGCTGCTGTCTTCTGTGGGGAAATTGTTCCAGCTGTGGGCAAATGTCATTTGTTGGGCAGGGACTAGAGCCAGAGTAGCACCAGATGGGTGCTGTTTGAGATTGTTGATACAGTTAACATGAGTAGAGTTCCTAATAACTAGCTTGCTGGGGACTCATTAGTGGCACTGGTGGATGAGATATGTGTTGACTGACAGCTTTTATTTTTTAGAGGTATATATACATAATGGCATGTACATACACACATATATGTATACAGGCACAGTGTTCTGTTTTCTTTTGTCTTCTTTTTTCTCTAGTGGAAGTTTGGGAAAAAAAGAAGCAAGGAAAAGTGACTAGAAAGTGTACAGGTATGGTCTCATAACTGTTGCAGATGGATGCCATATACTTTGGATTGTGGCTTTACTGCTACCACCAGTGCAGTAGAGAGAAATTCCAGTTTTATTACAGTAAAAAGAAACATCATTTTAAATTAGGGGCCAACCTCCTGAAAGAACCACAACCCAGACTCAAAGTAGATGTGCACTGTGTTTGCATTTTATCAATTTGCAAACAGAAAGCAGTCACTGATGTAAGAAAATGGCCACTGGTGACTGATATAAGCTGTAATTATAATCTCCGTGAAACTAAGATAGAAATAAAGCTTATAATTTTATGCACAAATTATAGAAAAAAGGTTAGACTAATTCAAGGCCAATGAAAATGTCATTTTTTGAAAACTAAGCTGTAATAGGAACAAATCAGTTTCTAGTAGTTCTCACAGTAAGCGGACTATGTATTCTGTTTTTAAGGAGAAAATGAGACCTGCACAGAATGCTGAAATAAAGTTGAAGAAATAGTAATAATCAAACAGCAAAGACAGAAGAGCTTCAGTAAATAATTATTTCTGTGATTAATGTTTTAAAAAGGGTATGATAAAAGCCATTCCATAGATCAAATGTACTCCTAATGGCACTTGGGAAAGTTCTTTTGAAGAGCTCTTCCTCTGATTGCTCTTAACAACATCAACTTGTTTAAGTATGTAGTTCTTCTCTAATTTGTACCTGTCCTTCAGTCACACACAACGCTGGATACCTACCAAAAATATCACAAAGACTGAATTCATTCTTGATTCCTTGAGAGTTGCCTGAGATAAAATGCTAGAGACACAAGCAGTGATGAGGCATGGGGTCTCTTTAAACTAGTTTTTTTTGGTTGTTCTTTGTTTGTGCCTTAATGTTTATATTGCACAATATTTTCTCAACACACTACGCAGCCAATACTCAGTCAATAACTTTTACAGCACAAAAAGCAGGACTTTCTGAATATTTCGTGCAAAGGCAGGAAAATAAATGCTTTTCCCCCTACCTTCTCACTTAGAGTCGCATTTTTTTTTTTTTCCTAATCCCAATATGCTGTCATTGACATCCATGGAGAGGTCTGAAAAATTATTAACAGGAACCTCCATGCTATCCCTAATGAATGAAGAAATTCATGTAGATTTCTGCAAGAACTTGCATGATTCAAAATTTGCTTCTTTGTGGCTGCACCCACTTAATATAAAAGTTTCCTCACTTCTCCAGCCTTCTTTTCCCTTGTGCCATAGTGCATAGATGCCCAGCAAGTGTAACCTTTCCTTTTGCATAGTGCTGACTGCAATGCCACTTTTGTTGCGGTTTAACCCCAGCTGGAAACTAAGCACCACACAGCTGCCCAGCAGGATGGGGGGAAAAGAACTGGAAGGGTAAAAGTGAGAAAACTTGTGGGTTGAGATAAGAACAGTTTAATAATAATAACAATGATAATAATAATAATGATGATAATAATAATAATAATAATATTGTAATGAAAAGAAAAATAACACAGGGAGAGAAATAAACCCCACGAAAGACAAGTGATGCAAGTTAAAATCATTGCTCACCACCAATCAAACAATGCCCAGCCAGTCCCCCAGCAACAGCCCCCCAGGCAACTTTCCCCCTAGTTTATTGCTGATCATGACGTCCCATGGTCTGGGATATCCCTTTGGCCAGTCGGGGTCAGCTGTCCCAGCTGTGACCCCTCCAACTCCTTGTGCCCCCCCCAGCCTGCTCGCTGGTGGGGTGGGGGAGAAGCAGAACAGCCCTTGGCTCGGTGTAAGCACTGCTCAGCGGTAACCAAAACACCCCTGTCTTATCAACAGTGTTTCCAGCACAAACCCAAAACACAGCCCCATACTAGCTACTATGAAGAACATTAACTCTATCCCAGCCAATACCAGCACAGCTTTGCATTAAGACATTACCTTCCAGGAACAAAGTTATAGCGCTCTACAAGCTTATATAATGATATTACCAAATATTCATGCAATTAAGAAACTTAGGAGACTTCATGTTTACAGAAACCCTCGGCAATGACTCCAGCAGTGTTACTGTTGCCTAGTTAGCAATGCAGCAGAACAAGGAAAGGACAATAACTTGTTTTGCTGCTAAAAGCTAGTCACCCATGGTGGGTAGTTACTACAAAAAAGATAACAAACATTAACTTCAGATATTATGCCTGATGGGTTCATCTTCACCTTCGATGGTAGGAGTGTAAAATTAATATATACACAAAAAATGATGAAGGGTACCAATTGTATGTCTTTAATCCCACATTTCAAGAATAAATATAATCTTTCATTGCTCTTACATATTCAGAATTCTTGGTGGTTTGCTGGTGAAGAAATACTTGCAACATGCAGCTTTAGGCACCAGTTTAGGCACCAAAATCAGACACCAAGTGCAACTCATGAGGTGCTCTGTAGAGTCAGTGAAAGGAGAATGGGTCCTCCAGAAAACAGGTCAGAGCAGACAACTGACTGTGGTGCTCATTTGCCTTCTGGACGAAAATCTCTCTCTTTCCCCTTTTACCATAACAGCAGTATGGCATATTGACAAAAGTACATTAAGCCAGGCAATATGAATCTCTCTCAGAATATCTTCTGTGAAGATTTTTTTCCTATAATTCTTTGCTTTCGCTCCCCACTATTCTGAATAACACCTCTTTTAACCCTCGTGTGAAAAAAAAAAAATTTAAGTGCAGCTGTATGTAGGTATTAAACATCTTAATGTCATTTTCTTGTACTGTTACCCAATTATTTGTATGCTCCTTTTACTCAAATCCCTATGAGTAATTTCTAGTCCTCTCATTCCTAATTACAAGCGTGTTATGCAATTTAGATATACAAAATGTGACTGCATTAAGTGTTCCTAAAGAAAAAGAATGAGAAAGAGAGGAAGAAGGGGAGGGGGGGCAGAGAGAGAGGGAGGTGGGAGAGCAAGACAGAGAAAGGGAGAGGGAGACAGCTGGTGATGTGATGCAGCTGAACACTAGATGTTGGAGTCTATTTGACAAAAAGCACAACACCAGACATATATCCTGGAAGCTTTCCAGTTGCCCGGAGGCCACAGATCCTAATTTCTACATTCAGGCATCAGCATGTTCATTTCACTTCTATCATGATCTGATTACTTAGCTGGAAAACATTATAGTGTTAACAACTTTTCTTCAGTTGGTACACAGTAAAATTTGCATATTGCATTTGTAGTGTCTGGCAAGGATAACTTTATACCATGTTATGTGACAGTCGTCTTTGTTATTCTCATCCATGATTGTTTCTGACCTAGCAGGTAAACAGCAGCATTTCAGTAGGATAGAAATGTGCTAGGTAAGGGAGAAGGCTTTCAAAATTGATGGGGTTTGAATTTTCACATGTAATCTAGATGTTTGAATGGCCTGGTTCTTTGGCATGCAAGCTGAATTTGTGTAAGCAGGCCTGGTTTTTAGGGGGTAGATACTCAGAATCTTTTTTGTAATTCTTTTTTAGTATAAAAAAAATACAGCTATGTCTCAAGTAAGGCATTTCAAAACTAAGACTCAAAACAGTAATTTTAAAAAATGCAGTCCAGATTGTATAAGGAATACTCATTTGAAAGGAGAATTACCTTTTTTTTTCTTTCATAGTTATCATAACTAAAATATATAAGCCCCTTTCAAAAAAAAAAAAAAAGATGGGGGATAGAGAATAAGACTATGATTAAGAACTTTCTGAAGCTAACCAGAAAGGCCAAGAGTCCAAAGAATTTTTCCAGAGCTGATTTAGTCCATGGAATTTGCTATGCAGGATGAGAACACCTGCAGAAGGGAAATATTTTTAAGGTTCAGGGAATGCAAATAACTGCTATGCTTTAACTACTCATTTTGATTAAACTTGCTTCAAGCTCCAAAAATTGTCTGAGGAGGTAGTATATCTCCCCAGACTTCTACAGACTATATTCACTCAGACAACCTCTACTGAAGGTCTAGGCTCTCTTTTATCTTGAGAGAGTAAAAGAATCTTAACACATAAAATGGTATGTAGAAAAAGTGATATTGTGTATCATATATAAAAAATATATAATCCTAATTCTAAGTCAGTGGGGTATGACAAAATTCATGAATATGCATCTATGTATTTTTATTAGCATTTCTGAGGGGAAATGGAACTCTCCCTTCAAAGATATCATTATCACATTTGAGCAGAATTACAGTTTTGAATGAGACCTTTATTTACAACCTACAGGAACTTCTTAGTCATTTACAACCTTCCAGAAGTATATAGGGATGAGTAGTTTGATGCCAACCCCTCATATATAGGTAATTCATTTAACATTTATTTTTCTGCATTCCACAGTTCATGCTCAGGAACAGATATCTTCCTCTACTCTTAATGCTAAACTGTCAACTAACATCAGTAATGGCACCTCATGCTATTCTTTTATTTCTCTTATGAAGGCTTTTGATAAGAGAAGGGCAAAAGAAGATTTATTCTCTCAGCCAGCTCCTAAAATACATTTAAAACAACAATTTAGATTCTCTGAAGACACTAATCCATTAATGAATGCAATCCATTTCTTGATGGGAAACTATAAAGGTCAATTTAAAATATATAACGAATTTCTTCAGGTAAGTAAGGGAAGTCAAACTCAAGTTTCCAGGTGATTACAGACAATCAAAGATTCCCACTCTAGATTCTTGAAGAGCAATGAAGATAAAGTGTTCTGTAAAATGTGCCATCAGAGCTTTCGTGTTGGGAGGATGATCATGAGGTTCTTCTTTTTTAACCCCAGAAATCAGTCAGAGAAATACAACAGAAGACTTTGCCCAGGGCTTCTGAATGATATGTTGCTCTTGCTACACACAAGATCTCTGACCCACAGTTGGAGTCCACAGGGCTAATGGATATATAACATAATGAGCCCTATTCTGTGCAACTTTTAGTGCATTTTGAGGATTGTAATAATAATAATCTGTAAACCTTGTGTCTGGACCTTAGAAAAATCACAGTTTGAGGCAATGAATTTATATTCAGGTATCCAAAGTAAAAGAAAAAAAGAAATCCATCACTATTAAGTTTCTTTTAATATGGTACAGCTCCCAGCCCTAACAACTTGAAGGGACTATTTACTTGGAGGGACTATTTAATGAGATAACTGCAAGTTATTTTGGATGGGACTTTTATTTATATTCTAGTAAATGTAGATCAATTATGGTTTCCCTGCTCAAGCTATTTCTTCCTTTCTATCCCAGAATGTCATTATCCAATAAAGCCATCACAGGGCAAATTCTTCTCGCCTGCTAGAAGCTCCTCTGGTATCTCTCCCTCCTGGCAATAGCTTGTAAAAACCACTTGACTTTTGAGGGCCGATCCTGTGATACTGTTCTTTCCATGAGTTCTTGCACAGAAGTGTTGAATGTGCTACTTGCCCTCCCTTGTTCTCCCACTCACCAGCCCTGGCCCATCTGGGAGGACAACTGCAAACTTCTAGACAGCTGTGGGACCTTCAGTTGATGGCACAATTCTGCTTTTCTCAGACCTCCTGAGAACGACAGGACAACAGAGGTTGCACCAAGCAGCACATACTGTACTGCACTGAGTTGCCCTGGCCCATAAGCCTCATGCCTTCTTCCTCTGCTTCTCTAAGGGCATTTCTTCATCTTGGCATTAAGCTTACAGCTCCTAGAGCCTTGATGGTGTCCTTTTCTCCTTTACCTCCCTGCAGCTTTTAGGGCATAAAGACTCATCTGGGTCTCTGATTCCTTGCTTAGGGATCCTACAGATTTCAGTTTAAAAAAAAAAAAAAGTCTACCCTCATGATTCACTTAAATGTTATCTCATCTGCCTCCTATCTCCTGCAACCCACAGGGGAAGGGTACTACTGGTGATATAGTGACTGATGACTTCTGACATGCCTCCTTCCACCCCTTTCCCTTAACTAGAGAAGGCAATCTATCAACCCCTGGCCACAGTGTTTAGGTACATCATTTGACCATCATTCTGCTGAGTAAGTTCTTTAAATTGTTAAAGAGATCATTTTAACACACTGAAATTGTTCCAGGGCATTGTCTTTGGCTCTGGCTCTGATACTGATGAAACAGTTCTCTTGACATAGGAATCCTGTTGGAAACACAGTTATATTCCCCATGTCAAAAAAATGCATTGAAATTATGGATCTAGTTTAACAGGTTTTATGGTTATTATTCATCTGGAAAAAATAAAATTAAAAACAAGGAAAAAAAGGCAATTAAAAGGAAGAGGATAAAAAAGCTTTACAAAACAACAGATTTCAAAGCCCTCATGTTTACTGAAAACCTTGTTGTCCTACTGCTTAGTCAATAAAGATAATTGGCTAGAAAATCTGCACTCCCAGTCATCTTCCCACCTTTCTCTTCAAACTGTTATTGATGAAACTCTAGGAGAATGGGAATTTTGTGTTCACCCACTTTCCAAAACTTTGTGACCAATATGAAGCCTTGCTTGAGATCAGCATCTCATTTTTCAATTTGTATGAAAAGGCTGAGAATAGGATTTACTGACAGTTAGCCAACTGCAAATTTTAACTCAATTCAGGCACTTGGAATGAAACTCTTTGATGGTAAATGACTTTAGGAATAATATTGGATCAAGATTAAATAAAATGATTACAAAAGAGCTTTTAATTCTGATAGAAGAAGCTTACTTCATGTTACATTTATCTAAAAAAAGAGGTACAGCTGAAATCAGCCCCAGGAACAGCTAATAAAGGGATGTTTTGTTTTTCTTTGCATATATCCATTCTTCCTGTGCCATGATTTTTAATTAAGAAAATGGTTAGTGCAGCATAACCTAAGAGAAAGGGGGAGCCCATGATAGAATTTTCCCCTGCAATTTCTGTAGCAATGGTTGGGTTTTGACATAGAGGTTCTTTAAGTTGATGAGGCTATTTTTCTCTATAAACTCAAGGGGTTTTATCTAATTTGGAACACATTTCATAAGACAAACTTTACTACATTAATTTATAACACAATTTTAAGCTAGTTCATAATTATTTATAAAGGATCAGAACTTCAAAAGAAGTGGAGACTTGTATGAAAGGCTGGGGAATCCTCAGTATAACTCATTAAAAATACTGAGAGCCACTAGCTAGTGACGTTTCTAACCCATAATTTCAAACAAACAGTAATAATATTCTAAGTGCAAATGCAGTCAATTAGACCAAAATATGTTCACTTATTAAAAAAAAAACACTACTCCAATGACACTGTTTAATATTTAAATAAGTTCCCATGGTTCTGCTTACCACATCTACTAGTGGGAAATGTCTTACATTTGTTCTTGACTTTCATATTAGTATTTGCACTAAAAATATTTTTTTTAAATTAAATGAACAGTTTCTAAATACCATTAATTGGCAATTAATAACAAAAATGCATAACTTTCATAACTGTTCAACTTGATTTTTCCCCTCTTCCCTTGTTTTGAGGTATTTATGGTTTAATTACATTCAAAATCCCAAAGGCATCAATTTAAAAGAAGAAATGAACTACAGCATTTTAGACTGAAAACTGTCAGATGAAAGCAAACAGTTTTATTCTTCATACAATATTCCTGAGAGTTTTTGATACAAGAGATGCTCATTTTGAATTTAGAAAGCAGTACAGCAATCCTGCCTGTGTTCCTCGGCTCTGTCCTCTGTTTTATTCTTTGTCGTGTACAGTCAAATAGCTCCAGCCTTTCCATGAATCTCACTGTTTGCCTCCTCATAACTCAGCAGCGCTATTTTGCTTCTGATGAGGGTACGCACAGCTTTGTCTTGCCCCATAAATGCTGAGCCTGAAGGTGTCCCTCACCGTCACTTACGCAGGTGTCATTGCCTGACTCAAGCCCTGGCAATCTGCAAGAATTTGCAAGCAAGAGGAGGGCCAGCATACAGAGAGTGCCCCTCAGGCAGGCAGCCCTTCTCTATACATCCTCTGGGCGCATTCAGGACCTCATACGAGGTCTGCTTTAGAATTTTATTTACTCATATCAAGGGCCCAGGTTGTCTGTCAGGGACATAGGAAGCGATCAGGACAACCCTTTGATAATGGTGCAAGGAAAAAGGTAGATGAAACATATGCTTTCATAGGGAGTTCTTCCTACCAGCTGTGAACTATGATATACGTTAGTGGAAGCACTTTCACTTGATTGTGTGATCGTTTCATAGGGACTCACTATGTGAAATTTTAGCCTCATTTAAGTTTTCTTTTAAATTTCGGTGACTACGGAAGACAAAGAATTTGACCTGCTACATTTGGTTGTGACTTTAAGATGTAATGTGTACAGCTCAGTAGAGAGAAAAGCAGTGTAGAGTTTTGTGATTATTTCTACACAGACCTATTCAGATCCATTTTCAGAAGCAGGGTCCTAAAATAAAATGAAAATATGTTTTGATTAATAAAAAGCATCAAGTACAGGGTGTCTTTTTGACAGACTTTTTATTTAAGTTCAGGCTGTATGACTTAGTATGATTTGGGCATTGTACTGTTAAATATTTTCAATTTACTATAGATATGCTGTTATAGCTTACATAATACTTATGTGCGTATTCTAAAAAAGGGGAAGAGATAAACAAACATTAAATTCCATTGTTATGTAATACTTGAACAGCAACAATAGAAATTTGGCTTTTTTTATCTTGCCCACAGTCATTTTCAACTTGGCACAGGCAAAGTATACATTTGTATTATTTTACATTCCTATCCTTACTGAAAATAGACTTAGCCAATCTTTCCACTTCAGCAAATAATAATTTTAAATATCATTTATGCATAGCACCACTAAATAATTTTGAGAAGTGCGTCTGCTCTAAATCCATCTAATTGGTTATTTGAGATGAAACATTTACTGAGTTATGGTACAGGCCCTTCAGCTTTTCCTGTACAGTTACGTAAACTCCTTTGTAGATGTAAAATTTGACATGACACTAAAAAAGATGCTCTTAAAAATATCTTTAAAATATAAACACTATTTTTCTGTCCAAGATTATGAATGAAGCTGAGTATATATAAGCCTGAGAAATTAATGCGAGAGTATGGAGTGTGAACTGTATTAGGGACAAAAAGCTCTGGCGCTGGCTAGGTAGTTAGCAGAGTTGAACTATGGAGGGTGACGGATGTGTGTGGAGCTGCTGTGGATAACCACCATTTGCCATCTTCTTTACTGATTCTTAGCAGAGCTGCATTCCTTAGTAATGTTCCAAGGATTGTTAGATATCAGGAGCAAAGAGATACAACAGCAACCTCCCAAAAGAAAGCATCACATGGATGCAATTACAGGACTTGCAAAAAATTGGCCTGTTTATGAGACAATGTGTATCAGCAAGGTTCCTCTAAGGTCAAAGGAGGGATAGACACATACGCTAAAGGAAGAACAGACGTTATAGCTAATGAGGAATGCCATCACTACCATGCCGCTGGGAAAAGAAAATGAGCAATACTGTAAGATTTTCAGTTCAGGAATTTTTCCTTTTTCTGGTTGTACAATATCTGTCACATTTCTGGCAACTACTGAAATATGAATAAGAAAAAACTCCTGCCTATATTAAGAAGCTGGGTTCATTCTGAAAACAGCAATTGCTTCCCCAGGTCAGATAAGACAGCAGATCATGCAGTTGAATAGAAGTATCCTTAAGAACAATTTCATACCTGAGAATGTTGGTTTATTTAACAAAAACAAATACTCAACCCCCTCTAACCCTAGTTTTAGAGAAAATTTTGCAAATATGAATCAATTTACACTAAAGATTGAAAAGCAAGAAGGCAAATATAACCAAGCTTTAAAAAAAATTACTCTCATTTTGTTAACTCACTCCTCTGTTCTTGAGGGGATCTGGCTCACAGATGCTGCACACTTGGGGCTGGCTATGTCATATGTCAACCAGACTTTTCATATAGGTATTGAAAATAGTGTTTCCTGGCCTGTGAAAGATTTTCAATCATTTCCACACCAAGACAGGATCAGTTCTCTCGAGAGTAAAAACCCCAAGTTCCCTTCTCTAAAATAGACTGGAATGGTATTAAAAATAATAAGAAAAAAAAGATAATTTCTTTTTCTTCTATTATAATCAATGGCCTAAATATCTCACCCTTTGTCTAGCCCTATACATGTCTAGCTCTGTGCTTAGGTTAATTTCCAGGTGAGTCAGTTGACACTGAGATCTCTATCTTCCTCTTCTGCCAAGAGGGCTTGGATCTTCTAGCTGTGGCACAAATGTTGCCTCAAGTTGCCTCTGCTCTGCTGTTTCCACTCTGCCAGCAAATACTAAGTCATAGAGATAAGTTTTCTGCAGCAGTGTATTATTGCCCATTCCAGCATTGGGCTACTCTTCTTGAATGCTATACAGGCAACTGAGCAGCCTTTGGGTCTGGGTCTTCTTGAAGAAATACCCTTAAATCCCAATACATCAATAATCATAGAACCAGCAGGCTAAACACCAATCTGTTGCTGCATTTTGTGAGCTCTGCTCCTGGATCATAGGTCTGAGACATTGACACAGCTGAATGAAACAAATACCTTGCAGAACACAGCTGTGACTCAATTTGTAATTTACTGCCCTTTGGGCAGGACAGGTGGATAAGCATCCTAAATCCCCTATGCTCTTTTTCAGGGCACAGTTCGCAGCCCCTCAATTGGTAACACCCTGAATGGACTGTGTAGCCAAGTTGCTCGTTTTTTGATGTGCTGTTTCCTCCAGACTTGATACTGATTTTTGTTTCTGCCCAGCAAACTGAGGTTTTTAATGCTTTGTGAGTAAACTGAAGATAGGTTAAAAAAACTTACTAATAAATGTGTTGCACCCTGTGTCCTGTGGAAGACTTTCATTTGGTTCCCAAGGTCAAACTGGCTGGGGAAGTGGCTATAGCTTAGCAGACATCTGTCTTGAGGGTGATAATTTTTCCTTGCCCTCTTCATCCTGTGTGGCTCTGCTTGCCCTTTATTCCCACCACCATTTGAGGATAAATGTGCGTTCCTCTGCATCTGGCATAGCAGAGATAAATGTATAGAGGGCTCTGAAGACACAGTCTTTTATGAAAACTGTAGTGTGTATATATATTATATATATGATATGGTTATATATATACATGAAGGGGAAGAGCTCTTTTCCCCAGGCTGTTATTTTGTGAAGTAGTTCCTAATCTTCACTGCAGTTTTTAATCCATGTCTGTAATTGTATAACACTAGTCCCTAGCACCAGCCATCCCTTATCCAAATCTTTCATTGCCTTTCCACTAGTCCTGTTCCTGGAAAACATACTGTGGTCCTGTCCTGCACCTCTATTTCAAACCCACTCGTGTTTTACTCTCACTGCTGCGTGAAAGCTGAAAGCAGTCAGCAAATTGTGAAGGGAACCAGCCCGCGACCTGACCTAATTTCAGGAACAATTTCTCCATAACTGCACAAGGCTTTTTCTCCCCCGGCACGGAAAGCGTTTCTATACTCTCCCTGCTCCAAAGCCTGCCTTTGCAGGACTTGGTTATGTGGTGACGCTGAAGGCAGGGTCTGCCTCCATTAATGCCTCCCAAGCTCTGCAACTTCAGGGACTAAGAAGCCCATGTCTGACAGGACACAATGTCTGTGAGCCACAGGCTGCTCATGCACCTCCATATCTCCATGAAATAGGTACTGCTTCCACACCATCCTGTGCTGTGAATCTTCAGTTTCTTCTTAACCCCCATCTGTGACCCCCCAGGTATAACTGCCGCCCTCCAACTCCAAAGGAGAAAGAAAAACCTTTCTTTCAAGGAAAAATAACAACTACAATCGGGTTGGCCCAGATGCTTTAAACAAGAAATTCTGAGTCTTGTTTGCAGTCAGTGCTAAGTGTCTGCAGCTACATTATTGCAATGAACCTAATTGTAAATAAAGACTTCTTTGTTTGTGAAATAAAATAGTTAAGTAAAAATAATTAAATAAAATGTTTTTTACTGCTTTTATTTATTACTTTCTTTTCCTCGCCTTCTACCATGTCTCCATGGTTTAATGGCATCTGCATATGACCATCCTGACAAACTGTCCTCTCACCTTAATGCATAAAATCTCTAATCACGTCCAGCTAATCACTTCCATCACTGCCCACCAAAGAAGAAATGTGAGTAACAGTACAATATGAGCAAATGGGGGCAGGAAAAAAAACAAAAACAACAAAACAACAAAAGTTAAAAGATCTAGGAAATCTAACATAAGTGGCAAAGATTTCTTGCACAAGAAATTCAGGCAATATTGTTAGAGTCTATTTTAAAACCTCCAACAATTAATTAATTAATTAAATTTTTCAGTCTCATGTCTTAGAATTGTCAGGTTTATGGATGTATGATTATATATTGTGTCTCCAAGTCCCACAATTTCTTGTAAAAGTTGATTTTTTTTCTTATATTTTGACATTTTCACTCCATAAGGCAGAGCTAATACAGTTCTCTCTTAATGAAGCTTTCAGTCCCCAAACAGTCCCAAATTGTACAGCATACCTCAAATGAGGCTTCATTTTCCAGCAAGAAGTTTTTAATCAATGCATCAATTAGTGCAATGAATTCACAATTCCTCAGCAGGCTCAGAAAGGATTTTCATCTTGAATTAATAGAGCAGACCAAAAAAAAGAGAAACAAGAAAAATGAAAAGCAACACATTTAAATGTAATAAGTTGTGACAGTGAAAGGAAAAAGTTATGAAAAGCCACCTTTAAGTATTATTATCAAACTCAAGCAATTTTTTTTTTTCCCAAAAGCAAAAGGAAAGAAAAAAACACTTCTTTCTCTTTTGGAAAGCAGTACAGAATTGTTAGTTTTATTTCTGAGCAACTTGATATAGAAACCCAAGGCCAACTTCTTTTCTTAGTTCAAACCTAGACAAATGCCTATTAATGCAATATACATTCATTTTAAAAGTTTAAAATCTTTAAATACAGAAAGTAAAATAATGAAGGTGCGTATCAATGTAACAAATGAGATTTTTCTTGTTGCATATACTATTGTACTTATTCTGTCATTGAGAAAGAACTTGTAGAGAAAGGAAAAAAAAACCCACATACATTTTCCTTTCTTTCTTTTTTCACTATTTCCTGAAATTCAAAATAAACAATCATTAAACAAAGAGGGACTATTCTTCCTTTCAGATATCAATATTTTCTCACAGTGAATTGTTTCATTTCAACTCTCCTAGTGTCCTCCAAATCCACAGTAGATATTAAAAAAAAAGTGAAGTCTCAAAGACAAAAGGTAAACATTTTTAACCTCCTGAAATACCCTTAACTGAAAAGAGAATAATAGGAGAGGTTTAGGCCAAGAAACCTGTGGAAATGTCTTGGGAGAAGGCTTTCAGATGCTCTTTCATTCAATGTACTGAGGCTATCAAGTTGTTTTCTGCATCCTGTGTTAAACTTCTGAGAGTATTGCAACAAACATTGCAATCGAAGGAAAATAAAACTTACAGCTTTTGATGTATCCTCCCATATCAAAAGAACTTGCTATAACTGGTAGGAAGAATAGGGCTGTTTTAAACACATTTTAAATGGTTTGCGTTTGCCTTCTCCTGATATTTTACCATTCCCTCTGCTGAATTTCAAAAGGAATCATTCTGAGCACTAGTTAATTGTAATGCTTTGGTTGCAGAATAATTCCCCTTTTAAAGTGACATTTTTGTTGCAAATAAAAACACTGTTAAAATCCCTTTTTCCCTCAAAGAAGTACACCATTCTAAACTTCTCAGATGATTATTTATTTAATTAACATTTTCACAGGGAGTAAGTGATCGCTGTATGAATAACCTCTGAGACCCCAAAATCTTATCTGACAATAATGGCATATTTCATAAACAACTAATGGCAACCACGGGACCTTAAACCAGGCAGGATAGTGAGTCCCAAAGAAAGCAGAGCCTTTGTCACGTATTGAACAGCAGCATATCTAAATGGGATCTGAAAAAGTGATGGTCAGAATCCACCTGCAAATTAGTATGATTAATGTGCGATTAAATACAAGAAATGTGATTGCTCCCTCACATTAAATACTTTGTATAATTTCTCAAATTGACTGTGCAGAAGGGTTCAGTGAGTACTACATAATACACAGACGTTTGAAAATGGAAAAATAAAAGTTTAAGTGGACACAAGAGTTGGTCAGGAAATCCCGTGTCAAAAATAAACTCAACTCCCTATGCCACACATGAAAGTAAATGCATAGAATTGATGCTCTAGCAAGAAGAATTTCCAGTTGTGACATACTGTTTTGATATCCGCAGCAACCCCCAAAATAACCTTTCCACATTTCTCCAAGAGCCTGGAAACACAATATATCTGAAGATGGTTTGACAGATCATGATGATAGTACACGCTCCCAGGGTAAGAACTGCCACTACAGCATTTCGTGATAAAAATGGTTTTGAAACTACGCGCACAAATATTCATGGCATCAGAAGCTGCTGAGATTGCTTCAGCTTTGGTGATGATGATGAAGCACAGAGAGTAAGATATGGCAACTCCTGACAGAGATCTGCAGCTCAGATCTGCCATTCAGGGCTGTCCCTCACCACAAGTTGCAGATTTATCTTTTCCTCATTTGCAGGGCTGTTGTAGCACTTGAACATGAAGAAAGTGAGAAGACACCAGTGAGAAATGATATGGGCATTTCTGGAGGATTTCAGCTCATGGTGATTGTCCACCCTTTACACAATATATAGCAATTAATATAGCCAGTTGAGACACATTAACAAAGGCCCTTTAATAAAGTTCCCCATGTCTGCACAGCTCTGGGGATACATTAGTCATAAAAATAGAATGGCCTATCTATCTTACAGCTGCTCCAATTCAAGGCTACTACTGATTTTGAGCTGAGAATGGTTTCCTTCTTAAAAGTTATTTTCTCATGCAGTGTTTGGCCCATGAAACCTAGTGTTATTGTTAAAACAGCACAGATACTTGCTTATTTTGGAGTGTGTCAGTAACTAGTGAGAAAACTTTCTGCAGTATGTACAACTGCCAGTGTTCAAGAGGCCACCCTTTGTTCTCATTTTTCTTGTTCGTTCTCATTTTCTTTGTTCATTTTTCTTGAATGTGCAGTGTTCTGAACTTATTCATTCATTCAGTAAAATCAAGTAAATCTACTTTGCTGCAGCTGACTGAGTTCATAATAGTTGCAATTACTTTTTTACATAATGGTTATCTAAAGGTATCTCGCTCATAAAAAGGAAATTGTGATATTCATCACATCATTCATTAGAGGAAGCACACTCTTTCAACCCCAGTCCTTGCTGGGCCATGTACAACTAGATGAGAACTGCTCATTTCTTTCATGAGGAGGAGGTGCGCCGGAGGAGGGGATGCCCCCGCAGCCCGTGGGGAGGCGGCAGGCTGTGCCCCCAGCCCACGGAGGGGAGCGGGGGAGCAGATGCCCACCTGCAGCCCGGGGAGAGAGGAGCCCACGCCGGAGCAGGGGGATGGATGCCCCACAAGACGGCCAGGACTCCATGGGAAAGCCCGCGCTGGAGCAGGCTGTGCCTGAAGGACTGCAGCCCATGGGAAGGCTCCACGGTGGAGCAGGGCCAAGTGCGGAGTCCTCCTCCTCCGGCTGAGGAGGAGGGAGCGGCAGAGCCCAGGTATGGCGGGCGGACCCCAGCCCCCGTCCCCTGTTCCCCTGCGCCGCCGGCGGGAGGAGGTGGAGAGAACCGGGAGCGGAGTTGAGGCGGGAAGGAAGGAGGGAGGGAGGGAGGGCGGGGGGGAAGGTGTTCCCAGGCCTGGGTTTACTGCCCGATAGCCTTGTGGTGTTTTGGTCGGTAGTGAGTGAAATTGACTGTGTTCCTTCCCCAAGCTGAGCCTGTCCCTTGCCCGTGACCATGAGTGGGGAGTGATCCCTCCCTGTCCTTGTCTCAACCCACGAGCCTGCCTTGATATTTTCTCCTCATCCCACCAGGGCCGTGGCTGGGGGGACGGGGACAGGACGGGACGGGGCAGAGAGCGAGCAAGCGGCTGCATGGTACCAGCTAGGCTTAAGCCACTACACATGGGGAAAAATACCAATGGCTGCAGTTTCCCAGTTCTGTGCTTTTCGGAATTCAACATGCCATAATAGCTAGAGTTTAGCTGAAATGTATGAACTTCAGGGGTACCAAGCTTTCCCGAGCACTGACAGCAGTAATTGTCGTTACCTGATTGAATTACAGGCATTGTTTTAAATTCTGCAAAACAATAATGCCAAAAAGAAAGCAAGTTTGAATTCCGCTTTTTGTGCCAGCAGCGTTACATAATGAGATAAACATTGGTAATTGTGTTTAGTTCAATAACACTTTTAATTATAGTTGAGATCTCCTTTAAAGTGTATGGATTTTACTGACGCAAAGTAAACAGCTGAAAGCCAAATGAAGGCAGTCTCATAGATTTCTACTGTCTAATTAAAGTACAGAAACATTGCTTAACCAATTCAGGCATTTAGAGGGAAGGGGAAAAAAAAGCTGTTTGCACATTTGATACACACTTTAATTATTGCAAGATCCCAGGTAATAAAGTTTAGTTTACATCAAAACAAAATATCTGTAGTCTGGGAATTTAACCTCTCTTTCTTGTCAAGCAGGGCAAACATGTCATGAACAGTCTACTATATTTGTATGTATAAAGACAGATAAGCAAGGAAGTCCCATTGCATCCCCTGTGGTCCTGGTTCAGCAATATACTAATGCACATTCCTAAACTTTAATCATGTCAGCAGTCCTACTAAACTGTAAAAAATCTACCTACACACATTTTTTGTTGAATTAAGATTTAATTTCTGATAACCAAATTGCTGAAGGGAGGCAGAATTCTCATCTTCTTATTCTGGGTGTGAAATTTCATAGGGCTTCTTTGCTATGGTGAAGAGATTCTGCAGCAATCCACATGCAGAATTACCACGTGTGGCACCATACACTATTTATGTACCAAACAGGGCTTCAAAATTACAAATTGCTTATAAAAACATTATAAGCCTTCTACACAAAGGGGAAAAGTAATATCCAAGGTATTCATTAGCATCATGAATATTCACAAAAACACATTTTAAATTCAAACCAAGAAGTAGCTCATGTTTTTCACAGGTGAGAAGATATTTAATCCATGATACCATATGATTTGTCTCACCAGTTACCATCATGTGTCAGTAACAAAGAATATCAAGTATTCAGAGAGAATTACACATGATCAACCTCCTCCAGCTCTTCCTAAACTAGTAAATTAAACAGTGTCCAACTCCTGGCTATTAGAAAGACAATTGTCTATAAATTTAAATGGTTAGAACAATCTCTATCCCCAGTTTGATGCAAGTGAATGCTCCAAAACAATTCCCAGCCACATGCCAAAGAATATTTCCATTTAGCAGTTTAGCTAATGCTGTACATATTTGCATGCCTCCTCTGGCCCAGTCCCCCAGAACTATGCCAAGAGTCTCATGCCTGTATTATCCCTTCATCACTTTCCAGGCTATGGCTTGCACTCCCTGATGCCATGGTAAGAAAAAGGGCATTACTGGGGGCTGCAGAGGCCTCGATTTGACAGTAGGGTGAGGTATAGCACATATGCAGCAAGAATCAACCAAGAGCTCCTCCTCATAACTTGAAAGAGACTTGGCCGGGAGCTAGGGAAATTTGGAGGATCATAAATTCAGCCTAACTAAAAAGACAGAACTTGCAGAGCTTATAAAAAGGGGTAAACTTATAAAAAGGCAAAGCTTTATAAAAAGGCTTTTGCTCTGATGCTGTTCTAAACAGCCACACAAGTCAGTTTTCACCATCTCCCAATCTTCAAGGCTGTAGCTGAGCCATTAACTTTGAGTGTTTTGGTCAGTGTCTGCTCCCTAAACCTTCTACATTCTCAGTGTGATGGTCTGTTATGGATGCCTTCAGGGCAGTTGCTTTCAGTTACCAGTCTTTTTGAAAGGGTTTTGTGTAGTGAATTGCTCTTTGTCTATCAGGTCTTTGTCCTTTTCAGGATGCCTTCAGTGGATGTAGCCTGAATCTGTCTGCTTGAATCAATATTTGCCCTAGCTCTGTCTAAATTTCATCACTGTATTCTTTTCAGTGGAGCTTCAGTGTGGTTGAATGGAAACCCTTGCTATTGGTAACGATGGCCATGATGCTGCTGGAGCTAAAAATGCAATCTTTTTTCTCTTACTGCTTTGCACATAATTGCACATAGACTGCTGTTCTATTTCATAGATATGGTCAAGGATAGGCAGGAATGATCACAGGATCAAACTGCATTGTGGCTTCTGTTGCACCATAAACGTGCAGACTAGAGAAGAATGAAGTCCACATTTTCATTATTGCTGGTAATAATGTCAAATACAGACAGTAATTTTTAAGAAAAATCTTAGGATTGTTCAAAGGGGGAGTTACAAAGAGAGGCTTGTTCCACGCTGGATTCACAGGGGAGCTCTTAATCAGCAGTGCCACATTGAGAAATGTAAAAACAACTTGGGGGATGGAAAATGAAGTGGAGAGAAAGCAATAAACCTCAGAGAAACCGAAACTGTGTTAGAAGAAACTGGGATTCCCAATGAAACAGGAGATATTTATGATTTATTGGGCAAACCACTGAGGGGCTAATCCAAACACAGGACTCATTTTGAAAGTGTTCAGGGTACCTCTATGAATAGAAAAATATCTTTATCTCAGGAAAGAGAAGTAGCTGAAAGATAAACTACAGTGACCAGATGCCTCTGGCCATTCAGGCACCCAAGTACTATCAACTTCAGAAGTAACCAGGGACCTAAGATCTAGATCAATTTTGGTGTCAGTAACTATTGCAATAACCCCCCGACCAGCTTCTCAAGTTGCCTTTATACTTTTCTGGGTTCCTCCAATCAGTCTGCTGTCAGAAGGGTAGAGTAAAGGGTGGAGCCAATATTCATCAGAATCAAGCATTTTTAAAATTGTAATCCTGAAAACACCATCAAAATAAGTATCAGTGATTAGTAGTGATCAGTGGTTAGTAATCCTAAAGTGATTAATAATACTACATGTGATTATTGTTTTCAGAACAAAACATGGGCCAAATACCTCAAGATGAGGAATTCTAACTCTGCACCTTTCCATAGGAAAAAATCTGTTGTTTTTTTCATATAAATTGGAGGGATTGCTTTGGCATTGTATTTCAAATTATAAAAAAAACTCAGTGAAAACTATTATCAATTGAAAAAACTAAATAAATATTTCAAGAACTCCATGTTTGCTTTGGCTGTTTTCAGGAAACAGAAGTAGTTTGGAGCAACCAATCTGACACATGGGAGGCTTACAGTCACATTCAGTTCTCCTCAGGATTGTACATCTTCATCTACAACAGTGGAAAATTTGATCTCTGGACTCTCACTTTATCTCATTATAAGTGAAAAAAAATACTGAAGATATGCCTACAGCAGGGTTTCTTAAAACAAACAAAAAATGTCATAATAATCTGCCCTCCTTAGAAAGTGAAGTCAGACATTTTCATTACTCCTGTAATCCAAGCTGGTATATTCCATTACTTTCTTTTCAAGGACTGTATTTTTCTTTGGCAGTTTCCTGTGCCCTGTCCAGGAAAGTGCAATGAAAACTTTAGAAAAAGGCTTTGTAATGCCAAAACAATAATGTGAATGTTGAAGCTAGAAATTACAAGAATGATGTACCATGCATGCCAATGTGAAGGAAAGGAAAGCCCAGACAGGCTGCTTCCTATGTTTGCCAAATCTTTTTGGTGCATGATTCCACTGCTGATGTAAAAAAAGTGTTCAGATCTTCAGGCTTAAATCTGAGTACTACTAAGAAACTGGTGAAATGTCTTGGAAGGAAAATCCACCTGTTTTTTAAAGGAGGCAAATAAATAATATGGGTATTTCAGAAAAACCTCTGTTATCCATCTCAGACCTCAGTGGCAGAAGAATTAGGAGAATTATGGAACATATACAGAAAGCCTCTTAGGGAGCTTCTGTATTCGGCATGCATTTTAGTTTTTTGCCCTCCTCCTTGACAGAAGGAAAAAAATATAATTTCAGATTCTAGCAATAAACAGGAAACCTTGAAATACTGTGAAAGCTATTCAGCTGCAGGAGGGAGAATCCTAGAAGAATCCTGCTGTGCTGAGATAATTAGGACATTAATCAACTCCCTGGATAGGGCGAAGCTAACACTCATAAATCCCTAATGCTGGTTCTCACCTCTTTTTACTTTAACACTAACAAAGCCATATCATGGTCATGCTCGCACCTTCTCCCCCCACTTGGCTGCCGCCTACAGCATCCATGTACCTACAGTACAAAGAGTGATGGGCACCAAAGGTTAAGCAATTGCAAGCTGTTGGAAAGACACATTGAGGCTTGGAGCCTGAAGAATGGCTGAGTGCACAGCTCAGCTCCGGCGGACTATGCCAGTGCTCATGATTTATTGTTGTTTGCGGCTCTCTTAGTGCTCCATGTCTAACCTAGCAGCTTCTTTTGGAACTAGCTCCATTCAAATCCCTCTGCTGTCCCCAGCTGCCCCACGATGCTTCAGGTCTTGGTCTTGGCAGAAGAGAAACAATCTAGTTCCAGGCGGCGGTGAGGCAGGTGTCCTGCTCTCACTGTGCTCACTCTCTAATGGGGACACGCGGTGCTAAAACCACAGGTGGCTCCTTTCAGGAAGAGTAATTAGGGACCATCTCCCACCACCTTTTCCTATTAGTCCCCACAGTTTATTTATCTTATGGGCCATACTACCTTCCATACCTTTATGCTTTGTGCAGCCTGTGCTGGTTTCACCTTGTGCCTCATCTTGAGTGTTGCAAGCTGCAGTCCTAATATTCAAGGGGTTTTGTGCTTGGACTTGTCCTCATCCACAACTCGATGGCTAAAGACATGTCTCTGGCACTGTCTCCTGGTGTCTGCTTAGAGTTGCAGGCTAATATGCTGGGTGAGTGCAGTTAGGGGAAAGGAATAGACAGAAATCTGAACCGAGGAATTTATCTCTAGACAGAAGAAAGCCAGTTGGTCACCTCAGCCTGGAAATTTCCTGGGGAAGAGGTGCAGTGCACTGCTTTTCTCACCAATGATGTCAGTGTACTTACTGACAGAGTCACAGGTGATCAAAGAATAAGATCAAGTGTCACTGAGCTCGCTGCCAAGTGCGAGAGAAGAAAAAGGGTCCTGGCACTAATACAGTCCTGTAGAGCAGTGCCCTGTGAGGTATGGACGATGGTCTATTGGCAGCATACTGAAACGAAGGCACTTGTGTAGGGGAGGTGTGCCTTGAAAACTGGGAAGAAGAAAGTGAAAGGGAAGAGGAAAGTGAGTGGCTGAATAGGAGGCAAAAGCCCCAAGCCACAGTGCAGCATAGGGAATGATGTGATGAAAGGAGGTGGCTGTTGAAGGCTGTGAAGGGGGTAAGCAGAGGCAAAGTGGTAGCAACAGTGACTACCTATGAAGAAAAGAGCTCTTGACATTCTTGTGGCGGAAAGAGAAGTAGAAGTGAAAGAGTCAGAATTCCTGAATTTAAGAGAACAAATTTTAATTTATTTTTTTCCCCTATAATTCAGGAATTCTAATCTGACGTCTTTAATTTAAGCACCACTGCTTTATCTTAGTAAAGGAAGTATGGATGCACACTCACACTCTACTCTACCAGGCTCCCATCCAGTTACCACAGCCACTGACTAAGGGCGTGACAAATTGGGCATGTAATCGCTGCAGATTTCATTCTTCACTATTCCACTGTGGCTAGCAAGGCTCGTCCTTGCAGAGACTGTAAGGAAGATCAGGCTTCAATTATCTTGTGTGGGTTGGCTACACTTGCATTCAAGTCTTTTATCTTATCTTTATCAAATCTCTTATCTTCCACTGAGATGACTAAGTGCATATTCAAACTCTGCCCTACAAGGAGAAAAGGCACAGTTAAACCATTCATGGGTTTTGAGCCCTGATGCAGGAGGTCGGCAGCATCTCCCATTTGCAGACCTCCACTCCCAAAATTATCCTGTATTTCCTGAAAAGAGGGTGCCCTACAATAGAGAGCCCTAAACTCTACAAACTGTTTCAAGACTGCCCAGAGAGTCCCTTACTGCTTTATGAGGACACCAGACTAGCAACCCTGGGACGTTAAAGGGTAGTAGCAGTCATGGAATAGGTGCTAGATAGAGGAGCAACAGTGTCCTCTGCCCTTTACCTGCTATGCCTTGATGACAAAGAAGAGCATTATGTCCCAGAAGAGGGCTTGGAGGTGATCCTCCTCATCTGAAAGCTCTTCACCCACTGCTGGTCACTGTGCCACAGGTACGGCGCAGTTTCCAGCAGTCACTGCTCATCTTACAGGCCCAGAGTGTCAGCCAGCTGTGGGAGAAGGAGTAGCAGCAGCTGGTTTTGCTCACAGCCATCCTGGGTCTGGTTCAGGAGCACAAGGTTGTATGCATTCTCACTCAGGCAGCAGAGCCAAAGGCTTTAGTCTGCTTTCTTCTTCTCTTTCTATTGCTCCATATACTCTAAATTCAGCAGACAGGGGTGTAAGGAAGCAGCATTACAGTATCTGAGCGATATGACCAACAGCAAGTGTGTTGGTATAGAACTGCAAGGCCCAGCACCTGCTTCAGGCAGAGGGAGGGTAGTCTCAACATAGCATCCAGGTTGTTTTATATTCCTATTAAAAGAGCAGTTCCTATACTAGCTAGTAACTTTGTGTAGTTTTCTCATTTCCCTTTATTGGTCTAGGATAAAATGCTTGTCAGGAGCCTCGCGACTGTGAAGTAGTCACAACAACATCACGACCGCCCTTCCCAACCCTTAGGTTCCTTCTCTGGAAGGACTATGGGTCAGAGAATTCACCCCTGCCTGTTGTGCTCTGCTGTGCTAGTGTTGACTGTGCCGCAAGTGAGCCAGGTCCCCAGCCCCACTTGGAGCCCAGGGTATGGCACGACTTAGGGTACGGCTGGACTTTGTCTCCCTGACATCTCAGGGAGTGCCGCACACTCGTGTAGAAATGTGAAGTCATCTGATGTGTCCTGAGACATCTAAGTGGTGCTAGTGAGAAAGGTAGGCAAAAAAGGGGGGGTTCACTCTTTCCGAGAGAAATTGAAAGGCCAGAGGGTTTCTCAAACCTTTTGACACTGCAATCCACTCAATACAATATGTCAAGTGTCTACAGTTTGCTCTACTGTTTCAATATAATCACCCAAGTTCATAATAGATTGGTTCTTCTAGGGCAAGGGAGTGAAAGCATACTATTATATACTGTCTGTCCTGAAGGAAATGAGACACTGCCAGCAGCTAAAGGTAGCTAGCAGTTCCCTGGATAGAATAAATATCTGCAGTCAGTATCTAATATTTTGCTCATTCTCCACTCCTGGGAAAAAAGATCTACTGCAGACTTAGGGAACTGAACTGCTGCTGACTGTTGCTGTCTAACAGTTGGTAATCCCCTTTGAGTTCTTTTACAGCCCACAGTTTGAGAAACATTGATCTATAGGACCTAACTAGAGGCTGCCATAGCGCAGTTAATGACAGAGGAAGAGGGAACATTTAAGTGCACTTCATTTAACTCAGCTGAAGGCTCAACTGCAATGAATAATCACATAATACCTAGGTAGAATAGTAGCACTTACTGCAAACTCTAGTCAAAATAGGATTTCCAAAGACTTTGTTTCCAATGATGGATGAAAGTTTTGAATAATACAGAGAGAAACGGTGACTATTAAACAGTCTTGGAGTTTTCCATTTTCTTTGCTTAAGACATAGAAACTAAATTGGTACCTTCTCAGCTCTTATTTTAGTGACTAATGCTACACTATTTCCCACCTGTCAGATCACAGTCAAAAGGAATGCAAACAATGAAATAAAAACAAAAAACATTCTACATATCTTTCCCTCCCCACAACACTGAAAACCTAATCACATTACCATCAGAGTGATGCAGAAGCATCATGACGATCTGAATAAGAGACTGTGATTCCTTCTGTATTTATGATGGTGATCTACTTCCCCCAAACTGCTGGGAAATTTTCTCATTGCTAATAGGTCCTTCAATTTTCAAAGCTCTGCCAACCTCAAAATATCTAGTTTATCTTATTTCCATAACTACATCCCTTCTCTTGAGAAGATGGGCTTAGTGATATAAGCTCTATCAGTTACTAAAGTACAATATGCAGTAGACTGCATGACAAGAATGTGTGAAAATTACCCATGATCACCTTCTCTAAGGCATTAATGAGCCTTTAAAATAGGATTGTCAAGGAGTTGTCTGATAAAGCTCATTGGTTTCATTTGCATAAGGGCCACCTCAGATTGGGGATATGGGTGTTTCTTGTAATTCTGATGTCAAACTGCCTAATTACAAACATTCTAGCTAATTTTAGGATTCATTTCTATTAAATAGGGCACTGCTTATTAGGTTTTAAGATAAGCACTGCTTAAACACTTTGCTTAAACATTGAGCAAACTTGAAAGTTGGTAAATTCCAAGACCAAGCTCCTGTTGGAAGCTAATTGCACTTTTTTTTTTACCCTGTTGTTAATTAGAACTTTGCTCTGAAATCCACTGATGTTGCAGATTTAGAAACTTTTCTTTTCTAATTACAGAACTAAAGTTAGTCATGAGTAATTTACACCTACATTTGCTAGTAGGCTAAATCCTTTATTCACCTGTTTGTACTCCAGAGCAAAAATCTCTCTTCAGCATTTTCTAATTTGTGGTTACACAGGATAAGCTCTGTTAATTTCTCATCATAAGTTAGAGGCTGCACTTCTCCACTCATTCCAGTTGTTCTTGAGTAGATCTGTTTCAGGTTGATTTACTCACTCCTGAAGGTGGGGTGAACATATCATAATCAGTGCAACATCATCAGTGTTTCCTACAAGTGCATGTAAGTACATTTCTTTTTTTGGAAACTCTGCATTTGCCTTTTTTACATCTCAAAGACACCTCATAACCATCCCGTAAACAGATAACACACAGACTTTTTTTCCAAGTCTTTCCAAAATGAAAATTTTTTAGTTTACAGCCCCTGCCTGTGCTTTTTCCTGTTTACTTAGACAGAAGTGACAAGCACGGATGTGAGACTGAAGAACAGTTGCAACCATATCTATCACTGCACATCCAGCTCCTCTCGTTATTTACAATGTCTTAAAGGCTTGTATTGCTATCTATTCAAGTATTTACTGGTTTTGCAAAGGCTTTTAGCAATAACAGTTAGAGAGCTAGACACACAGGAACCAATTAGACTCTTGCGGGGCCTTGATAATGGTTTTGATTTTTTAATAACAAAGATGAGTATAATGGAAAAAGCATTAAATAGTTTGCCTTAAACATGAGAGAGATGGTTTATGCTAATGAAGTCACAAAAGCCATTAATTTTTTAAGGTATTAATTTATTAGTCTGAAATGTGCTTATAAAGGTATTTTCAGCACAGATTGTGACAAGACAACAGTGACATCACACTGTGCCAACATGGAACATTTAAAGAAAGATACATGCAAGTATAACCTCTCTGATGATAACGCGTTATGATACCCTGATGCTTCACTAACCCTGAAGTGATACACATGCAGTGTTAGGCAATGCATTAAAGTATCTCCATTACACATTATGGGAAAAGTGAGTATCACATATTTCAGGTTACTTTGGAGATAAAAAGGCTTTGCTTTTACATGTATCCAGCTCCGAACAGAACACCTCCACATGCAAAGGGAATCCACGGAGTGGAGTGTGACTTTCAGGAGGCAGGAGACAGACTTCTGAGAGCAAGGATGCAGCCAAACTCCACCCTCCATTCTGCACCTTGTTCAGCAAGCTGAGGAAAGAGTAGCTCTGGAAACGAAAGCCCAAACGCTTGTCAGGCACCTGGGGGAAGAAATCCTTTCTTGGTAATGAAAGGGGAGAAGAATAAAGGCTTTTTGGGGCCAGAAGGCAGAACAGTGCAAGGGGAAGTGAGGAAAACCTTCCCCAATAATGTCTGTTCTGCCTCAAAATCAGCCGCATCTTTCTGGTCTGGCGTAATTAGGCTGGGGAGTAAGGGCAGGAGATCCTGTAAGTAATCCCTGATTGCAGGCATGGGGACAACCCCAGCAGCTTGGACAACTAAGGGGTATCACCCACCGGCTGTCTGTGTTGGCCCATCCACTTTAAGGGCACAGTATGCAGTGGCTGCAATTTTTTATTTCCCTGTTTATAAGTGCTGTTCCAAACATTATAACACAGGCGCAGTGACTGTTAATGGACTCTATCACTTACAGATATTAGCAAAAATTTCAAAGGCTGTTTGTGTCGGAACAAAGATATGTTTGTTTTCCAGGTTTGGTGATAGCAAAGTTATTTGTCTGTTTAATAATGCTTTGTATTTCCATATTTCTGAAATGTTACAATGTTGGGTTTAGAAGTTGACTAATCAAATAATGAAACTGGTTTCTACTAGACTGTACTGTGAAGGTTTTTGCAAGTGAGATAAGGAGGAGATGCGAAAAGGCTTGTTTGGATGAGACATGCCTGCTATTTGTCTTAACTTACACCTTTGACAGTTTTAGTTAAGCCTTGAGAACCTTATCTTTATGACAGCAGTAATGCATGTTCAGTTAATCCTTCATGATACCATCAACAGAGTGCACAAATACTATGGGTAGTTCCTTGGGTTTTTCATGTTGTATTGAAAGGAAATAAGTATTCAGGGAGTTTTCCTCAGTTTATAGTCACTGGTAGGCTGCTTGCATATATTTTATTAAATATTTGTAAGTTCAGCTACCAATGTGCCTTAAATATTTGAGGTAAACGTACCCATAGCAGAAAGAGTAGGAAGGCACCTAGCAGCTGCCTTTTGTTTGCCACTATGAGCTATAAACAAAGCTAGGGTTTTTTATATGGTTTGACATTACAGTGAGCAGACCTCCCTGAAGTTGTGAAAATTTTGTCTTTCTAACATTTACTGCTCATTTTCAGATCTGTCTGCTATTATAATCACTCCCTGTAACAGCAAAACTGATAACCTTCATCATCAGAAAAGGAAGTAACAAAGACAAACTGTTCTTTGAGTGATTCCAGGATATCGTCCCTTCCCCCATTAAATTTCTTGAGGCATGGCACTAAGAAGAAGAGACAACACACCTCCACTTCTCTCTTCTTCAGTTTTCAATGGCTGGGGAGAGGGGAATAGGACTAGAGACCATTCAGAAGAAAGTATCTTTGCCTTCCCAGTCTGCTCACTTGCAGACTTTATATGCCTCTGCTAATTCTTGGAATTTGTGACATCTAGAAATGCATATTAAATATTTAAATGTCTGCTCCATAGGTGTTGAAGAGCTGCATTTGCCTTTGTCACACTGGTTGTTCTGGCACTAGTAGTTTTGATAACCATTCATGGTATGCCTCCATAAATATGTAAATGTAACTGCATCTGATGTGCAACTTAAGAAGTCAGTGCTTTCTCTTTTGGAACTTTCGCAGAATTGTTCTGTGCAGAGTTCCTTTTACTCTGCATAAATATTTTTTGGTACCCTTGAAGTTTTTCTACCACCTGAAGAAACACACTAGACACACAGTTACCAGTGGTCTTTGCTGAATTAATTAACACAGGTTTGGCTCTCACTGGTTTGATATACCTTCATTAGCTTAGTGGATGGCTAAGCGGGCACCTCTGCTGAAAATAACATAATAACACCCACACAACAGTCGTCTTGAGATAAGTGCATGCTAGTCAGCAACAATCAGCAGTTCCCAAATGGCCTGGAAAGACTAACTACACGTATCCCTCCCTGCTACCAGAAGAGGAGCACCGCAGACTGGCTGGAACTCTCACGTGTGAAGAGCAGGTAACATCAAGCACCTTGTCTGTGAGCCTGGGCGCAGCGCAGCTCATCTCACAGTTCTGCAAGCCCCCTGACAAAGATCCTCAGAAGCACAGCTCAGCCCAGTCTTTGGGCTGGGGTCAGATGTCAGTACTTCACAGCACGTTACAACAAGAGGTGTTGTTTTGCCTGATCAAGATGACAGTGAAAGACACAGACAAGGGCAGTAGAAACTGTTGCTAATGATCACATATTATATACAGGTATAGCAAAATATTATAATCTATAAGCGGTTTTGGTATTTTACATTGGTCATAAATATGCTTGCTTACTGATTTGCACAAAAAAATCCATTGAACAACCCCTTGGCTAGTTGCTCTTCTCTTTTGCTGAGGAGGAAGGAGCTTGACAGGTATTTCTTCCCTCTTTCTGCTCTGGAGGGGGCTATTGTCATTTACAGTGTTGATGCTATGCTACTGACCTGGTAATTCACTTAACTTCTACATACACATGGCTAAGGCATGACAGCCCTTATCAAGATAAGCGTATGTGGCAAGACAATGAAGCCATCTTAGCTTCAGGTCATTTTCCTAGCTTCATATCAAAATTTCATAGCAACAAAAGTTTCATTTCAAGAAGGTAATAAGATATATAGAAATCCCATAAATCAGCAAAAGATACTTTACATCCAGCAAAATGAAAGTTTAAAAGTTTATGCTGCAAATGAACAAGAACTCTACGTGTTAGCCTGTGCAGGGGTGTGAACTGGTTTTAGGTTTGTATACAATTTTGGCAATGTTACATCTGTTTAGTGAACTTAGTGAGGATGTCATCATAAATATGTTACACAGATTCTGTGCACAAGCAGTAAGAGTTTTCTTCCGCATTTCTCTCTATGCAGAATGCAAGGAGTTGTTGATATTTGTGATGCCAACCTGCATGATTGACACTCATTTCTGGACCATACAACTTTTATGGCGCCTCTGTACTCCCCAAGACAGAAGAAATGGTTGATTACTTCTTAATTGATGTCTTACTGTAGTATTCTCCTGCATACCAGCAGCCAGGACCTTCAGAAGGATCCGCACTGGGCCAAAACAGTGCCATCTGTTCCCCTTTACAAATGTAAGGGGTGAAGGGAACCAGCATGATGCAGTACAAATAGTACAGATTACAGGTGCCCCAGATGCTGAAACAATTTCAGCTTGCAGATACTCTCCTTTTATCATTTTAAAAGGCAGCCATCCACTTAGGTGGTAGTTGCAGCTGACATCTGTGTCTTTCTTCTTCGCCTGGGGAAGCTAGCAGACAAGGGCAGGCTGTCAAGCCATGGCAACAGGGGGAGAGACTTAATGTGTGGGAGGGGAGGAATCTGTCCTTGTCAGCCTGGCACCCTCACTGTTATCATGTGTCTCTGTGCCTCTACTGGAAGAGAGACTATAGCACAGCAGATTAAGACCTGAGTCTGGATGGGGATGTAGGCATAATTCCACATCAACAGTTCTCCTGGCTTCAGGTTACCAAAGAGAAGAGCTCAAAGCATCCTAGAAGTGGTAAAGGGATCCTAAACCCAAGCAAGTCCTCAGTTGTGAATAAAGAGCTGGACATCACATAGCAGATTAATGCCAAAGGAGCAGGATGCTGCTTCTTTTTTTGAGGCTCCTATCTCTACCCATGGAGAGATCAGAGGAAGCAGAAGGTTGTCAGCCCAGCTTTAAGCAGTACTGGATAAAAAAGCACAAGAGCTAATCGCTAGCCTGCTGCTGTTAACTCATGGTGGTGAGGGTCTAAGTAACACATGCTCATTTCAAACAGTTGGCTTGAAATGGGTAAACCAGGTTATAAATGAATGTGTAAACTGTGTGGCAATAGGTCAGCAAAAGAGGCTGAGCGCTCTCTCAGATGCATAGGGAGAAAACGCAAAGTGCTTGCTAATAAAATGTGTAGCTGCAGCCCTAGCCATACTGAAAGGAAGGATCCCAGAAATATTGTCAAACCACTATAAGGGCCATATTTGACAAATGGCTGGGTTTTCTAGTACAACCTACATTTCTCTAAGAGGGAAATGCATCAGGAGCTTATGGCATCCTGAGCGTTGTGGCTGCTAGCAGAAGGTAATGGAGGGAGGACAAATTACTGCTTAAGTACTTGTTCTTAACGAGGAACCCAGTCTGGGTAGAAAGTTCACTTTCTCACAGGGTGAAAAGGCAGAATGAAATTGCCTTGATATCATTGGACTTGATAGCACATAATGTCATTCACAGTCCCTGACCATGCAGTGAGATGACCAAATGCACATTCCCCCTCCATCCAACCTTAAGCAGATAATGCTTGGCTGAACCACCCATGGAACCTGACGTGTCCAGGGCTTATCCCGTGCCAGCGTAGGGTAGACAGAATTTCTCAGGACTCATATGGGGACTCAGACCTGTTAAGAGATCAGATTCCTATGGGAGGATGAGGTTGCTAGAATCCCTCATATTGTCAGGTTTCCAGACAACATGGGTGTCATGAGATCAGCCAATAAAGCTAGCAATGGAGTCAGTAAATCTCCCTTGATGGTCCATCAGGCCTTGCATGACAACAGAGCAGGAGCGCTTTTAGTAAATACAGTGAAGACTCAAGAGGACAGGAATGCAAAACCTGCAAATGGGTCCGGACTGCTGGCGGAGGGATGGAGATTTGTGTGGCTCAGTGCTCCTCAGGGGTACTGTTTGGGAGAGGGAGAACTGACTGACAGCCTCAGAGGCCTCAATTACCAGCTTTCCAGCAGTAGGTTTCCGCACCCCAAAGTGATTAGCTAATGATTGGCAGAAGTCAGCGTAACTGCACAAAACGAGGCTGCAGAACATAATTATCACGGTCCTCATGATAGGCTCAGGTGCCTGGAACACGATAAGCTGATGACACTGGGAGACCATCAGCTCTTGGCAGAGAGCTCTGGATATCAGTGCTCCACTTCAGAAAAATTTGTGCTCACATCTGTTTATAGCTGGCCCATATGACAGCGTGGTCCTACAGGACCGTGCTGTCTCTGCAGTCCAGAACAGTATATTTGCCTGCTGTTTTACATAACATCAGCAGAGCTGGAGAAGGTAAGACCTTCCAGAGGTTGAAGTTCTGGTGAACAGAAGTCTCTCTGAATATTCAGTATTGTTTTAACTTGAAAGCTATGCATAGTGAATGCATGGTTTCTCCTGGCAGATAATATTTAACACTGAATTAGCAGACCACATTCACTAAAGGAATCCAGAAACAATGAGCTTGGTTCAACTGGAAAAAAAATAAAGATTCACAAGGAAGGAAGATCCTAATTTCTCTTTCTAGACATCTTTGTTTATGAATTATTCAGCTGAATTAACAAAAAAGTATTAGTTTGGGGGGCATGGGAGAGTTGCTTATTTATGCTGTTGATAACTTCTTTATTAAACTAGTATTTTATTAGTTCTACAATCGTACTTCTCAAAAGTGCAACCCACGTAATCACAGTATTGTCCTAAAAGCGGATTCATTACCCGGTGTGCAACAGACCAATCTCACACACTCAGGAGAGATATTGCTTTATTCAGGCCTGGGTGCTTGGTGCACTTTCCACAAATCAAGCACAGCAGACTCATCAGATGTGTCCCTTTTATGCAGTAACAATTGCATCTAATTTATTAAACTACTTCTACCTAATATATATTGAAAGTATCTAATGCATATGCATGGGATCACGTAACAATGACACATCAGATGCCTCCTCTGCATGCACGGGAGTCTCGGGTGGTCTTCAGTGGTCATTTGAGGAGGTATCTCCTCCTTACTTTGACTGCTAAGTTGCTCTGTATCGGGTCAGTGGTTCCTTTTCCTGCCAAGAGAGTTGCACCATCAATCCGGAAGAATAGAAAGGATCAGAACTGGTGCACCATTAAACAGAAAGAATAGAATGAGTCAGAATTGGTGTGTCAGTAAACAGGATGAATAGAAAGATCAGAATGATCCTGGCTACTTCTCTAGGTATTACAGAACTTTCTAATCTACTACAGGATTTCTTCTATCTCTGATATCAACAGAAGCACGCTCATCAGTTCCCCACACCACCACATGATTAAAGACAGGGGGATACTTTACAAGATGCAAGGGCCATGAGTACACCAGGACCCCTACAGGCTAAATCTCTGATCTGAACATAGGGTGTGCACGTGTGTGGTTTTTTGCAGAAAAAGAATCGTTACACACCCACTATACCCATCCTGCCAAGCAAACAAAGTTTTGGTTCTAAGTCAATGAATAGCGTGGTTCTGTTCTAGCGGCCACCACACCCAACATCCCCATGACACGGCTGTCAATCTGTCAGTTGTGATAATGGCAAAATTTTAGAAGTATGGCTTCTACCACCCTCATAAAATGGAACTTATTTAATTTCTCAGATAACTATAATTCTTATTTGAAATGAGCTTTTTCATCTTAACATCAGTCCTATTTGTGGAAGGAGTACATTTACTGAGGGAATCCCACACTGAATATGCAGCTGGATGTACAGCTACTATGTGTCTCTTTGCCCTCAGGAGTATAAATTTCTTCCTGACAAATTTACACAGTACGAAAGAAGCTGATTGCTGAGAACTGTACACAGATGCTAAGATGAGCAGTTTAACTAGTCTTAATATTTGCGAAAGGTAATCTAAATAGTGATTTATGGTCTTTAAACAGGAGGCAAATAATGTGTTTTCTGCAAGGCAGTCACACCTTACTTTTCATGCAGGACTTCCAGCATAAAGGATTGCAGAACTAAGGTCATTTAGTCCCTAATGAGACAGCAAATTCCAAGTGTTTCCAAGTGCTTTGTTACTTACAGAAAATAAAGCCTACAGATGTAGCAAACAATATTTGCTAATCATGCGCAAACATAGTTGGCCAGATAGACACATATTGCTGCTGCCTTGTGTCTGGCCAATTCTCAAACACAGATCTTAAAGGCTGTAGCTAAAAGACTCACTCTGTCAAGGGATACTAACTTATTAAACAGTGGAGCTAGCTAATTCTAAAGCCCAGAGAAACCAAGAGAAGGATTACTTTTTAGCTTATTACACTTCTTATTAGCTCTCGAGTAAGACTGGTATTGTGTAAGAGATGAGGACAAAAATCCATCCATCCTTGGGCGGAGTTGTTCAGAACCCTAACTGAGCCAGTTCAGATGAGGACACTTTTCCTACTGTTATCCTGTTCTGGATACCAGGGCTGATGTCCATATGAAGATTTTCTAAAAGTTATCTGAAGATCTCTCTAGAAGGGTGGTGTCTCCCTGCTGTCCTTGAATATACCTGTAACCCATTCCTTGCCATTTAGGTAAAACAAATTGCATGTAAAAACTGTATTTCCCACATGCACCAGTTTGCATTTCTTGCCTGATGTTAACCAATCGAAGCACAGCACAAGAAATCAAATTATATGCAAAGAACCAAAGATCAGGAGAAAGCCATTTATGCATGAGACAAAGTACCACACAGAAGAGAAAGCAAACTCATCTGAGTCAAGTCCTTAGGAAGACCTCACCCATACAATTACTGGTGGAGTGTCAGGATGCATACTCAGACTCTGCGTGATCACACAGCTCATCATGAATGACAGATAGCAGAGCGAACGCATGTGAGAGAAGATCACATAAGCTCGAGTCATGGATCACAACTTCTGGTTTCCTAAACAAAGTGTACTCCTCTTGCACAAAAGTACCTTGTCTCTGAAACGGTCCCACCTGCAAAAAAAAAAAGGTGGCCAGAGAGACCACCTGAAAGGACACCAATACTGGGAAATGAAGATGTTGAACAGGTTCTGGCATGAGAGAACCTGGCATTTCTCGGAAAGGGAATGGCTACCTGGTTCTCCTGAACCAGTCATGGCCATTGCTTAGCTGAGGGTCCCAGTGGGAATAAAATCTCTGGATCACCAACCACTAACGGGGAATTCAGCTGGTTACAGGAGGTACCATGAGTATGGCATATTTTAAAGTCTGCCACCACATAAGCTCTTCAGGCTTTAGCCACAGCACTGACAGCAAGCCAGCAGGAGGACCTAGAAATGTAGAGGGAATTCAGGTGGGCAGCGAGCAAAGCAGTGTTAGAGCAAGATAGTAAGACAGATGAGGATGTAGATAGTACAGTTGTATTTTAAAAGTCTTGATCAGATGCTCTGCCTTGGCAGGGATATGTTAATGCAGACAAAAAGCAGCCCAGGAAGCAGTGAAAGTGTATCTGCACTGGAAAAAAAATCCTCCTTTTTCCTAAGTAAAGTATATTTCACTTGTTTCGCAGATAAACTACATTTGTCTTTCATCAGGCTACCTGCAAATAATCCTACATGCAATTTATCTTAGTAACAGAAAAGTAACAAAATTAGTGAAAATGTGGAAGATAACCACATTTTCTATGTCAGCAAGTAAATCAAGGAATCTAGCTTCTGAGATATTTCCATTTAATAATGGTTCTCAGCAACCACTCTGTGATTACTCTGCCACATAAAAACTAAGATGACTTCCCCTGCTCTAGAAATGCCACTATATGGTAGCACTACGTGCCACTATAAATAAGCTTAAGAGATAGAGATAAATGTCATCAGAATCTAACCCCTTTTCAGACAACTTTGAGATAAAATAATTTTGAGGTTAGATCTGTCACATTAGTTTTCTGACTTGCACAACATTTTTCTTCAAATTCATACCATCAGATGCAACACAAAATGTGGTTATCCATGCAAACTTTCTTCTGTCAGAATAATGTAAGAAAAACCTTTCAAAATAAAGTTTGTGATGTTGTTTGCCTTTAATGTGGAACAAGTGCAAGCTGTTTTATTCAACAATCATTTTGCATAATCTGTTCAATGAGTCTATCCATACATGTATTACCACAAAGTACACATAAAGTACATAAAGTACACACAAATAAAAGCTATTTTGAATACTTTGATGTAGAAATACTGCACTTATAGCAATATAAAAAATCTTTGGGAATTGAGGTTTCTCATTCATTTTACAGCACTTCTCTTTTGGCCTGTTCTTTTGCTTATTCTACAAGAGGTAATTGTGGGATTCTGAAATAATAAATGTAATTCAAAATAGGCAAAAACTGAAAACTGATTATGAATGTTTGGTAATAGAAAACATATTTGTTTCACAGTGCCACACACACTACAGCAGAAACTGTGTATTTGGTATTCTTCAATTCCAGCATACATTATAAAACAGAAAAATAGATATTACAGATTACACTGACAGCTTTGATCATGATGAAGCCTTGGTGTGAGGAAGGCCCACTGAAATTAACAGGAGTTCTAGATATTTCCTAAGTATGGCTCTAACAGCAGCATATAAAAAGACAGAGATCAAAAGGGGAAAAAATGATGCAAACTGAGTGAAGAATAAAGAGAAAACAGCAGTTTAAAAATGATGCTCTGGACATTTGAAATAGAGTGTCGAAAGCAGGTTATTTAAAATTTTAAACAAAAAGGTCCCCTTATGGAAAGCTACTGATCTTCGTTGTAAATTTGAAGTGAACATGTCCTCCACTTTAATGGGAAATAAGCACATTTCCCATCCCCATAACTAAAAGAAAGGAAGAAAAGTCACTTTACCTGTTCTTTTTAAAGAAACATTCAGTAAAAGGAAGTGGCAATATTTATCACTCAGATTAGCCATTAACCACCAGGTTGACCCAACAACAGGTAAGAATCACAGCTTTAATTGCTGGTCCATGTATAAATATCCTAAAGTGAAGCATTCACTTTTAGCATGGCACATACATTCAGGCTGAATTTAGTCCATGAAGAGCAGTAGCAGCAAGAAAATGAATTTCTGTAGAGTGCTGGAAATAATTACCACGAATCTCCAAACATCTCTTTTTCAACTTTGTATTAGCAGATGCAAAGTACTTGAGGGAATTTTCCCAGCTTACCTAAAAGCAGCTTTGGTTTTTATTTTCAGCTTGAGTAAAAGAAGCTATTTTCTCTGGAATTGTAAATTGTATATACTTCTTGCCATATCAGTTTTATCATGGAAAAAACCAAACTATAAAACTACAAAGTCATAGTGCATGTAGAACACAGAATATTGTCATCTATTCTACTAAATCAAGTATGACAATAACCTTGTAGCCACTTTGAAAGTTAATATAGCCAACAGGCAAACTCAGAATAAGGACACAGGCATCTTTATGTAAGAGAAGAGTAGCTGTAATTGGAAGGGTATCTATTGTTTATGCTGCAGAAGAAACCTCCCACCTCTTATATTTCTCAGATTCCTTAGGCTTATTTTCTTTTCCTCAGGAAAAGATTGATCTTCTCAGCTATCTCTAGAGGACACATAATGTAACATACAATTGCATAAGATTACACTGAGTCACTTTATGCACTGTAGATGTTTTAAGCAAACATACAGCAAAGCACAAGTGATGGTCCAGTATCTAATTTCGGTATAAGAAAGTACCATGAAGCTCAAAATTTTACCCCCCCCCCCCCCCCACTACAGATAGCATCCTTACTCAATGACATTTGAGTCTTTTTTAATCAGGACTATGACAGGAACCAGGAAGCTCATGGTCCTGTTGTCTGACTCAGAAGTGCACAGATGTTTTCAGAGCGGAAAGCTAAAATTAGGACCATTTACTTCATTAGGCAGTATCATCATGTAATGAGTAGAGGATCTCTTTATTCTTGAAAAAGCAAGGGATCCCACTGCCCAGCTGCCTTGCTTTACCCTCCACCCCTTTAGGCAACTCTGAATAGACTGAAGTAAGTGGCTGGACACCTTATTTAAGAAGAAAAAAACCAAATGAAACAATGGATGCTTTTGACCACATAACAGGGTTAAATCAATATATACCAAAAGAACCTGTTGAGATTAATCTCTATTCCTAATTCCTCTGTTTGTCTGAGAAAAACAACTGATGCTCACACCATTTTGATATGAAGGGTACCATTAAGAAGTCCAGCCTTTCCTGTCTGGGCATTCTTTCATCAGCACTAAAGGAAACATATTACTCTCCTTTGACTGTAAAAGGCATATGCATGTAGCCAGAAACAATTTTTTGTCTTGGTTTATTGTCTTCATGAGGTGCAGGGTTGCTCAAAAGATATCCCCAAACAACCCCAGTCACATCCAACCTTATCTTCTTCCAAATTAACATCCCACAGCTGTTTAACCTTTCTCCATCGCCCCCAGTTTTGCTGGTATTATTTGATATTTACTGTATTGTTGCCCCACTATTTTCTGCATTGGTCAGCAATTTCATTGAGTACCCCTGTTTTGTTATCTATAATGTTTCTTATTTCTCCTGTTTCTTACTCTGTTGATTTGTTAGTATAGCCACATATCAGCATTGGTCATCTGAATGCATAACCCCAACAGATATTTTACATCAGCAGTTTGCACTGGAACTGACAAGTATATGCCTTATGCTGCTTCCATTCTTGAGGTGGGGCTTCCCTTTTCCTAGAGAGAAACTAAAATTGCAGTAGCAATTTGAATGAGACCTAAGCTAGTTTTCTCACAGAAATATCTGTCTTAAAAAATCCACTGCCTGCCTTGAGCTGACCTGCATCTCTGGTTTCAATGGACATAAGCCGAATTTCTTTCAGAAGAAAGTGATGGGGAAGCCCTAGTTCAAAGGTTTTTCAACTCCGCCAGCAATGCCACACATCCGTCTATGGTCCACATCACCAGAAGCCACACAGTGATGGCAAATGCACTGAAAAGACCATGAAGAAGAGGTTCAGTGCTTGGGAGACCAGCCGGTAGCTAGCTAGCTGGTACTGGCTACAAACCACCACATCTCAGCCTTCAGGGAACTCATCCTGGCAAAGAGGACTGCAATCACTGCTAACTCTAACTAGACAATGATACGCAAGCAAATCCACAAGACACAAGATGGAGTTTGCATACCATCTTTTAGATTCTCCACCCATGCTTGGTCAACCTCACCTATATCAACATACAGAGCAAGATCAGAAGGACCCACTGCAACTCAGCGTAGTGTAGCCATACTTGTAGAGCTACACTGAATAGAAAGTTGTCAGCCTTGCATTCAACATTAGCTCTTTCACCTTACCTCGACGCTGAGTGGTCAAGTTGTGCACCTTTATCACTTCCATGGGCTGAACTCCACTATCAGAGGTAGCAAAACGAACAGCAGAGACCTCATTTGGTCAGAGCCCTAGGCACTTCCTCAGGTGGCCTTCCTCACTGACAGTGCCCTGGGTCTTCCATCCTGCATAATAAAAAAAGTGAAAGGGCAGCTTTGCTATCTCCTAATAAAAAACATATATATAGCATGATGCCTGGGTCTGGTGAGGCCTGAAGTGTGGCATGGCAGACACAAAGGTTGAAGGCCATCTGGAGTAGTGACAGCCCCACAGTCCGCAAGTGGCATAGTATTATCTATGCTAGTAAACAGAAATATTCCCTGAAATGTGAACTGGGCCTGGGAATTTTAGGGGAAAAATACTAGCTGGACTGGAACAAGCTTTGCCAGAGAAAGAGCTTGCTAGAATATTCATGTTCTGTTGCTAAGAAATGTTCCTGGTCATGCTTCATTTACTAGAATGGACACAGCCTGAAAGGGTACTTTAATTATTAAGCTTGTTTCCCTCTAGCTTTCTCTCCAGTACTTTCCCTTCCATGATTTCCTTTCAGTACAATCCAAACTTGGACTGTGGGATGATGGTGGAAAACATGATCTCAGTAAAGTAAAAGCAAAGGAAAGGAAGAGCTTTCATAGTAGAACTGGTTATTGGTATACTCTTCTGTTTATGAGGGGCCAGGAAAAGAAGAAAGTGCTCCAGGCTTGTGTCAGCATAGAACTGTGGGAGTTTATTAACGTATGATCAAAGTAATAGCAGTGTATTATGTGGAAAAGATGTGGTCAGGCAACTTTCAAAACCAAAACAATGCTGTCCCAACCCTAACAGAGGCACAAAGCACTCAGCAGAAACTGCTTTCAGACCATGGTTTGCTTCAGCTACTGTTATGATACTGCTAGTGCAGACACTGCAGTGCCCTGTAACATCCTGTATGTGGTTTTGTTCTGAGCAGGAGATACCGTCAGCAGCGCTCACCAACTCTAAAGACTAGCTAGGTTTATCTTCTACAAGTCTTCTTCTGACATAGTGTATTCTCTCTTACAAGTATTTTCAAATAACTGCGCAAAGCATGGGTTGACCATGTGTAGCAAATAAACTTAGTTACAGGACAACCTTGAAAATCCAGTGACTTTCATTATGCTGCATAAAGAGCTGTAGCAATATTGACAAAACATTCACGGCAGTGAACAGAGGAAACAATACACTTTCCTGAACTGTCTACTGTGAAACAAAAAAAAGATTCAGAGTTCTGCAGCAGCTGCCACCATTCATAGAAGTGATGCTTTACTTCCAATTGAAAGATGATGCTCTCCTCTTGCACGCCTCTGTCTTCCTATGAGAATAAACCCACATTTCACTAAGGACAGTTATTGAGACTGAGGTATTGTTTTCTATTTTCCTTGTAAAACACATTTTTCCATTTGCAGGTACTTGATCACTTTACAAAGCCATGATCTTGGACAGTAACATTGCCAATAAATCTGCATCTGGACAAAATGTTTTGTCAATTGCACTAATAGAGCTGTGGCCCATTTCAAGAAGCCCCTATTTGTTCTTATCAGTGATGGAAGCAATGATCCGGGTGATGAAAAGGAAATAAATGTAACAGCTAGAGACTGACAGAAATATTGGAATTCTAGTAACTATACTTTCACAGGTAATTTCTGAACTGGTCAAAACAAGTGAAGGAGGCAGAGCTATAAACTGTTTTATTATATTCAGTGCAGGATTCTGAAAAAAACCCAACAAAACCCCACCAATCTGTTCTCTCTAAGGTAAATCAAATAAAATGCAGCTGACCTCAGTTGTGGTTGTCACTTAGCAGATCAGAGTTGCTAGCAGTCAGTCAGTTGCACTGACTGAAGTATTTGTGAGTGGTAACTATGACCTTATTGGAAAGAAAATAAAAAGTGCAAGAGGAGTGCCTCTAAGGTGATGATTTTTTTCATTTTTACAGTCTCTGCATTTCAAGAAAGCTTCAATAAGCACATTACGAAGGTGTTGTGAAAACAAAGTGTGAAATCTTCCCACAAGATGCCAAGTATTTTCTTGAGTCAATTTGCAAATTCCATGATGTATAGCATTTATAAAAAAGTTCTGCTTCATAAGCATAAATTTCACACTAAAAACATTGCCTGAGAAATGGAAATTAGAAGTTTCAATCAAGTCTAGAACTAATTCAAATTTACAAGCAGTTTTATGTGGATGTCATCAAATGAGACTACTGCAGGCTCTTGTTTAGATCAAAGCACCCTTAAATGCTTACCCAGCTGCAAAACCAGTCTCAGCGCAAGCCATGTTCAGAATACAGCAAAAATATTTCACCTGGATTCTAATATTTGCATGAATATTAGTTTGATCTTGATTGTTGTGGGGAAATGACTGATTTTTTTTTTCAAGAGGACTAAGATGGCTGCATTTTTAAATCATATTTCACAGTTCGAACTTTAAGAAAGGTGCTTTTTTTGTCAAAAAGGAGTGATTCTGATTTCTTCATCACCCTGACAAATTCCTCAGTTGAAAAGATGTTCCAGGTGGCAACAATTCCACACACTGAACATTAAACAGATCTGAGAAGTAATATTTTAGCTACACTAAACATGTCATATACATTTGAGATTTTTGGTTTTCTCCCCATAAGGTCTTCAAACGAAAGAGAACTCCTGAATCATATAATCAGTAGTATGTGATCAGTTATCAGAAAGGACTAGTAACCTTCAGTATTTTTTCCCATAATACTGCTAAACGCTGTGCTCAGAGTTCACTTAAGGCAGTTTTGAATAGACGAGTTGGGATTTTCTTCTTAAGCCTTCAAATAAAATTCTTAATGCATTTCTCAAACCAGACAAGTTGCTGATAGTCAAAATGCACTAAACTTGATGTCTGCTCAACTGCTGTACTGCCAAGTGTCCCAATATATTCTTGACAAAAAGGTACACCAACATTTTTTGCAAAGGTTACTAAATGAGACAGTACATGTAGCATAACCGCCTTTCCAGAATTTGTGCTTTAATCAGTGTCTCTCCAGAACCTGGCAGAACTACAACAGTATCCTCTGCAATTAACATACTCTGTGCTTCCTTCCAGCAGAATCAGTCTGTATATCTATATCAGCAGTCTGACTCCTTTGATGTGAATCCAGATCATCTCCAATTGTCTCATACTGCTTCAGGTCTCAGCAATTTTACTTCACGCAGTCGAGTTCCTTCACAGGAAGCCAAATCTGAAGTACCAATGCTAATACATTTCCACTAAGGCAAAACTTTATGTAGGGCTGCAGCATCAGAAATCCTGTGTTAGGCACATAGCATGCACGAACCATTTGAAAGCTATGGCACCCACAGGAGCTGCTAGTGCAAACCTTTCAGCTGATCTGTGGGCGATACAGGGGAACAAGTGCTGTGAGTAACTTTCCATTTGGCCTCCAGTGCCAAACATCTACAAACTTGCTTCTTTGACAATCCTGACCTTCCAGCTGCTTGTACCTCTTCAGATCTTTTTCATTTTTAAATCATATTCCTGTTTTACTTTACCTTCTCTGCACCCTATTCGCATGTAAGACTTTTTATTTTCCTATATATTACCTTTCTTTGTATTTCACCTTTCCTTTTTTTTGCTATTATCCCAAGGAGCAAGTCCTAGCCATGAGATTAGTACCTGCTAGCTACTGTCAGGACCCTAAGGAGATGTAAGCCAGGACCACAGCTTTGCGGTCCAAAGAAATTGGCAGAGAGTGCAATTTTTTCCTCAGAAAACAGGCTGGTAGACAACTCAGGAAACAGGCAATCTCCTGCTTGCTGTTGGGTACTTCAGGATCAGGAAAAAATTTTGAATTCAAGTAAACGATAGCCTCATTTTGAAAATTCAAGATAAACACAATATGGGAATGATGTGACTGTTCCGTGGCTCACTGGCCCAGGAGGTAACACAATAGAAACACATCTAACACAATACAGATGAGAAATCAAACTCTTGAAGTGATATATCGCTTCCTGCACAGAGAGTACCTGTATTCTCAAGAGATGCGGAGTCCCTCTGTGTTTGGGGACAAAACCAAAGGCTTTGGGAAAGCAGCCAGCGGAAACAACCAAGCCCCTTTAGTAGTCAACATACAATACCTGACAAAGGGAGAGGAGTCCTCTGTGCCAGCACAACTGCTCCAAATAGGCCATGGAGAACATGGAGCCTATTACTGCCCTTCTCTTGCCCATCCCGTTCGGGACTGAACAGTAGAGCAAAGACCTGCCAGACGTCATCAGTGTAACTCGCGCACATCAAGCAAAACAGAGGATGGGGAGGATGGTTTCAAGATCCAGAACATAACTTTGTCCATAGAGAGCTTCCCATCTCAAAAATAACTAAAGTCAAGTCATTTCAGCTTGATGCAGAATAACAGAAAGCAGTTATTTTTGTTTCTTAGGCTGGCTGGCCACAGGCGTTAATTAAAATTATTAAGACCAGTCTGGGCAGCATGATAACCACTTCACCAATACTTTAAGTCAAAATTTTAAAATTATTCATGCCCAGTTCTCTCCTGTTTCATTTTTCTTGCATTTGACTTTGAAAAATGTTCTTTTCACATGGTTTTGTCTAAAGTACACTTTTCTGTTATCTAAAAACAATTAATTTACCTTTACTTAAATAAGCAATAGCTATATATGGAGCCAGCAGGCTTTTTCAAGATTTTATCTGTAAACATTGCACTGCAGGTTTTCCAGTTCTCTTATTTCAAAAATTTATTTTCTTATAACTAGAAAGAGATTACAAAAGTAATTTCCATTTCATCTGAATTGTTTGCTTACAAGCAGGTCTTTTTATTATCATTTCAAAGTATTTTGACCACTTTAAGTTGAGACCAGGGTATAATTTCTCATATAAATGTATGGGAAACCTCTTTTAACAAAATATACTTGAATGAATTAAGAAAATAAAGAAGTTCTTTATTAATCTTACTCACCTTAACTGAAATACAGTAAGCATGTATAAAAATAAATTTTAAGCCTTCTTAAATTTAGTTTTCCATTTTTTCTTCCTGTATCTTCCAAAGATTTTAATGACCAATATACATCAGTGATCTCAGAAGAATGTAAACATCACTAAATGTACGTTTAGTGCTCTTCAAGCTTAGATATATATTCATTTTAAAATCCAAAGAATTTGAAGGTTTTACATAATAGCTTTGTAAAGAAGTAGTAATGAATGTTGAAATTATTTAGAAAGGCTGACGTACAGAAATACCAGTAATTAGATTATACCGTTAAGCTCTCAGTCATCAACTATGATGTTTCCTGCAATTGTGTGTATAAACAAAATCCAGACTGAGATATACAATCCCGCAAAACACCATTCTGAAATCTTCTAGCTATCTGCTCAGCAGCCACACAATCCTGAAGCAGCCTAGAATCTAACTTCAATATATTTGAATGCCGGAAGTTTGTCCATGTTTGGCAAGACTAATGTATTGAAATAGGTTCCCAGCTGCTCAGATTTCATTTCTGACTACATTCACCAGTGCAGCACCGAAGGCTTGATCTGACCATTGTTTCCCAAAGTTTGTTCCAAGAAGGGCAATCTGTCTGACAACAATCTGTCTACATCCTCCTGCAGGAACTGATTTGGACTCAATGGTGATTTATACTAGTGGAAAATACAAACTCCACTCCTCTCTTCTCAAAGTGTTCTTCATATTCTTACACGATTCAAAACAGAGAGAGAATGGTATGCATATTTTCTTCCATTCAATTTACTTTTCTCTCTAGCATATTGTTTATCATTTGCTGCTTTTAAGAAAGAATGGTTTTGACCATCTCTTGACTCATGCAAATCTTCAAGTCCTCCTGTTTATTTTTTGTTCTCAGTTTGGGGATTTTTATATTAGAATAACACTTTCTGAAATGAAAGAAGGCAGAAATTTTGCCTAGAGGTACTTATCAATCACTGCTGCATCAGTTCATATACCTGTGCGTACCCAATTTTTCCCCATGATAGTTTACAGAATTCTTAAATAACTCAAAAATTAGAATAAACATATATAGTTTCCAATAGCTGTTCCTTCTAATTGCCAAAACTGCTGGGTTTTACCTGCTGGGGCTGCCAATTCAACCATCTTGAAGAGATTAATTTGCAGTTTTTTATAAAGTTTGCTTCTCTTTTAAAAGCATTTTTAACTCCCAGGGAAAAAATGTCTCTTGTGTAAGTTGAAAATCTTTATTCTTTATTCCAAGTTAATTATAATCATAGCATTATAAAACAAAATTGTAATCTGAAGCAATGCTATACACACTGGCGGGGTGGGGGTGGGGGTGAGTTTATATGGCTGTGCAATTGAAGTAATGGGAGACTGATCAACAGATTAAACTGTTTATCAAAGACAAAAGTAAATGCAAAAAGATATTTAATACTGTAGAGTAATAATGTGCAAAAGAGGAAAAATACATCCCTAACTAAACAAGCTAGCAGGTGAAGCATAAGCATGTGTGTAAATATTGATAAACTAACCAGCTACCTGAGATAAATTATACAGATTATAGATGCCAGTCAAAAAACCCAATACACTATTAAAAAAAAAAAAGGGATTACATATGTATAGAAAATAAAGGTGTGGCTTAAACTCAAGAAGAGTTTAAACTTATCACATCCTTAGTTTTGCCTTAAGCATTAGTTGATAAGACAGTATGCTTATTTAGATATAACTAAAATATGTTCTGTTCTGTGTGTTTCAAACTTACTATTTTGGTTTAATTATCAATCCAGAAAAAAAGGGAAAGAGCTGAGTTAAACAAAGATGACCAAAACTAACACTGAGTTGTCCATCAGTTATTGCTGAAGTTACCAGGTTCTCCAACAACATGGACTAATTGGCATAGTGAGCAGAAAAAGAGAGCACTCCATTTGGTGTGCATGTGAGAAAGTATAATAATATTTATAGTTTCGGTGGAAAGAAAACCTAGGGCAACTAAGTCCTCCAGACTCTAAATAACGCTGGGGGGGAGAAATAATTTTTAAATGCATAACTTTGTTGTACTTTTAAAGGAGAGCCTTAGAATACAACTTGGCAGCTTGAAAGTCAGCAGTTTTGCAAAATGACCTCAAATTCTTCTCATACTTACAGAACAAAGCGAATTTTTTTCCTATTACTTCTCTTCCCCTTTCTTAGGTCCCAAGTACTGCTTAGACCACAGAGCAAATCATTATGCAGATAAACTTATACAGGCAACACCTAACTATCAGCATCACCTCAGCACTTTAGCTCTACTCTAGCAAGATAATAATGTTTCCTAGTTTTATTTTATTTTTTCCCCCTGTGCTTTGCTATCATGAAGGGATGGAAGACACCCCCCCGCAAAAAAAAAAAAAAAAAAAAAAAAAAAATCCCCAGCTAAGTACACTCCCTAACCCACAACACTCTGTCCCCAAGCCCTGTCTGGCAAAGAGAGAGCAACCCCTGCCTGTGACTGGACATCTACACATGGGAGGCAGCTGGGTCCAGTAGCAAATGCAGCGGCAGCCATGGGATCTCTGTAGTCCAAAAGAAGTTGCTTCAATGATCCTTTTACCTTGTGAGCCACATCCATCATTCAGATGATTCTGAATGCTTATTGTTTAGTCCCACTTAATTATGTTGTTTTCTGGAAGTGTTATGTAACTGAACTGAAAACAGTTGGAAATAAGAACTGCATACTGGAAAATAATACATAATGGGAAAAAATGTTTGGAAGAATGCCTAGATCTTGTCAAGCATGTCCCCAAGAACATAGGAACAATCAAAAGTTATTTACATGAAGTGTTCTTAACTCCCAAATTTCTCTGTGCATGAATTCGTTGGCTTGTATTTGCAGTTACTGAAAGTTGGTTGTATGGCCTGGTTTATTTTTTGAGTTACATTAAAGTGAAAGATCCTTGCTTAGGAGTATTAATCTAAAACTGTTTTGTACATGTCTATTAAGTTAACTTCTTCCTGCCAGTTATTTATAGAGGATGTTACAAATTTGCAATGGATTAATGATAAAACAATACACAGGCTTAATCAAATCACGTCAATACTGCACCTTTATTGGAGACAAAGGACAGCTTTGGGATTTTGATGTCAGATGAAAAGAAGGGAGCTGAAAATGTCAACATGGATCTGTCGTACCTGCCTGAAATTTATATTTTGAAGCAGAAAAGTACTGTAAACAGAAAAAGGTTCAAGATAGTGAAGGAAATTAAGAAAGAAAAAAAAAAATTAGATGCAAACAGGGATGTCAGAGCAGGGGGAGGGAGAAGAACACCAAATAACTTGACATGCTAAGTTCAATTTATTAAGTGGACCCCATGAGGGCTGCCGGGGAGAGCTGCTCATCCACTCGCACTCATGCTCGCACAGGCATACGCAGCATCATCTGAGCCATCAAATGAGCCCTGCCCTGGTTCCTGCTCCCTCGAGAGGGTAGAGTAGAGCTGGGGGGGACACAATGCTGCTCTGAACCCCAGGCAATGGTCCAGTCCAGCAGATAACTGGTCCCACCTCAGGCACTCTCTCCAGCTGTGGCAGACAGCCTTGTGGCAGTGTTCTCATCTCTGCTGGGAGGGAGGTGCTAGAGACCTGTCAGTCAGATCCACCCTTGATGAAATCATAACTCATCATCTCAGGTATTATTCTTCTACCAGTTGTTGTTCTCTGGCTGGTGTCAGGGCTCACTGCACTCAATTTGCGTTTGCGAGCTTGAAGCAAGCAAATTATTTCCAAGGATGTATCTCTAAAATTGGCATGTAGAATTTAAGTCTTTTGCTATTCTAAGTGGGACCTAAAACAACGAGCAGAGCTGGTGAAATATGGCAAACTAGAAATCAATACTCGGGTCAGGGAGTCCAGACATACGAGAGAAAATGGAAAAGCTTATGAGGCAGCAGGGCATTCTCTTTGGGAACGATACCCATATTTGTCATAAATTTAGTGTGTTATATATTGATTTTTTTAAGTCAGTTTATGCTGTTCTCAAACCAAAGCACCAAGTAAAAGAAGTGTGAAAAGTCATGTTGTATCTACTGTCACCTGAAAGTGGGAAAAGCTTTTGAAGAGAATGGGGGTTATATCTCACTGAGGCTGGATGGTAACTCATGTGAAAACAACACGCTTCCTCCTTAGGCCAATAAAGCACATGGCAATCGATAACAATAACAAAAAAAAAGTACTTGCAATTCACTTGCTACCTAAATAATCTAAGGAGTTTGGAAATAAAGTCACCTTTGTGATAACTGCATTTCAAAACTTAAGTTTGAATTCATACCTTAATTTTTATTATTATGCAGTGATTGAGGCTTCCTGTTGTAAGTAGAACTTGGCAGAATTTTAGTTTGGAAGAAAACCAAGGGTAAAAATCTTGTTTTATATTACACCTATCTACTCTGATTTTAAATTTATGCTGATCTTTCTGAGCTGAGCGCATACTGGACTCATTTTAGGATCACAACAATATGAAACTCTAGTGTCTGACAACTAACATAGTAAAGGGAAATAACAGCAGGAGAAACGCAGAAGAACCTACAATTAATTTTAAAGCACATGTGTGTGTTTTCCTGCTGGAAGTAAGAAGTATCTAAGGTATTTATGATTAAAACATGATTAGGTGATAATATAGATTGCTGACACAGGTCCTGAAATTATTTTCAATTAACCATTACAAAATCACTACTGAAAGCTTTCCATTTACTTTGATTCCAGGCCTCTTACTGCAAATTGTTCACACCAGGTACAAATGCATAGTACATTTTAAGTGCTGATGTGAATAGGGCTTGAAAAGTCTTATCAGTGTTTTCCATGTGGGGAACATCTGTGACAACATGACCATAGGAACCTTTGCTGTAGCTTAAATAGTATACGGGTTTTGAAAGAAAATTATATTACAAAAAGAGTGGAATTTCAGCATTTCTTCTAAAGAAAACTAATTATCGTGTAGGTTTCAAACTGTTTAAAAGTACTTAATTCAGAAGCTTCAAAGAGAATATTTAGTACCTTCAGGGTAAATATTATCATAACTATCATTAGATACTAAAATTCAATGGCATCGCCTCAATACTTCAGAAAACTAAAATAATATTTTAAATGAACAATATAAATGTATTTAAATCTGATAAAATACTTCTAAGAACACAAAAGTTAAATAAACACTGAAGTCTGTGTGTTTAAGAAAATGAAGGTTTTATAATTTTATTCACTTTGTAGCATTTAAGTGCATTTTTCATTCTTTCCCTGCTTGCAAAAGCATATCTAATATCTGAACATATTTCTGATAAATGGGGCTTGTATGAAAATTTTATATGTATCATTAAAGATTTAAACTAAAATAATTTTAACAGACTCTTCAGATGTATTTTCTCCTGTATCATGACTGAAATGACACTGCAAAATTTATGCTTTTTTTTTTTTTTTTCAATTGGTCCTCAAGATACAATTTGGACTTCCTTTTGTTGTTTTACACTCAATCTTAAATATGGTGTCAAGAACATTTTTTCATACATTTGCATGATATTAATCTACAGATGGGGGGATGATTTAGTAAAATTGGCTTTTAAAATAGGTCATTGTCACTAAAAAACTTTTCCAGCTGAACTGTGTTTAGGCTTGTCCTAGAAGGATTCCAGCCACTAGTTCTTACATTTTTCAGCACGATACTGACTGTGTTTGTTAGCTGTGTCCTTGCCTTTCAGCCTTGATAATATTGTAGTGTGCCAGTGGATTTTTTTTCTTTGCAAAAAATAGAGATTCTCTGAAATGCAAACCCTGCTTATTTCTGTATCTCATTGTTACAGCTCTTGATACAGCTTTAGCTCTTTTTTTCACTGCATGTGTTAACTTCATGCATTTTCCAGGTCTAAATTTGTTAAATCAAACCCTTTAGGCAACTGTTAAGGCATCTATCTATTTCTGCTACTTCAATACTATGTTTTTATTGATATGTGAAAAACTACTGATAGAAATAAAACCACCAACTTAACACTGTACATGGCTATGTTCTTCATTGTAAACTTCTTTGAAGAAGATGGTGTCAGGCATTAAACCATAACACTATAAATTGCTATCGCTTCCATCTCTTTAGCAAAGCTTTTTTTAAGCGGTTCAATTCCAAATTCTCCTGATGAAGATCCACATTCGCTTTCACAGGCATGACAGATACAAGGGAAATTAACTTTTATTTTCAAACAGTAACCTGTTCTTTTCCTCCTGCCCTCATTCCTAACATGATTTCCAGCATTGATTATCAAAAGGGTGCATTTGTATACAGATAGTCAAGCATAAGATAGATATTATCTCAACCTGTATACTTTTTTTGTCTGTACATACTGCAAATTCTGAGCCAGGGACTGTTTGTAAAAAGATTTTAAATACCAAATAATTATCTTTCTAACTTTTTGCCAAAGATTAAAAGGGTACACGTTTGTTTTACTTAAATACTTGCTTTCATTTCATACCAACTATATGTCAGGGCCCTGAGGGCACTAATGTGCCTTAATTGCCCTGACCAGACTCACCTGGGACCCTTATCTACTCCCTCTGCCCATCGTGCCAGCGGCTCCAGTTAAGTTCAGACCTGCCCTCAGCTTTACTGTAGAGAGTTATTTTCTGCTGGTCTTAAGTAGATTTGAGTTATTTCTTTGCCTAATGAATGCTACAAAAAGCACTGAAAGTACTATAATTTTTGGGGGGGGTATTTTTGTAGGATGTGAAAGAAGGTAATTGATATCAAAGGTTTTTGGAGGAAAGATACAATTTTATCTTTTTGATTAATCTTTTAGCTTAATAAACTGTAACTTTTTTTCTTCTGCTCTGGTTCTAGGGTATTGTCCTGAAGCCTTTATGTTTGAAGTTGCTAGGTGGAAGCACCTCTCCCTGGTGATTGTCTCTGAAAGCCTTCCTAACTTAAAACAAATGAACAAAACATCACAACAACTCTGCTTTTCTCATCTTCTAAAATGCTGCTAGACTTGATTAACAGTATAATAATTGTTAGCTAATCTCTCTTCTAAAATTCTGTGGGAGTCTATAGCTGGATTTCTCAGCTGTAGCTAAGAGATGCAGCTGGAAGAAATAAACCTTGTACAGCTCCATATTAACTTATATAGCTTTTGAAGAGTAGGATACTTGCAACCAATAGGTAGTGACTGTTCTTGGTGAGTCCTGAATCTGGCTAAAATAGTCTTAACTGTAAAGGATTCACTTTAAAAAAATGAGTGTACAGGAACCTTTAGTGGGATGTTTGAGGAAGCATGTGGGTGATGACAGAAATCAGGCTTTCTATTGGAATAGCACCAACAAGCTATTCTCAGCGGTGCAATACAACGGAAAAGAAACAACCGTGCTCTTACCTATGCAGTGCCTACCCTGTCTTCAAAGCCTCTTTCATTCTAAGGAGCCTCCTGGGGTCAGCAGGGAGTGGATTGTCCAGTCCAGTTTCTTTGCCTGCTGGATCATAATGTTGTGATTTACGTGTGACTAATGGGCCCTTTTAGTGGGCGTTTGTCCTCCTGCTATCTGTATACTGTATTTAAATGCTGATAACTAATGGTATGCTTTAAACTGAAGTTGTTAAACAAAATTGCATGCACAGTATTCCAAGTAATGGCTCACATTGTTTCTTTTCTTAAATGTCCACATATTGTGGTTATATTGTATGAGTTGGTATGGTATATATCCAGTCCCCAGCTTTCACCCCCAAATAGTTATTGGTCATAAGACTGACTAAATGCCAGTAATGAATGACACATTTATTCCACTCAGATGTTTGTACCAGGTAAGTCTTACAGCATATCTGTTTCAGTGTTGGGGTGTTTGATGCAGGAGTACGCATGGATGGAAAAGGGAGTGGAAGAACTGAGGTAAGGAGGAGTGTCACTGGCTGGTTCATTAGACTTACACAGGCAACCTGGTGCCTGTGGCCAGCCCTGGTTCTTCACCAGCAGGAGGGGCTTTTCCTGTTGTGTGCTCAAGGCAACTGCCGATGATTGCAACATCCTTACTGCTGTTGATGCCAGGTGCTCTGCGGTGCCGCAAAGAGCCCATGTGTCCTGTAATTCCCAGTCTGACTGGGGCTAACAAGAATCCTCTTTGCATTTGGTGTAGAGCCTAATGAGATCAGCCACCTCTTTCCCTTGATGATCCTGCTCGCTTCCTGCCAAGTTGTCTTGTTAAGCCATTCATTGGCAACCTCTCCTTTCTCCCAGAAATCTACCTCAGCTATCTATCTGAGCCGCTATGCCACAGTACTGTATTGGGTTTGTGTGGCAAGGTTTTCGTAGCAGGGGGGCTACAGGGGTGGCTTCTGTGAGAAGATGCCAGAAGCTTCCCCTATGTCCGAAAGAGCCAATGCCAGCTGGCCCCAAGATGGACCCGCCGCTGGACAAGGCCGAGCCCATCAGCGACGGTGGTAGTGCCTCTGGGAGAACAGATTTAAGAAGGGGGGAAAATTGTGGCGGGTACAGAAACTGCAGCCAGAGAGAGGAGTGAGAACATGTGAGAGAACCAGCCCTGCAGACCCCCAGGTCAGTGCAGAAGGAGGAGGAGATGCTCCAGGCGCCGGAGCAGAGATTCCCCTGCAGCCCATGGGGAACACCATGGTGAGGCAGGCTGTCCCCCTGCAGCCCAGGGAGGTCCACGGGGGACCAGATCTCGACCTGCAGCCTGGGGAGGACCCCACGCCGGAGCAGGGGGATGCCCGAAGGAGGCTGTGACCCCGTGAGAAGCCCACACTGGAGCAGGCTCCCAGCAGGACCTGTGGCCCTGTGGAGAAAGGAGCCCGCGCTGGAGCAGGTTTGCTGGCAGGACTTGTGACCCCACAGGGGACCCACACTGAAGCGGTCTGTGCCTGAAGGACTGCAGCCCGTGGGAAGGGACCCATGCTGGAGCAGTTCGTGAAGAACTGCAGCCTGTGGGAGGGACCCCACAGTGGAGCAGGGGAAGAGTCTGATGAGTCCTGCCCCTGAAGAGGACAAAGCAGCAGAGACAACGTGTGATGAACTGACCCCAACCCCCATTCCCTGTCCCCCTGCACTGCTGGCAGGGAGGAAGTAGAGAATCCGGGAGTGGAGTTGAGCCCGGGGAAGAAGGGAGGGGTGGGGGGAAGGTGTTTTAAGATTTGGTTTTATTTCTCATTACCCTACTCTGGTTGACTGGCAATAAATTAAGTTTATTTTCCCTAAGTCCAGTCTGGTTTGCCTGTGACAGTATTGGTTGAGTGACCTCTCCCTGTCTTTATCTCGACCCACGAGCCTTTTGTTATATTTTCTCTCCCCTGCCCAGCTGAGGAGGGCACTGATAGAGTGGCTTTGGTGGGCACCTGGCACCCAGCCAGGGTCAACCCACCACAAATGTGTACCTCAAAGGATGGCAGAGACCAACCATACTGCAGTTCTAAGCTAAACTTCAGTTACGGAGGAAGATCCTGATTGTTTATTCTAACCTGCACTACAGCTGCTAGAGCAAAGCAGATGGCGAGATGGGACTGTTACAGGTGGGATTGCACACGTGCACACTTGTATGGCCCAAAGCTTTTTCTTCACAGGTCTAAATTCTGTATTGTTAACCCTCATGGGCAGTGCCACTAAAAGCTTGATATGGACTAGTCTAATTCTCAGTTTTGAAGACTAATAAGACAATTCCAGTCTATTACTGGGCTGACCAGAGGCCCAGAATAACACAAGCTGTGAGTCATCAGCATTTGAACTGTGAAATTATTGTTGTGAACACAAGTCTACACTTTAATGCATATACTGCAGTGTACACTGTAATACTTTTTGTTAGGTATCTATGTTCAAAATCAGCCTGTATTGTTTTCTGGTGCTGATAATGCATGGTATTTGCAGTTGCTAATTTCTCTCAGTATGAAAATATTGGCTCAGTACAGATGTGTTCATCTGTCAGTCTTACAGTACAAAGTGTATTTGTGAAATACACCCTGTTCGCCTCTTTTCCAGATATACCAATAGTCTGCTTGAATTAAAGGAAAAACACGAAATATCTATCCTCTTTGCAGTGTACCCAGACATATAAGACAGGCTTAGGGTAGGAAGTGAAATATTTTGTAATATGTTTGACATAGCTGTGTAAAAGGCAAAATAACACTATGCATTCTGTAGTGGATCCCTTAATGATGTTGTCTTGCCACCTTTCCTTAAATCCATTGAAGATGACAAATGTGATTCTTTTCCCTGTAGGATTTCCTATATTTCAGTGTTAGTATTTCTTTTGAATCTTTGAGGTACTTATGACCAGTATCTCAACAGTTTAAGCCCATAACTTTATCTTTTATATCCTATGTGACTCTGCTTTAGACTTCTTACCTCTTAGCAATCTGAGCTGAGGTCACACAGCTGGGCTATGTTGCAGCTAGGTTTTCGATCCCTAGAGGCAGACAACTGAGCCTTGGGAATGAATGATATTAGGGAAAAGAAGTTACTCTAGGTAAGGTTGAGGCCAGAGGCCCTGATGACCATTTATTTTTCTCTGGAAAGTTGAGGTATGTGTCTGAAGGTCTACTTGTGCCAGACAGAGACCCCTCAAGCAAGTAGAAATGGTCATTGTTCTCCTTAGCTGGTGTCCTGGTTTCAGCTGCAAGAGAGTTAATTTTCTTCTTAATAGGTCATATGTCAGTTTACAGCTATTTGCTTCAGTTCTTTTCTCAGTAGGCAACAGTTGTACCCAACAGACAATGTTGGGCAATTTTGTGTGATTCAGGGAAAGAAGGATATAGATACAGCCTGCTTTAGACTCAACTGGTTAGGTGGCTGGAGAACTGTCTCAAAGGCCTTTTTAGTTGTGCCTGGCGGGGACACAAGTGTTTCTTTTTAGAGGAAAGTTTCAAGGCAAAGTGGTGTGAATACAAATATGAGAGGAAGAAATATTATGCCATTCTGCTCACAAGGTCTCATTTATGACTTTGGATACTATGAAACATGAAATAGGCCATGACCCTTTGGTTGCTTTGTTGGCATTACAATCAATCAACTGAATAACCTATTATAAGGCTTTAATATTAAAAAAAACCCAACAAAACAAACCCCACTTAAACTCAGGGCAGCAATTCAACATAAAAACAGTTTATATGCCAGTGTTCAGCATGGCCACTGCTTTCATTAACCAGAGGAGCAGGGGGTACGCTGCTATCGATGCAGGTTGTTGCAGTTTGGTAACTTAGCTCCATGGAATCCTGTAATAACTTTGGGGACACTACTTATGTCAAATGTTGGTGTAAGCAACATTTACAGTGATCTTCCATTCACAATCACATGGTCATCAACTATCAGACCATAGACCACCATAGAACCTAGACTGCCTACTTCCATTTGGAACTGTTGTGTACCATCACACCTAACCTCCAGTACTGGGAGACCTAAAGAGGAACTGTTAAATTCCGTAGGCACATCCTAGGGATTACACTGAATTCCAAAATTTCATTTTATTATACATAACTGTACTATTGCTTCGCAAAAGTGTAAACAGTTTGGTTCTAGTAACATAAGTGTCTTGGTATGTTGTCAAACCCAAATTAAAATATTGAAGCTAGTGACCTGGATGATATGCTCGCAGTCCTGGAGGAAACTAACCACTGATTTTCAGGCACTTAAAGAATGCAATGGCACAATTAATGTTGACATGTCACCTTGTCTTGTGTCTCAGGAAAAATGCAGTACTGAAAATCTAGACAGATCCTCATTTTCAGGCACTGCACATGCCACGGTCCCTGCTGCATGACTGCAGTCACTCATTTGCATCAACAGCATTTTCAGTTGTGAGACATGTGAGTAGAGCAAGTGCTGTAGTCGGTTGTGTGCTAACCAAGCAAGCATGGGAAGTGTTAGGTTTAGAAGGAGGTTTTGGGCAAAATGTGTAAATCCTGCAGCTTGCCAAGCCTGAGAACAGACACAGCTAAAAGCATAAGTTCTTTTGCCTTGCTTCTTTTAGAGTGTGGCCTATCCTTTGCTTCATTACCATGTATTTTGCATTGTCACACTCAGATTCCCCAGATGGTATGCTGCATCACTATACCCAAAGCGTGTGTTCTACTATCACCTCTTTAGAAGGAACTACTAATGCTTAGAGCAATGAAGGTTTAAAAAAACCAACCAAACAAAAAAGCAACCAAACCAAAACAAAAAAACCTATGATATTTATATAGGGCAAGCTGGATTTGTGCATCATAGGTCCTCAGGCTGCTTTGTAAGATGGCTATTTCAGGACCTATGTTCCTGCAACACATTTGTTGGTCTTGGCCTTTAATTGTTGTTTCTTCTATTTTGTAAAGTCACTTTCTTGCTGGAAAAGCTAATTTGCCTTTTGAGGTGTCTGGTCCTTTCCTGGCTAAAGCTCTTCTGCAAAAAGATATCATGTTTTATGAAAAAAGTAAGGCTGTCTGGTCTTCTCCTTGTTTCTGCTAAGTTCTAACTAGTGCTGTCCCTAAGATCTGGATAGGAGTGTGTCTACCACCCTGACAATGTTACTGTTCTACTAAAGAGCTATTTCCAGGCTCTCAGCTCAACTTGCCTGACTTCTCACAATCACTCAGGAACATAACCTCTCGAGACACTGCAGGAGGAACTTGGATACTGTCAGTGCTGAAAATGTCACTGCATGCCCTGAGGTATTTAACCACGAAGAAAGTGTAATTTTTTTCTTTAGTAGCAGCTTTCACAAGCTGCCATGTTTTGTAGCTCTAGGCTTACTCAACAGTTCTAGTTGTCAGATGGTAGCAGCTGTGAACATAGATTCAAGAAAGTGATGGTGGAAAATCTAATGACACTATCCTTGTAGTTGAGTTGAGGTTTGGTTAGCACAGGCAGCTGGCTGCATGGAGTCAGTCCATCTTGAGGGGGGAAGAACGGTCAACAGTAATCTATATTCTCCCTTGCTAAAGTGTACGTTTATGCCTTGTATGAGATAAATCTGTGCTATTGCATTGAGCTATTTGAACTGCACTGTATTTCTTTCCATGCTACACTTGCATAACAGCAAGTAACAAAGAAAAACAGTAGATACTTATCCTTAGTATTAAAAGTTCATTGAGATGGTATCTTTTGTCAATGAAAGATTAATGTTTTATTTGAGACTCTATGTAGGAGTTACTTTTATCATTGAAGTGTGACACTTTGTCATCTTGAAGTAATATTGATTCCATCCAACTCTGATGAATGAAAAACCTGTTCATGCAGGAACCTTAACCTTCTTCTGGCAGCACAAAGTATTTGGAAATATGGCACTAAGCCACTGGCTGAATTTGGCAACTCCACAATGAATGCATTTTGCCTTTGAAGCACTGTCCCAGACTTAGCTGTCCCTAATTTTCATGAGACTGTTCTGTTTGCATGCAAGAGAGAAACCTGCATATCACAGAGCATCATGGTGAAGGCTGCATGTAGCAATATCAAACAACCAAAGAAAGCTTATCTGCCTGTGGCTGAACTCTTCAGCCAGTTTCATTTCAAGGAAGAAAACTGAGGTAGTGGTGGGGAAGTACACAAAGACCAAAATTATTTAAAATTTTTTAATCTTTGTATTGGTGTGCTTAAGTACAGTAGGCTGAAAAAAACTCAATGACTGACTTCTATTATACAATAGAATGGTACGAATGCCTGACTATAACTACAATCTCCATCACCTGCCATGTTTGGACTGGGTTGTATGACCTGGAATGGATGTTATGGAGGACTGCAGTGACAGTGGTACACTATCGCTGGCATGTGCTAGCATGAACTTAGACAGTAACATAGCTTGCCTATTATGTGAAAGTAATTTCCATCTCTTTTATGATTCAAAATACGGTTTAAACATACTGCAGCTTCCTGTTTTCATCAATACATAACATTTCCTCATCTCTGCTTAGGGAAAAAATAGGAGGGTTTATAGTGATAGGGACTTTCTTAGGCACAAGAGATTCTCAGTACTGTCTGGAGGACTGGACTTGAATCCAAGAAAGAGTTTTCCTTGACTGATATTCCCCAAATCACTAGAATGAAGAAAGGAATGGTATATTGGCTTTTTCATAGCATAATTGTCTGAAGTAAAGCAAGTTTTTCTTGTTGAAGAAGGCCAAGGAGTTTGGGACTTGCATTAAACCTATTTCCACTGGAAATTGCTGTCATGCACATAGCGAGCAATCCTGTGGAGCTGGGAAAAACCCCCGATGTTTTTCCATTAACAACAGAGTTGAAACACTTTCTATATAACCTCACTAATAGTGAGTCCTCTGGAGAGTGCAGTAATAATTTTTATTAATTAAAAACTAGGTTACTTGATCCTTAAGATAAATTCTACTGATTCTCTAACACTTTGAAAATTCAGCCATTTTTCAAGAATCAGGTGAGGTTGAATGATATCCATCATTAATTAAATAACCTCCACTATCTTCTTTTTAGTTCAGGGTCCAAATTCTCTGATTTTTTTATAACTTTATAGTTAACCTAACATAACGTGCTTTTGATTGTGAGCAGTTTCTAATTGGGAGAATTATTATCACAGTTCATATTCAGAAGACTCAATGCTCTATGCTTTTGTTCCCTGCTGTTTTCAATTTTCTTTATATTCCATTCTCAGCTGGCTAGTTTACTGCCTAATATTATTATTCCAGATATGTTCTCTGCCTCCTTGAAATTATTTGAAAACCTTAAAACCCAAGCTCAAATTCAGTTTAGCTTAATAAGATAAGTCTGAAAACTGGCTGTTCATGAACAGACCTGACCCTCCTGCCCTGGGGGTGGTGACAGCTGTTGGAGGCATGGAGGAAAGCCAGGGGCTCGTTACCGTTTCATCTATCTGTTTTTAATTTAACAAAAGTCTGCCAGAGACTGAATTCAAATCGTTGTTGCAATATGGCGCCTGCTCAAAACTCAAGGATTCTGCCATTTGTGTAGCCCAGCGATTGTGGGAGACTGTAAATTGCTAACAGCACACTGAGAGTAAAAGGTTTGCTTTTATACCTGTCTGAAGGAGGTCCGGTGGATGGCACCTCCTTACATTGTGTTTAGTCTAGAAAGGTCTTTTAAAGCACTAGAGAGCTAGAACTGGGAAAAAAGTTATTGCATTCTACTGATACTTACAGGGTTTATTCTACCTTAGGTTAGCTAGGCTTTCTTGTTAGACACTTTGCCTTCTGTCTGAGTGAAAAGAGTCTACCTCTTCTACAGATAAAATCACTGTTCTTCCTATTCTGAAAACGGCTTCCATTTTCACAGGTGTCTTTTGCTATACCTGTAGGAACGTAAGGGCTAAACAATCAGACTGAGTGCCAGTCTCCCTTATTTTAAACAGGGAGGTATTTAGCTGAGAAAACTTCAGCAGTGCTACCAAATTATGAAAGAGCAAAACTCTTCAGCTGTCTGACACTGCCCACTGTTGTGCAATCATGTTTAGGAGCATTTTGGAAGAGTCTTTTGCATGTTCTTGGCTTATCTGCTAAGGATAGTGGTCTTGCTGTTTATATATTAAGATTAGTTGTATTTGTTACCTGATGCAATGTGCCATAAGGCATGACCTTTAAAATAGTACTGCTGGGGTACCAAAAGAGGTCTGGTTGCAGCAGCATGGAAATTTGTGTATTGATTTACTCTTCCCTTTGGCCAGTGTTTTCTAATGAAAAAAATCTTATGAATAATGACAAACAAGCATCTAATTTCTCTTAGGGAGAAACTACTCTGAGTAGAGCAGCATTTGCATAATAGTGCACTGGAAAGCATTTGTCTTATAAATAAAATCCAAATGAACACATACGCATTCATCAACTGAGATATGTAAAACATAGTCTGGCAATGCTTCAGAACACAAGCAAGACTGGAAAATGATTAGCTCTTTTTTACACAGTAGAATTAACTATGCAAACAAAGGCTGTATTGTTTGGAGCTTCTGTTGTTTTGTAACCAGGTTTATTGATGAAGAACCCTATAGGTGAAGGAATCTTACAGAACCAAAACATCTATTATTCCTCTGGGATAATTTTTCACTTTCAGTTGGGTCTTGTGGAATATACAAGAAATGACAAAGATGGACTAAAATTTCTCATGACGCAAAACCATAATTGTAGAATCAAAACATCTTAATGTATACATACACACACCTATAAATGGTGCAGAAATTCTGGAAATTATGTGAGCTAAGCAAAACTTAGTTGCTTGCAAACTAATAAGCACTTAGCATGAAACAACAGAATGAATTGTTAGTGGTTTCTGTTTAACAGAACTGCCAGAGAACTTAGGCTCACTGTTTAATTTGTTTTCCCTAAGTATAATGAGCTTTAACCTAATTCCAGGCATTTAATGTGAACTTTGTGCCCACTTTATTTAGGATACACTGCTGGAAAAAGAAATAATGTTTACATAATTTTGATTAAAATAGTTTCAATAGGCAGTTACTGTATGATGAGCTTTCTAGTGAAAATCCTTCATTTATTTTTCTTCCAGTCTGTTCTTCTATATTCAGTAATTCTTATAATTGTTCTCACAAAAGTTGCCTCATTGGGAAAATTTTCCCTTACAAAGACTTGGCAAACTTTTTTTACAATCTACTGCCTTCAACAGACTGTTTAAAAATATGCTATGAAGAAATTGAAGTTAAAGGAACATATGGAAAATTTTCTGATTTTTGCTAATGGCTCTTCTCTAAGTATTTCTTGCAATGGGAATTTTCACCATGTGGGTCTGTATAGGTAAAGTTAGGGACAATGTAAAAGATATATACTTCTTACCCTTGCTCAGTACAACTGTAATGGTATCTTGCTTTTGTTTTATACCAGAAACACTGAACACATGGAGAAAAATGTTACCTGATTATAAATTTAAACACTTAGGTATTGTTTCTCTTCATTTGGGGGAAAAAAGATGATTAAAATCAGAGAAATGCTACTTAAATGCTGTTGCAAAAAACCTGGAGGCTTGTTATTTTCTTTTTTTTTTTTTTTTTAAATAAGCTTTAATTGCTACAGTTTTCTCATGTTAAAAACCAGGAAAGAATGAAATAGCTAGAGATGTTTTTTACAAGATTATTTTTTTGTGAAATATTACATTGGTAGGAGGACAAATTTCTGTTAACTAGTCTTGATGTCAGAGTCCTATCTTTATCTCCTGACCACGGGAGAGAGGTCAGCATCTGTTCTGTCAAGCAGGTTAAAGAAGTAACATTTTTGAAAGGATGCACCAATTGGCTGTAAATTGTCACATCTTAATTGACTCAGGTAGATGGGAAGACATGTATAATTTGTTTAACCATTTGGCAATAGCTGATTCTAGCCAATTGCAGGTGAACTTTAAAATTGTTATCTTTATCTGTTCAAACAGTTGTCCAGGGGCTGGTTTTACGAATCTGAAATGAAACCCAGATTTTTGGGTATCATATGTACCAGACAATATTTTTTTTGTGAGTAAATTTCTATCCAGAGCACTAAATGCCATTTTGACAGGTCACTATACTGTCAAATCTGTATCTTCTTCAGTAGCTCCATTTCTTTTCCTGCATTTGAACAGTTATTCCTCTTGGGAAAATGTGCCTTTGGAACAGTGTTAGACTAAAAAATGATATGTGAAGGCAGCTTATGGCCACCTGCTGTCAGGCAGCATTATACTAACTACAGCTTCACATTTCCTGTCATGATCACTTGCATCTGTTTTCTTCCCATTTTGGAAACTGAGAATGCTCTGCATGATGAAATATATAGTAATCTGGTCAGCTCTGCCCCACATGGTCCTGTTTGTTACAACAAGCTGACAACAAAATGGGGAACTGTAAAAGCTTATTTTTAAATTTCTTACTTAGAAAGGCCTTCCTTTCATGCTTTTCCACCTCACCTTCAGTCTCACTTTACAATACTGAGGAGCACTTAAGTGCATTTTCACAGTCTTTGGCACATTTTACTCCTTGACTGAAAGGAAGATGGGGAATATATATTCTAACCTGAGAACCACTTGGTGCTGGTATCAATTCCCAGGAGTAAACATGTTTGTGTCTACGTTATAAATATTCTTGCATGAATTGGAGCAGAACACTGGATTAGAGGAGCTATTGCTAAGCCTTCTCCTATGCCAGAGGTGGGGAAGGTTTTTTGCAAACTCAGTGTAGACTGGCCTTGAATGATAGTCTCTGCTATGACCAATAAAATTAAGCTGTTCAACAAAGCTCTATTTCCACAAACTGCTGTCTCTTGAAGAAGGCTCGTGCTCTCTTTTTATCTGTCTTGCAGAAATAACACGAGCACATTGGTGCCCATGGGAGAACATACGCTAAAAGAGCTTGCAAAAGCTCTTATGTTGTTGTTTGCAGCAATGCTAAAAAATTATACCTTCAATTCAGAACACTGCCTCCAGTTCCCTTAGAGCTTGAAATATATGCACGTGTAAACACAAGTCTTCTCAGAAGAACATGCTCCTTTTTTAAGAGTCTCATTTAGCCAATACCAGAAGAAAAGCAGTGATACGAAAGACAAGATGAAGTCAACAAGAGGCAATTCTACTACTAGTACTAATAAAAGAAGAAAAGTACAAACAAATTACAAATAATGGCATTTTGGCCACTGTTGTCAACAGTATTTACAATTCTCTGTGGGCTAGCACTTGCCAACTTGCTAAAAATCAAATAAATGTTTTATATCTTAGACTATGATGCAAAAAGGGTCCCCAAAACTTTGATCTGTTGTATCTTTGACACAGCTTATTTGAGCACAGATTTAGCCTGAAGATTAGGTTTAATTTAATGTCATTGAAATATTAATTTCTTTATCCTTACTGCTTACTGCAGTTTTACTATGGTATTTGTTTTATTGTAGTAACATATAAATTTTCGGTCTTCCTGAAGAGGTAAAAACACAATTCTGCTACATATTTTTATGGGGCTAGAACATCTATTGGTAGACAGTGGCAAAATGACTAGTAGTTGCTAGAGCATTAACTGGAATGCTAGACTATCTGTTGAATGTTCTGCTTGTTTGTCTTTGCTTAACTCTATTACTTGGATACTTGTAGTATCTAGAAGCCCTAGTTAGGGATCTAAGCCCTATTACAGCAGCAGCAGCTGTGAAAACATCAGAATAAAGAGCATGTTTCTGTCTTGTACGGTCTCTAAACACAAAACCATTACTGTCTGACTATAAAAACATACACTGTATTGCCATGAAATAATGGATGCTAATATAATATATTAGTACAGTAAGCTCTGATTTCATCAGAAGGTTGAATGAGATGAACTTCAGCGGTTCATCCTATACGAAATTCTTCTATGATTTAGAAAATATCATGTTCCCTTGTGGCTCCAATAAGGGTTTATTTTTAATAAAGATAGTTACTAATGGCTCCATTCTGTTGCCTAAACATTGTTATATCTAAATTGCAACCAAGGCTCTAGGGCAGAGTGCCAGATCAAATACAAGTAATAAGTACGTTTCCCTTTAATATTAAAATCATCTTACATATGTAGCATCGGTGATGCAGGATTCCAGACTGAACAGTTCTACGTCTGAAGTAATGTGCCAGGGCAACTAGATTGTTTTCTCAGTGTGTATGAACTTACACAGTTGGAAGACAACATTGCCATTGCTATGGGTTGTGGGCAATCTTCACAAGTTCGGGTTTTGGAGTTCTATACATGGTATAATTATGTAACCTCTGCAATATTCCTGGGAAATGCTAAAATAGAAGGTTTCCCTCTTTCCTTGTCTTTCAAGGGACATGGTTTCTTCAGCTGATTATTCCTGTCTTTCTCAACACTCCTCAGGATAGGCCTTTCTAATAATGTAACTAATAGCTTCACCAGCACAGCCCTGTCATGAATACATCCTTGTTATGCCCTAAAAACAATTTCTTTGCAAACTGCACTCCAGACTGACTAATCAAAGTGGCCACACACTTTAAACATTCACACGCACAAAGGGCATAGACTAGGCCAGAATCAAGCTTATTATCTGATCTTGTGCACAGGGCTTAAAGTGCTGTAGGCTTAACTGTTACTCACTGTGTGTCCAGCTTTCTGCGTGTTCTTCATCTGCTTACGGACACAAATGTTTTCATGCCAGCCAGCTCCTGCTTTCTAGGCCCAGGACAGTTCGAGTCTTGTTTCATATAGAAAAGCAGGTTTCTGCATTTTCCTTCAAATACAGATGTATCCCAGTCTTCACGATGAAGTGCTGGGCTTCTCTTTCAGAGATATAAAGTAGGAGGAGACAAAGAACCAGACTGATACGGATGGAGTACGCTTCTGTGTGACAGCCATGCGGGGCAGGGGGGCATCGCACTGGGGAAAGCTGCTGGTTCTCTCCTTCTATAGCATGGAACTGGTAGCAGAGTGCTGATCCCACAGTCCTGGTTATGGGGGTGTCTTTGCTACAGGTAACCACATCTGCCTGCCTTGTCACCATAGCAAAACATCCTTGTTTCTCTGACCAGCGGGAGCGATGTCTTCTCCTACGTTCATACCTTCCCTCCAGTTCCTGCTATATGTCCATGAATAAGACCTGCTGTTTTGAGTTTGTGTGGCGGGGTTTTTTGGTAGCGGCGTAGGGGCTGCAGGGATGGCTCCTGTGAGGAGCTTCTAGAAGGTTCCCCAGCTCCAGGTGGGACCCGCTGCTGGCCCAGGCTGAGTCATCAGTGAGAGCGGCAACACCTGTGGGGAACAGGTTTGAGAAGGGGAACCTGCAGTGAGCGAGGGGAGTGGGACGTGAGAGGAGCCCCTCTGCAGGTGCCGAGGGCAGGGGAGGAGGAGGGGATGCCCCCACAGCCCGTGGGGAGGTGGCAGGCTGTGTCCCCCAGCCCACGGAGGGGAGCAGATGCCCCACAAGATGGCTGCCACTCTGTGGTAAAGCCCCTGCTGAGGCAGTCTGTGACTGAAGGACTGCAGCCTGTGGAAAGGATCCGCGTTGAAGAAGTTCGTGAAGGACTGTCTCCCGCGGGAGGGACCCCACGGCCGAGTGCGGAGTCCCCCTCCTCCGCCTGAGGAGGAGGGAGCGGCAGAGCCCAGGTATGGCGGGCGGACCCCAGCCCCCGTCCACTGTTCCCCTGCGCCGCCGACGGGAGGAGGTGGAGAGAACCGGGAGCGGAGTTGAGGCGGGAAGGAGGGAGGGCGGGGGGAAGGTGTTCCCAGGCCTGGGTTTACTGCCCGATAGCCTTGTGGTGTTTTGGTTGGTAGTGAGTGAAATTGACTGTGTTCCTTCCCCAAGCTGAGCCTGTCTCTTGCCCGTGACCATCAGTGGGGAGTGATCCCTCCCTGTCCTTGTCTCGACCCACGGGCGTTTCTTTATATTTTCTCCTCATCCCACCGTGGCGGGGGGTGGGGGGGGGACGGGACGGTGAGGGAGCGGCTGCCCGGTGCTTTGTTACCGGCCGGGTTGAAACCATGACACTTGCATACACTCTTGTGACTTACATTGTTCCAGCCTTGAGTGACACTGAAATGCTTAAAATTGCCTCATGCTCCGACTCTGAATACCCCCGACTTTCAGAAGAATTTGTCAGCTACTAGACTTAACATACGGGATTTAACCTACCAATATCTCTTTTAAGATTTGCTGCTGTCTTGGTGCAATGGGCTTAAAAGGGAAACCCCATCAGTGTCCTTCATAGGCTGCCGTACAGCAGATGGAAAATTCATTCATGTTAGCTTTCTTCAAAGCTAGTAGCTGTTATAGCTTGAAAAAAAGTGTTCTTTCTGACTTAGTACGGAGAGTACACAGCTCTTCTCCATCTGTTTTGTTAGTTTTGTTATTGTTGCTCAAAGGGTAGGTTTCATGTCATGTCCCCTGGTGGTCTTGTGTTAGGAAAGGACGTAAAAATGATGGGATCTCCTAGTAGTCATTTCTAACTCCCCTTCCTGCTTTAGAATATGCTAAAATATTGCTTGATTCCAGTTTTTCTACATCTTCAGGGAAACCCTTTATTCTCATATTCTGCCTTCTTTCACAGCCATCTCTTGATTGTTATCTCTTGATTCCTCTGGATGGTCTATCTCTCCTCCCCCTCCTCACCCAAGCAATTTAATTTTATTGTGTTAGAGATCCTAATTCCACTCTTTAATACATGTGTGTTTCCAGGTCAATCATTCTGTTCCCACTTTCTTCAGTGTCTGCCTTAATTTCATAGACCTCATATCTGTGAGGGTTTACATTTGCTAGTCATCTGGCTAGACAGAGTACCTTTAATAAGGTACCTCTCTTCTTTGTGTTCAGCCTTTTACCCACAGACTTCACCTGGTACAAGAGATTAATTTTTAGGCAACTGAAAGGAACCTACTTGCACAGTTTTCTCATAACCAAATAAGATTACTTTAATGACAATAATTTACCTTGTTTTTATTGTTGCTTCTGAAAGAAATACTTATCAGGCAAATACTCCAGGGGATAATGCTGAGTCTAGGACAGGCAATATAGGTTATGCCAATGAGCTTGAAGGTGTAATGGCTAGAGTTGCCATTTTAATCTTAACATGTGCTATTTCTTCCTTATCCTTTTCTGTCCCCCACCCAATATCTTTGTTGGGAAGCGATCTTGGAGCAGCTCGTTCCTGTTGAAAGAGGTTGCTTAGTTTACTTTGTCAAAAGGTGTGTTTATTACAATGTTATGAAAATTTTCAAAACACTTTATGAAATTCAAGCCATATTCTTTTATGTTACTAGTAGGATTCAGATCATTTTAATGGAGGATTTCTCAGACTAAGTTGCTGTAATTTCCCTTTTACCCTTCTACTGCTTAGAAGGGCTTGGGAGAAGGAGTCTTTGTTTTTGAATCATTGCCCTTCACTGCCATGAACATTAGAAAACATAAAACTGTCAGTCCATGTAACCTAAAACTCAGTTTACTGAAATGCATACACAAGTCAACTAAGCAGAAAATCTTTATAGACATAATTCTTTCCCAAAGCAACTGCAAATGCAAAACTAAAATCGGTGGGAAGTTTAAGGCTATAACTTCACTGAAAGTAAATTGTTTTTCTAAAAAATAAAACAAAGGTAGTATTTAGTTTAATGTATGGTCAGTATTATAGGAAACCCATTAACTCCTTAAATTCTAGCACAGGGTTTCACAGAAGTAAGAGGTGTTGAAATCATCATTGCTCAGTGAATATTTGCAGTCTACATGTCTGTTTGGTTAAGAACTATTTAAGTTCAAATAAGCTCAGTTAGAGTAGAGTAAAATAACTGTCTGTAATTCCTATATCCTATCATGTTGCTCAGGAGATGTGGAAGTTAAATCTTACAACTCAAATAATATCTTCGTTATACGTTGATAATGTCCAGCAAAGTGACTTTTGCTCAGGGAAGCTTTTGTGCAAATACCTGGCAGGTGACAAGCAATGCTGCCTCACTAACAGAAGATGGACGTGTTTCTGTAGATCTGTAAAATGATTTGTATACCTTAGACAAGAGATACTACAGACATGGGTTTGGAAATTTCACTTGTTCTAACCTTTTTTAACACAGAAATAATATGTGATTATTACTGTCAAATATTTACATAAACATCTAATGAGTTCAGCAAGAGCTACACATTATAAAAACTCATTTCTCTTCTATCAATTTAATTTTTTCTACAGAATCGGAGGAGAAAATGAGATCCGAACCTTGGCACTTCAGAAAAACTCTGTGTGTGTGTGTGTTGGGGGGAGGTCTGCAGCAGAGCTAATAGATAGGAGTGGAGGGTGAACTGAGTAGATGTGATAACAAAAGTGGAGCTGTACTAGCAACTGTCTGAAACAGTGGTTGTCAGTATCAGTAGGAGCTGTTTACAGTATTAAAGTCTATTCCCCTTATATCATAGGTTGTGACAGCTTGAAACATCCGATGTTATAGAAGAGAATTTTTTTAACTCCAGTTATTCTCAGTATTTCAACAAAACTTTGTTTTTTGCAAGTCAAAGTCCTGGCCTTCTGAAGGGAGGGAGAGTTCACCTGTGGTATACCAGTAAGACACTCTTTTACCCGGTCACTCTTACACTGAATCCCTAATTTGTGCTAGGCAGGTTTGTTGTCTTCTCTGTGAGGCTCTCAGATGAAGTCATCAATTTTAAGGAAGAGCTGTGAGAACTACTGGACTTGTCTTCAGCCCCAAGAATTTGACAGGTCCAAATTTAAAGTTATTTCCTGCCATCCTGTTATCTGTTCATTAGTAGTACAGGACCTTCTCCTCTACCTGGATATGCAAACATTTCCATTAAGAAAGCCAATATACAGCTTTCATTAAGCACCTAACACAATGAGTCATGAAATCAAATGAGCTAACTAAGCATAAAGTACTGTATTTTTAGGTGCTTTAATGGATGGATGTCCATGGTTTGTGAAACCAGTAGTGCCAGGCCAGCCAGTTATGCCTTTCTACTTGATCAAATTTGTGATTGTCTGTTGTAATTTTAGACAATACATATTGCTTTGAGGAACCATGAAAAAGGACTAACTGATTAGTCAGATTAATTGATTCTAAGTGATCAGCTACTCCAAGATAGCTTAATCTGCTTCAAACTTGACAAATGACTGTTGAGTATGGCCATTTATTAGAGAATGAAAATATCTTTATGGCTAAAAATAATTATTAAAACTTATGAAGTAAAAAGCTTTAATTTGTCCTATGGTTTTAAAGTTCAACCTTGTTATCCTCTTAAAACTACGAAGATGGGAGACATACGTTGCTGCTTTCCAGGTACTTCTGCTGGGGAAATTCCTTTAAGAATTCATCAGTTTACTCTTTAATAACAGAGTACTAACATTAAGATATTGGAATAAAGCATTCAGCAAGTACAGTTTTTCAGAGGTGTCTTGCTATGGCTGAATATCATTGTGATGGGTACTTTTTGGAAGCTGATTAAATTTAAAAGTAAGTAAAGGTAATCTTTCAGCTGAAAACCACTATGATTTTTCTGTAAGACACCTGTTGCATGTTGGTATACACAAATGTTAGCTTTATCATGAAATGAAAATATTTTGAATTCATGGGATAAATCTATAAACACTTTTATTTTTATCACATTTTAAAGACACAAACCAAGAAACTTGAATCTGTTAAGTTAGATAATCCATGAATCAAGAGGAACTGGTACTAATTCCCTATGGTTTCTCCCCTATTATGCCACTTGTTCTTGCACTGCATCAATATAACATGCCCACTACAGCCATTTATTATGTGTGAAGCTGTCATCGTTGCACAGTATTTCTTGCTCTATTGTCTGTTTTTGAAGTGAATTGCAGCCTCTCCCACAGAAGTAGCAGACACACGAGCTGAGTTAGATGTGGCTGCAGACTTAGAGAGGCAAAGCATCTTGTGAAGCTATATTGATAACATTCAGTCATGCAAATGTTTATACACTTAAAGTCATAAATGCACATGGATAACAGAACGTCATGAAGTGGTTTTGCAAATACGTCCCCGTTCTTAATGTGACACATTGCCACTGCAGCAGGAACAATTAGAGTGTTTGCTATTGAGTGTGTTTTTCATACTTTTATATTTAGTTTTATATACTACATGAGTCAGTAAGAAACCTTATAGGAAGCCATTAGTGATTTTTGTGGACATGTTAGTTCTTTCTTTCGTTACGCCTTGTTGATGTTCCGGTCCTTTCTGCTGGAGAAAATTTGCTGCTTCTTCAATGTTCATAATAAATTTAGTATGCAGAAACTTATTTGGAATTACAGGTTTCATGCTATTTGTTTCTGACAACTTCTATTTATAGAACACTCTGGATACTCCTCACTTTCAGTCGTCAAGTAACTGTAGCTGTATGGTACATAGTTACCTTGATATTTCTCTTTGACCCAAGATGTACCACAGCCTTAACTTTACACTTCATTTCTTGCTTATCTCCTACCATCACTTTATTGGATCAGTTACACTAGTTTCTTTCTCACTTCTGTTGTTTTCTTCTAGTATGAAAGATTTTGCTTTTTTAAGAAGAGCTCACTCAAAACTGAATTATATCTGTGCATAAATGTGCATGCTGTGTAGTAACAGATTAACAAACAGATGACAACTGGCTTTATACAGAACTAGGTGAGCTTAAAAAGCAATCTGTCAAATGACAGCATGACTGTATGGTCCAAATTTTGAGATAGTGATTTGAGGATTAGCATCTCAGAAGCTGTTCTCTGTCTTGCCGTATCTCATTTTGAACATGGCACAGTCAAGCATGCTATGACTACTTCCCCTCAGAAGCCTGAGGAATCTGAAATTGTATGAATGATTGCAGGAAGTAATCTTCTAGCAAGATGAAAACACTGAAAGGAGACCGGGTTTTTGTCTACAGGTGATAGGCAACTAATTAATAAGCTAGTACACTGGGCTCTGGTCAGCGGTCTTACATTAGCAAGGTGTCATTTCCTTACCTAGAAGATAGATCAAAAGACCCTCTCAGAAACTATCCCTGAACATCTGAAAACATGAAGTCTAGGCTTCTTGTCATTTGCCTTTAAAAGAATAACAGTAGTAATGGGACAATCTTCTAGTGATCCTGGATTGTTCTTTGTCAAAAAGCAAAAGGTGAACTGGAAAAAAAATGCAGTTTGCACTAACCTTGCAATAAGTGTTTTAGAAATTCCACCTCAATGTTACAATCCAAAAACCAGAAATGGATCTACCAGTTCAAGCTGGAACAGTGAAACCTGAAATCTGCAGAAGCAGTGACTGTTGAGCAGTGTCTGTTCCAATATTTTCCTTCTCCTGTATCCAGGCAAGATTAATACCTTTTATAGGACCTGTGAATGGATGTCTCCTTCATTCCCCATACATTTTTCTCTGCGTAAAGGGAACATAACTGTTTCATGTCACTGCTCCATGAGTAGGTAATCTGCTTGAAGTATGGCTGTTTGGGGCTACCCCTTTTAGTCAGAAAGGTTCCCTAGTCAAGTTCATACAACAGCCTCAGAGACATCAAGGGGATATGGTGGAAGGTACATTTGCATAGTACAATTGCTACTTGTATAACTACAGTTGTATCTTGCATAACGTTATACTCTATATACAGATGTCTCTGTCAGGCCATCACTTTTACTTCTGTTTATTAATAGCGTAATTTCTGAGTCCTTTGGATAACAGGCTAACTCATGGGCAAGATGGAATTTGAAACTAATCATATAAAAAAGGTGTTCAGGAGCAGAAGGCAGTCGCGATTTGATGTTATGTTCAGTCTCAGCTTTGCTACCACCAACCAAAAGGCATACTAACCAGAAACACTCTCCATTTTTCTTTGTTTTTCACTATCCTATCTTTTTCTCACCCTTCTTGGGAAGCTTCCAATTCATGCAGAGCCAGGGATACAGCTGTTTCACGCAATCTGGAGGGCACAGCACCATTGGCCAAACCACTGACATCTCCCACATGCGCTGGCACTACCTGACCCACTTTGGGAGACTTAGAAGGCATTACAGAGGCTATATGGTATGCTCTTCCAGATGTTACCTGAGTGTGCCACATGTTGCATATGGTCCTATCCATGTGAGATATGACACTGCATGGATGTTTTCATAGTAAATGCCTGCCTTTGAGTTGCATCACTTGTAGATAGGATGACTTGAAGTGTCATCTTGTTTTTAACCACCTCTTTCCCTGGATAGCCCCGTCCCACTGCATGCAGCTGCTGCCTGACCACATGTCCCTAAGCTGAATCACTGTGCATGTGTTTTAGGAAAAGAATGGTATAAAACCTGCCAATAAGCAAATGGGCAAAGCTGCTTTGGAACTCAATTGCTTATGAACACAGGCATCTTCTTAGGAAATGAATGTAGACACTTAGCCAGAATCAGTCATCGAATATCCTTAAGGTCTTGCTTCAAAGTTTGTTGTTTTGTAATCAGATAACATTTTTGTCATGCCTTCTTTCCTTAATTGTTGCTTGGAACTGTTCTAACACAGAAATAATAAAAAAGGAGAAAGGCTGGGGTTTCCCCCCTGTTGTTCTTTGGTGGGTTAAGCACATCATGTTCCTTACAGAGAGGAGGATGAGGAAGGTTGAAGCATGCTTAAGATGTTAACTTTTGCAGCTGTTGTGAATGTATGGTGTGAGAGAAAATACGTCTGGAAATTTTTTAAACCAAACCAAAAAGCAGAACAGTCTTTCAGAACATTAAGTTCAAGAATGCAGTGTATGAGGCAGCAAGTGCAGTACAGGGACAGTGTGAAAAGCTTTACCAAGCACTCTTTTCTGGCCACTGTTAAAAATAAGATACTTTCCTCTGAAGTTGAGCAATATGTGCAAAATGCACCTTGTAGCAGCTGCAGCATGTATTTAAGTAAATGGAAGAGACTAAGGATGGACTTGAGGGAGTGGTGAAGAGTTTTAGGAGCTATGAGTGGGGCTGGAATTTCACTGTCCTTCCCAGACTTTTTCATGACTACATTTCCTCTCTCTGCTAGAGGAGATTCCCAAGACTTTTTCTTCCTGGGACATAAAAAGTTCTGTGGGGGAGTGTACTGATTTTGAGGTCTTCCTTCTTTGAACTAGCACATAAATGCAGCAATACAGCTTGGGAAACATCTATGGATCTTGTCCCTTTATCAAGAAAGTTAAAAAAAAAATATATATTTTGGAGGTTATGAGAGTTCAGGTGCTGCTTTTGGAACCCTGCACTGAGACAACATTGCTGATAGCCACCTTGTGATACCCTTTAGACCATCCATAGCTACACTTGCAAGGTTGAGTCACAGGAAGGCTCTTTTCAGAGGAAAAAACCCAGCCTTTTGCACCACCCAACCCTTTGCGCTTCTCCCTCATAATCCCTCGTGCTCCTCTCACATCTTGTCACCATGCAGCTCTTTCTCCTGAAAGGGACGGTGATCACGACAGCCCCTCAGCCCTTGGAGCATAACTATTTTACCTTCTGCTAGTAGTGGACATCAAAAGTTTTACACCAGGTTTTACAGCAAGGCAAGGAGATAGCAGGGAAATGCTATGTATAAATAATTTCTGCTACTTGAACCTTAAGTGCACCAGGATGGTACTGCTGCATGCATTCTTTTTTAAAACTGCTGCCACAGCAGCTGATCCCAGAGAGGAGTGTATGGGGTATCCCACACTTTAAGGTGCAGATATCTGGTAGCAAAGAGACTTCCATGAGATGCACGTACATTGCTCATGTTCTGCGTTGCTCAGCTTATGTCATTCTGACACCTCAGCTGTGTCAAAATGCATTGCTCACTTTTTGCAAAAGCCTATTGCTATTTTCCTCTGCAGGCTGTGCAGCCCTTCCCAGAACAATCTGAACTTTCCCTTCCAGTGTCAGCCAGGGCACCAGTGGAGCATGTCCTTCCTTGCCCTGGATGCTCTGTTCTCCCCTCCTGGTTGCCAGAGCTCAGCAAAGGACTGTTCTGGTGGGGCAGTCCTGCCTTTTACTTCTGCAGAGCAGGGAAGTAAATGACCTTGCCTGAAGTGGTCTCTCTAAAACTGTTTGACTGTCTCAGTAGCCCCTCTGGTAAGGATATTTTGTACCCTATAGATGATCATGGACCAACAAAAGCTCAGTTCCGTTCTCTTCACTAGAAAGTACAGTTAGCAAGTCAAAAAGAAAGCACACATATCCCTGAAAGACAGTTTTCTTCTTTTCTATGAACATAGATTTTTCTTTAGTTTATACTTTTAAAAAAGTGCTACTTGTCTGTTGAATCTTGCCAGATGTTAAAGCAGAAGAGTATCATCTTTGGGTCCTGTGTCACTTGTTTCATGCAAGTTCCACTGCAGGTAAATATTGGTCAGAGAGCTCCTTCAGTCTGACAAATGTGGCTTTTCTGGTACTGTGACTCTGAAGACAGCAAGGGTTATGAAGAACTGATGTGGGAAATTGGGACGGAAAGGTCTTCGACTTAAGCTTGGACTGTGTGTGGAGATATGGATTGTACATGCTCTGCTCTAGTCTAAAACTAGGGTTTCTGTACATACAACTGTGGCAAGCAGCCAAAGGAGCAGTCTTACCCATATATGACTCAGTTTGGATTCACAGTATAAGTCAACATGTAGGTAATGAGGACGAACAGGAGTCTCGGAGTTTGGACTAAAGTTAGTGGCCGTCCATGGTCCCACTATAGATGATCCAGTGACCATACAAATAGAACTAGAGTCCAGGCTCTCTCTTGTCTGTGTATGTACAAAACCAACCAACCAAAAAACACTAGCCAGAATCCAATAGGCAAATATTAACCCCTCTAAGAACATATTCGATTTTCTTACTACTCTTGCATAATTCTGCCACTCCTACAAAGTCTCAGACTTTATTGCCTGTGAACAGCAGTTGAAATTCAAGCAACAGAAGGTAGATTTTTTGCCTGTATTTTATTTTATTCAACCCATTTTTTAAATGCAGTACAACTAGTCAAGCTTTGAATTGATTATGTTAATACCCATGTGCTTTCAAAAGTGATATAAATGTTAGTGGAAAACTTAGTCATTAGATGATAACTCCTCCATTTAAAAGCTACACATAAATAAGACAATGGCTGTTGAGAATTACAGTGAAGGTGTGTACATCTGTAACTCCTATTACTTTTTTTTAAAATGTACCTGTGTTTTTACTGCATTTCTCAGTTTAACCTGAAATAAATGTTCATACTTAAAAATTAGAGTTTGTACCTCCTAATTTGAAAAGTTTATCACACAGCATGACCAGAAGTATTGACGCAAATTTCTAGTCATGATGGCTGAGCAAATCCACAACACTGAGCTTAAGACAAAAAAACTATTAATTGGGCACATGCTGTCCTGAACGGTGCTTGTGATATTGGACCCAAATCCTTAAGAGATTTCACAGTGAAAAAAACAATCCTCTCTGAAAAGAGAAACAAGTACCTTTCTGCAGTCAGGTTCTCCATGAATTGATTCTTGACTTGTTTCAGAACTGACATCGTTCTTTATTTGAGACCTCTTGATCCTTGGATGGAGCTCCTACTCTACTATCACAGGTGGTACAGAAGATACCTACCCTGCATTAGGTAAAAAGCCCACAGAGCCTTGCACATAAACCACAAGATATCTATATTGGCAGAAGCTTTTAAAAACAAAACAAGCAAAAAAAGCATTATTTACCCGGAACAGACAGAAATGTAGTGAATTCCTAACATCATATAACATGTGCCTTGGTAGCTTCTCATGTTTTATAATAATGGTTTTTCATGCCATGATACTTATTCAAAAGAGATTTGTACTTGTGTATAACAGTAGTAGGAAACTAATATCTAAGTTACAACTGACTTGTTGAATATTTTTACGTATGCGCTGATCAGTGGAACAAGGCCTTGGGGGCACCACTTAAAATCTTTCACTGCAAAGCCAAATCTGTGACGTTGAGCCCCGACGTTGAGCTGTGAGGCATCTTCTTCTGTTGTTGCATTCATTCTGAAGAGGCCAGTTACTGACATTCTCACTCTCTCCACTCTGCAGCACAAGTTTGAGGATCACCTTAAGTTTAGAAGTGACATTTTTTTATCACGTAGACTGGTCAGGAATTGCTCTACTTTTTCCACTATTCAGACACTTTGTTATTTGTATTTTATAAGCCCTTGTTTTTTTAGCCTATATTCTAAATTCTTTTAGAGCTTTGTTTTTCTGAAAATGAATCAAAAGCTAATGTGAAGATAATTGCTTTGAAATCTAGGTGTGTCATCTGTTGCATTCCGCTTGCAACATTCAAAAATGGCAACAAGCTCTGTGCATTTCATAGCATGTTTATTTTTTCTTGTTTAATACCAAATCTTCAATTTTATTCTTTGTCTTTTTGCAATTAATGTTCTAGTAAAATTAATAGTTCTACATTTCAGCTTCAAGTATATGAAACCTTATTCCCAATGTTATTCTACATTAAACAGTTTCCAAGGATCGTAATTCATTAATAGCCCAATCCTAACTATAAAAAAATATATTTAGTCTTACCTTAAAATATTTAAGAATATTAACTGAAATATAGGCAACAAATTTATCATAATAGTATTGGTTTTAACCTTAGCGTGAAATCGCTTACACATTAAACTAAATATATGCATTTTATGTATATATATCAATTTGTTTAAATTCAACTCTTGATTATGAATTTCTGAAGCTATGAAAATAACTAGAATAGTCAAGGCTGTCATTATAGTAGAACATTACTTACTAAAAACTTGTAGCTCGTAACGCCACACTCTGAAGTCTGGGTGTTGTTATTCAAAAGGAGTACATTGTTCCCCACCACAGCCTCCCTCTCTGACAGACTGATGCCAGCTCTCGTCACCCGTCATGTCTCTCACCTCCACCCCATCCTAGAGGGGCAGGTCAAATGCAGCACTGCAGAAAGTGTGTATCTGGTACCCTGTTGCTGCCTACTTACACTGTTTGCAGGCAAATGCCCTTTATGCCTTTCTTCCCTCACTGATTTCCGGTTTTTTTTCAGAAGCCTATGTGTGTTCCTGGGCCATTCATCTGTCATTTGATCCTTAATGAATATTGTCTCAAGTTTTTGTGTGGGATAGCTTTAGTTTCTTAGATGCTTCCTCATTTATGACTTCCTTTAAAATACAGCTTTATTTCCTCAAATATGTTGTGTTCTGAAATATTTTCCTAATAATCAGGGCAAATTCTTCCTTAATTTCACCTCATTGTTTCTCCATACTTTTTTTTGTACCATGCTAAATAAAATCCCTCTGGTCTGGCTGTTTAGAAACATTAAATATTTGTCAAATAGGATCAGTGAACATCTTCCTTTCCTCTTTTATAGTAATTTATATACCTCTTAAACATGCCTCATAAATCAGCCCCTCTGGGATCTGATAATTTTGTGGTTCTGTGAGTCCCTTCATTACATTTATTTCCTTCTTGTAACAAAATATTTAGAGTGGAAAGGTGTGTTTCCTTTGTCAATGACTTAGAATCAGAGAGGTGACTGTTACTTCTGCAGTATAGAGTGATTCCTTTCATTTTTGCACACAAAAACTTTAATTGCTTTTGGTTGTGGCATTAATGTCCTAAGATGATAAAGTAAATATATGTTAAAAACCATAGTCTTATGTCTCTCGGCACTTATCATAATTAATGAGATACAACAGTAATACTGTACCATAGTAGTATTGGTTTCACTGCAGTACCAGTAGTACTTTACCAGCAAGAATTTTAATAAGGCGTACAGCATTTTAACAGCTTCTCTTAAGCAATCCCTTCCCTCCTTCCCCCACTGCCAAAAAAAAATCTGATTCCCTGTCAACATTACCCAGGGCTTTAAATGTTTTTTAGATCTCTTTGGATCATCATAATCTCATAGATGAGTAAATCCTAAGTGCATTAACTGATAGTAAATAACAAAATTAGCATTTTTCCCCTGCTAACTAATTCTGTCAAATGCTTTTGGAAACATCAAAAAAAAAAAAAAAGTTGGAAGCATCGAAAACTCATCATTTAACTGTATGTTTTGAATTAATGAAGACAATGCTAACCAAACCTCTCTCCGTGTCAGAAGTTGTGAATACGGATATCCATCCATATTTAGTTTCCCAGGGTAATTTCAGTAATATTTCTGGAAGAGTGTTCAAGTTGATTCTGTTTCTTGTACAGGCTAAATTTGTCCTTGCAAATAGACAGTTGGTTTTCACAGATGGGATTTTGATTATGATCCTTGTCTTGATGGTATAATGATTAAAATTCAAAAATACGTCACAAGGCTTTCCCACATTGGAAAGAATGTCTTGATGTAACTGTGAATTCAGTTTATTCTTCAGTAGAAAATGTGGTTTAAGGGTACAGGCTGATTTCTTTATGGGGGTCCAGTCAAGATCATTGCTGGTAGTGGATGTGGTTGTGTTAGGCAAGAGCATTTATTTCAGACCTAGTGTTGTACGCAGATCAAAAGAAAAGTATTTTGTCAAGATGTGAATTTGTTGTTTGATCTACCTGCCTTTATCCAGCCTCATTCTTGACTGTTGTTTGTATTTAATTTCCTTTCTTTCTCGACCGTCTCTTTTCCCTTCTCACTTTGCTTTTTCTCCTCTACTCTTTGGCCTCTCACACTCTTTTAAGACCTCTTCTTCCAGCTCAGAAGCTTCCCCTTTCCTAAAGGATTTGAAATAAGAAGTAGGTACCCCATGTTCACAATTCTAACACAATTACAGATCTTCCAAAGCAAACCTGTGAATTTGGATTGTAACATTTTATTCCTAGACACTATTCACTGTATTGTTATTCTTTTAGGTGTAAAGATAGGGACAAAATAATTAAATGGCCTTGCTGTTAACTTTTTGCTTCAGGTAAAGCATCAAGTGCTTCTGATGCTGCATAGGAGTACAAAACAAAATATGCAATAGCTTTGTGAGATGTGAAGTAAATTTTTAGTCTTTTAGAGAACCTTGTATGATTTTTTTTTTTTTAGAAAAAATAGTAATAATCAGAAATTATAGGTACAGTTTTCAGTAATTGAAATCTTTCTACTGGACTGCCTGTCACAAGAACCAAATGTGTGGCTTTATTGCTTAGACTTTTCAGAACTGACATTCTGGCAAACGCAGTGCTCCACAGGCTCTTCCTCCTCTTCCCCATAGGAACTATCACTGAAATTTCTACCTCTGCAAACCGTGGTCTGCTCCCATTACTCACTTCAAAAAAATTCTTTTGTTTAGTCTGTGTGGGTCCATACTATAGATCTGGGCAAGTACTGTAGTATAACTTCCGTTTGTCTGCCTAGTTCGCTATTTTTTCACATGTGCTTACAAGCAGACCATTGCCTTATCTACTGCATGTTGGTTATACCCACATTGCCAATGCATTTGTCTCAGGCAGCATCCTGCGGCAGCTTGGCTCACTGCCTGGCTTGTATGTACGTTCATGGCAAGAATAGACTGGTAAGGTCTTTCAGGCGAGGGAAGCTGCAGTTCACCAGTCTTAGTGTTTTCTCACCTGCACTCTTACTGTGACAAATTTGCCACGCTTACTGTTTGTTTTATTTCCATGGTCCCTCCACTCTGCTTTTGGCATCACACTGATTAAGTCCGTGGGTCTCTGCTGTCCTCCAGGAAGCCAGGTGAGACATAACCACACAGGCAATATCATGCCAAACAGGAGGGCAGTGCTTCCAGAGACTACAAGTGGGGCATCAAACTGTATCGCCAGTCCAGGCTGACAGCGTCTGCCTGGTGAACTGCCTTGACTGCTGGTCATGGTGCAATCTCCGTGGTAGATCTGGGGCCTGAGACAAATCATACTCACAGACCAGGACCAGGCTGTGCCATGCACCTTGAGTGAACAGTTGTGGGTGCCAGTGCTTCATCATACGGAGAACATCCTCAGTGTGCCAACCATAGCTAGACTCCATCAAGCTGGCATGGGCTGATTGTGGCTTTGGGAGGGTGGCAGAACGTATTTTGGTTAGAAGTGAGCATCTCTCTGAGGACTGGGTTGAGGTCAATGGGCAAGATACAGGACCTGCTCCCTCTGGGACAGCATGGCAGTCAGGGCATAGGATGTGCGAGACAGATAGTCTTTATGGTATCTGCTGCACCAGCTCTGAAAGTTATACCTTGTCCCAAGTGGTGAGTGGGGAGAGCCAGACCTCCTGGGGAGATTTGAGGTGTGCCAGCTGCCACCCCGTGCCATTTGTCAGTAGGCAGTGATCCAAATAGCATCACTGACTCTTACCACTGCGTCAGCTATGAAAGTCTGGGATGGTTGCTTTCTTCATGGTACCCAACTCCTGTCCTGTCTAGGTCACCCAGTACTGTGCAGGCAGCTGATAAAGCAAGATCTTGACCAAGAGGAAGGAATAAGGCAAAGATGAAGGCTGGGTGGCTATTTCTTCTCCCTGTCCCCTGCCCAGGTAGAAAAGCAGGCTTAGTGATTCGTGGATAACCACAGGCTTCATAGCACTCTCTTGGCAAAAAATCACATACAGTTTATCATGACAGGGCCACATATGACATATCCTGGTCCTCCAGGGTGTCTGAATCCTGGCAAGCCACTTTCATTTTGTTAATGGTGATACAAGAGCAGAGACAAAGCTCTCCTGTTTCCCATCCACCATGTGTGAAACAGAGGCAGAACTCCTGGCCCTGTCGTGTAACCCATATTTCTAAAATTAATGTCAGCTTGTATTCCTTGAAAGTTTGGGTGTTTCTTGAAAGATTAGACAGTCTATCTTCTTTAGGGTCCCCCTGGGATATTTTCATCTGCTCCTGGAGCTCACCACCTATTCATTTCCTTCATGTTTTCCTCCTTTTGCCTTAAAGAGTTTCTGAAAATGCCGTTCTCAGCAGGTCTTTGTAATATCACTCCCTGTAATGACATTCCATGTTCTCATCCTTCAATGCATTGCTTATACCTTCTCCAGAGGGAGCTGGCACTAGATAGATCCTGTTTTAGCAGGGAAGCAAGCTTACTTTTATCCTTTTTTTATACAGCTGCTGACATTTCATATGTGCTTCTCTGTGGGCTTAATTGCTCCTTCCATTTGGCCCTGAAAAAAGTAGTTGGCCCACCCATTGGATTTAATGGTGTCTGTGATTGCTTGTAAGTAAAGACTCTCTTGGTGGCGGTTATTAGCACTATCATTGTGACAGGCTGTCATCTCCCATGTAGGTGTCAGTGTGTCTTACAGCAATCCAGAATGGCTGCGTTCTGAACCCACCATACTGTCTTGCTCAGTGGGACCAGATTTCACAGCAAGTGCCTTGAAATTATCTAGCGACCCTAATTTATTCTAATTCTTGTCCTAATTTTCACCCCCTCTTTAAATTTTAATTCCTAGCTGGAAATACTACTGGTAAGTATATATCATGAAATTTTATTTTTAGCTGAGATGTTCTGATATGATGCTGGATTTCACATCTTTGCTGTGCTCAGTGGAGTCAATAACATGGGTTACAGAATTTGTAATGATACTTACAAACCAACTTAGAATTTTGTTTGTAATGGCACTACCAAAAATGAAAGAGCTTGTAACTCACTAGATTTCACTTCATGAGGTCTCAGCTGTTGTGCTGTTTTTCATAGAGACAGAAGACAAGTCTAGTTCCCTCTAGACCTTGGCTGCAAGTTGGTCACTGACTGGCTTTACGTCTGCTCTCTGGCTATGTAAAATGATGAAAGGAACATACACGGTGCCCTACTTTACCTCTTGGGGGAAAAGCTGAAGATAGTAGGGGGATGTCCCAGTATAGCAAAAGGCAAAGCACAAGTCAGCTTCCTGGTTACAGAGAAACAAAAGGTTACAGAGAAATGAAATGGTATGAAATGAAATGAAAAATGAAATGAAACTGTACTTCAGGACTCACAAGGTTTTTAGCTAAGGAGTTCTGATACCTAGTAAATAACATGGGAGATGGCTAAACTTTCTACGAGATCAAGGAAGGCACCTACTCTTCACTTGGATCATGTTTTTATTTATAAGTTTAAGCACTAATGTTGCATTCTTAAGTATTATAAGGGAAAAATAGAAATAATTTTTATAGCTGAGGGAGGCCCTGGCTGCACTAAATAATGGAATGTGTAGCCCACCTTTGCATTGTCATTTATTTCTCAGCTGTGACCTTGATGTGATGAGCCCATAATACAACAAAGTCCTACTCCAGACCTTATAATTGGACTAAATATGTGAAATTACATATATATATATGTATGTCTGTATCTTATATGAACTAAGAAAATATTCTTTTGCTGATGAAGTGTGTCTCTGGGAAATATATGTCTTGTCTAGACAAACAGAATGAGAACTTCAGAGATAAAACCTCATTTATGTACTGATTACAGAAAGAATTTTCACTGTGTTAAAAGTGAATATACAGCATTGTATATTAACAGAATAAGTACCTAGAAGGCATAATTGGTAGAAGATGTGAGATCTTTCTTAAGGAACTTGTTTGTGTTCACTACGAACTGTTTTGGAAACATCCCCAGAAATAAAATAAAATGGATATCATACCTATCCTCTTTTTTTTTTTAATCTTTTAACTACTTCAAACACATACCTGGTGTCATAAACTCTTATTTCCTGAAATCCTCCTATTATAAGTATTACTTTAAATAGAATTCTGCAGTCATTTAGAAACACACTTTATTTAAGCTAGCTTTTCTTCTGTGTCTTTCTCATGACTTTCGTACTTGCTGGCATTACTACAATCTAGTGAAAATCTGAACTTTTTCCCTCTGAAGTTCTGACAATGGGCCTAATGCTACTTAGAATCTAATTGCTATCACAGTCCTTGCTTACAGGGGAAATTTTGCTTCTGGCTACTCAATATCCTTGCTCTTTTGTAGTTTTTAAATGACTGTGTCTTTTGTGTTGTGTTAGATGTGTGTGGTTCTGATTGGGTGGTATATTTACCAGTAATAGCATTTTTATTGTTCCATGAAGCATTTACAATTGTACTTCTTTCAAAAAGAAACACTCCTTTTATTTTACTGAAATCCTCATATTGTCTGACAATTTCCATGCAGTTGATTCTGAAAGGCAGGAACAATAGCAGTGCATGCTTCATAATTTTCAGCTGAAACGAAATCATCATGGCTGAGAAAAGTAATGAAATTCACTCCTTTCATGGTCATCTGTGAATACTCTCAATTACCCTGTGAGGATATAATGCTTCCTTTGAATATTAATACCCGGCTGATTTCTGTCATGCATTTTTGGATTCAGATCCCTGAAGTAACTTGTTAAGCCAGCTAAGAAAACCCTACAAAGGTGATAGCACTGTAAGTAAAGTTGAGGAAGCAAAAAATTTTCCCCACCTGTTTTTTTTTCTGCATTGTTCTAATGTTTGGAGAAAGTAATTGATTTTTGTTCTTGGGCATCAGGAACCTTTTCAATCTCTTGTCTTCTCACAGATGCAGCACTGATGCTTCTCACAGGATCCTGCAAAGGAAACAGTGCTGTGTCAGTGAATTAACATGACTTTACAAGCTCTATAACTATTCTGCATGTTAAACTTAATGAAGATTTAGCAAATACCACAGGGATCACTTGATGGATTATTGTGCTAAGCAGTAAACAGCATTTGACATGCTTTCAGGCAAAAAAGTAGACCTTTTCCTTTTCCCGTCACAGCTGCGAATTTGCCGTGGCAACCCTAATCAGCTCCACAGATTAACGTTGCTTTACCAGAGCTGTCCCCAGAGTCCATCTACTATTCAGGCAGATTATCTGCCAAGTCAGAGATGCAGTCTTCGCACTATGTCTTGCTGCTGTTGGTGACACAGATGTGCAGTACTGCTACCATGCCTGTAGTACTTGGAAGAAGGCAGCAATTCATGTTGTCAGCTTTTTCACATTGTGTTTTTGTAATTTTTTTGGTAATTTTTTGTAATTTCTTGATCCTTGGTCCTCTGAGGTTTTACTACCCACTCTACAGTTACTACCCACTGTACCATCCACTGCTACCACCTGCTGAATATTAAGGACTATATGGGAGTATTTGCTGACCTGATACAGCTTTTTTTTGTCTCTGACAGCTCCAGGACTGGCCTCATCTGTGCTTTACCCCTTGATATTTTTATGATCATTGCGTGTTCGTATTTAGATTTCTGGGTTTTTTTGTTCCTTACTTATGTTTCCTGGTAAGAGCGAAGCTTTTAATTAAATACAAAAAATTATCCTCCTGGCTCAAGTAGGAAGTTTTCCAGAGGCCACGCTTTTCTGGGAGAAGGGCTGTGCTGGAGACAGGTCATTGAAGCTCAGACAGCTCTGTCATTCAGGTCTGCCATCACTGTAGCATGTGATTTTGCTCCCTCTACATGGGAAGCGTCACAGTGCTTAGCTTGGAGAATGACTCCTCTTCATTCCCCCACCTCTCTTCTGTTTGCTTTGATACAGAAGACTCTACTCCAAAGGTGGTCTGGGAAGGTAAAAGGAGAAATTATTGCTATTTCCCTATCTTCTGCTTAACCTCTTGCTTCCTGTTTTTTCCCTGTACTTACTCAATTTAGACAAAATTCCTGCTCCAGAGTTCCCTAGTCACATTCTTCTACATCCAATTCCTTACAATATGTGCTTTTCTGCATTGAAAATACGTATTTTCCTGTTGATTTTTCATAATTAGTTAATTCCCATAGAGAGAAACTGTCATGGCAATGAAATTCTTTCTCAGTGGGAATTTTGATATCAGCAGATCCAACATTTCATACTGGGGGATGGGTTAAGAAAGGGGTTAATGCTTAAAAAGAACTGAAGAGAATCTGAGTCCATGTGAAGCTACTAGAAAGCATTGAAAGTTGCCCAATCTGCATGCTTTTATACCCAATATTTTAGAATAGTGTTTTCAAATACAAAAGCTTTCTTGCATGTGGCCATCTTTTTCTGTGTATATCTCAAAGTACTTAAAACATTATTTTACAGTGTAAAGGTATTTTTTTGTTTGCTTGTTTGTTTTGTTTTGATTCACAGAGACCTTCTTTAAAGTCTGTTTCTCAAACTGCTAACAATTCAAACTGAAAATTCTGACCATCTTCTTAAGAAGAGATTCCTTCACATCCTTATTCAATGTCTTTTAACTTTCCCTTGGTGCCCATTGTTAACAAAGTGTGACGTATCTTCTCTACAAATAACGGAAACACAAAACCAGTAATATAATCTATAAAGAGGGATATATATGCATGTGCATATAAAAACAACTGTCTTATTTCACCAAATCAGGAAATTCTGGTTTTTGGATATGATCTTTAGAATTTAAGTACATGATCGAATTTATTTTACCTGCATCTTTTGCAGAATGTCCAACAGTTTTGATTGAACTAATTTTAAAGAAAATATTTGTTAAATGCTATAGTTTGATGACCCATAGAATATAGGGTTTAGGTTATAAAACTTTCTAGGTATGATAGAATAGTATTTTGAGGCTGGAGTATTATGAGTTTGTCTTGATTTCTCTTTAGGTTTGTAACACTGCTAACTGCTAAGAAGTTATATGTCAATATTGGTGGACTTGTTTTTGTGGATCTTACCTCACACAAGGATGACAGTGATGTAATTCTAGTATGGCTAATTCTGAGTCTCACTGCTGTGAAATCAGAATCAGGCTCATTTTTTGATCTCAGGCAATCTTTCTTAAGCATTTATCACAAAACCACTTTTTTTCTTGTGTGCTATTTCCACCTTTTCTCTGGCACAAACTAATGTGTATATTACATGGTTGTCTATTCTTAAATATTATTAATAGCTGTTTATCAACTGCTAAAAGCTGCATGCTGAGCCATAAATAAAAGCCTGGCACATTATTATTGCTGTAAAGAAATAAGCAGCTGGAAGCCATAAACTAAATGGTTTTGGAGAAAAATAACTGCTTACTGGTTTACTGTACATTACTACAAGAAGTTCTGTGTAGCTTTATTCATTTGAAGATAAAAACTCCATTCTGAGAAACTCTAAGATTCTGTAGATACAAATGATCTCTCTTTCTCTAAAGTTATTTCCAGCTGCTACTTCATATTATTTTCTAGTAAATGGTTTTGTGGCAGCTAGGGCTAGTTTGTCCTTGGATGCTCAGTGATTTGGGGGTAAAATCTGTCCTTATTACTTTGGTCAGCAGAATGAAGGCTGGCACTTCATAGAAGTGTGATGTTTTGTGTGAGCAAAAGAGTGGAGTAATGCAAGAGATGGAAAAGGGCTAAAGCTCATCTCCTATCTCCCTTTCTGGCTGGCAAAAGTAACACTCTGGGCATGCAGGTGCAATGTGAGAAAGAAAGTGTTGTCTGTGCACCACCTAAAAATGTGAAATAATCTATTTCCTTTTTCCAGGCAAATGGAGGAAAGATCTGCCCTTCTCAGAGCTACCAAACTCTTTGGTATGTCCTTGTAGGCATGTGGAGAAAGATGGTACTTTTCTGTTTTTCTACTTGAACTGCCTACTAGAAAAGTCTAACCTACAGTTAACTTGATATTTATTTCTCAAGTAGATATTTATTCTGTTTTTGTGATTGGATTACTAGTGTCAGAATAAGAATGTGGGAGAAGGAGGCTTTTTTCATTTCTCTTCTGTGGCAGCTTATTGGGACTGTGATGTTCAAAAGAATTAGATGTGCAGCACGAGAAATGCCTCTCGGGGAAGGCGTGTCTGCAGACCTGAGACACGATGCAGAAGGTGCACTTACTTCCAGATATGCTTTCAGAGAGTAAATCTGCAGTCTGTTTTTCCTGGGAGCTCCATTTCATTGCTAGTGGCATTTCCACTACTCGGATTATTCAGCATTTGCTCACTGGAGTGCAAATGGGAATGGCAACCCCACAGTCCTCTGTTCAGTGTGGCTGGGGGCCTGAGCTCAGTGGATTGCTTTGCTTTGAAACAAACAGCAGTGATCTTGAGCTGTAGCATGGTGTTTTGACTCCTGCAAATATTACCTTTCAAGGTTACTTCACACTGCTAAGCCTCTTAGAAGAATCGTCTGCTTGGGTGAAACCTCAGAAGGTTAAAAAACCCCATATACATTGGAGTTGCACTGTTGGGTATTGTAAGTGAATTCAGAAAATTGTTTTAATAATAAGGGCTTGTGTGATTTATTTCCTTATGTTTCTAAGAAGCCTTCAGCGCCAAAGTTCAGATCAGATGTTATGCCATAAATCTGATTGAAACAATATCTCTGTTTACCTTCATTTGAATTTTAAATGATCGCTTTTCAAACAAACTTCTTCAGCGTTCCCCTCCACCCCCCAAAAAGGTGCTGTTATTTCACTCCTGTCTCGTATAACACATACCGTTTATCACTGCACCCCTGACGGGCCTTTCCATGGCCGTGGCCCCCCATGCCACCACATTAGTGGCTGCAGACATGGGATGGTAGGGTTGGCACTGGGGACCACACAGCTTTAAAAAAAAAAAAAAAAAAAAAAAAAAAAAAAACACAGGCAG
>NW_010972439.1:1772440-1836200 GCF_000737465.1 Haliaeetus leucocephalus | reverse complement strand
AAAAGGTTAAAAAAAAAAAAAAAAAAAAAAAAAAAATACACATGGTCAGCTTAAAGAAATGCAGACCTGGACAAAACTGGTTTGGGGGGTAGCAAAGAGAACAAAGTAATAGTAATGTAACCTGACGTATGTGAAAGGTACTATATGTACTAAAATTAGATGTAACATGGAGCTCCAGGTCCATGGGGAATGAGCAAAAGCGTGAAAGTGAAAGCATAAAGCATCTTAGCAAACACATAGAAAGGAACCCAAGTGGATCCCAGAGTGGGGAAGAAATCATCAGCATGAACATGACATTCCTCCCACTGTAGGACTCCAGGTGCTGATAACTCACCGTGACACCACTGCCAACACCAGAATTCAACCGCCAGCCTTAGTACACACAGGGGTAGAAGCCAAGTATGCATATTGCAATTTTAACTGTATTATCATATCATATATTATTATGGTGGTTATTATTGATGTTGATATTGTTATTTTTATTATTATTTTAAATTAACCTTTTTCTGCATGGACATTTTCTTTCTCTTTCTGTAATAATTAGATTGGATTGGACAGTTAAGATTTCTGCCACTGGGGCAGGTCCATTCCCTGGTTTGCGATGCAGCACAAGTTTCATGGCTGGGCAGCTGGGTGCCAGAAGGGAGGGCATGGAAATTGTTGGTCAGATATCCGTTCCTTAACACATCATCTGGCTTGGTGAGATGTGGCAGACTTTCCACAGCACAAGAGTTAATCCGGAGTCTGGTGTGGAGCATCAGATTTATGCCATGTAGAGAAAGCAGTACAAAAGAAATGAAACAAACTGTGCTGATCTTAGGCCAGTTTAAGGCACTTATGTCCAGTTGGATCCCACCCAAATTCATGAGAAGTCAAAACTAAGCTGATAATCCATTATCAAACATCTTCCTTCTGCTATACATCTTTGGTAGTGATTGCCACCCTACTTGTATTATTTTCCTATCCAGCATAGAAAATCAGTTTTGTTTCAGTCTTATTTAGCAGCAGATAAAATTGATTGTACAACATAAAAAATAGATTTCTTTTAAAAATTAAAAAAATTAATCTGCACTAAAATGACAACCTCTGAACTCCAGTCTCTGTTTTAGCATTGTCAGTGGTGCCCAGAGCAGACCAGAACATTACTGCTAATCAAAAAATTTGGCTTCCTTTTTCTTTTAGCATCGTGCTAAAGCTGATGTGACTGTGATTGAAACAATGGCAAGCGATTTGCAGCATTTTCAAAAGCAAAAAAAAGTTAAATCCTAATATATTGTTGGGCAACAAATAAAGAAAAATAAAGCTGCAGTAATAGAGGAACGCTGACTAAATGCTGAAAAGAAAAGAAAAAGAGTGGTATAATTAAGACAAAAGGGAATGAAACCTTCCCTCTGTGCTCCATCCAGCCCACGCAGGTTCCCTGAATGCCTGCAGAATCTGTTGACTTTGAGATTCCCTCCTGGGTGTAAAGTCAAGACAACTGTATAATAATAAAAGTTAAATTATGTAGAGTCTTGCTTAGGGAAATCAGGGCTGGTTTTTGGTTGTGGGGCTATAGATTTTAATGATACCCACAGTCAGTAACACCAATAAAAATGCTTCCCATAATTAAGAAGTCTAGTTGGGATGTACCTTGTTAACCCTCCTAATTTTTTTCCCATGGAAACTAAGTACAGATGGTATAAAACACCTAATACAATAAAAGGGTATGCAGTTTATTAGTCTCTCTTTGCCCCTGGAATAGACGTGTTGTCATGTTTTATTTTAATGTTAAAAACACTCTACTGTAATCCCCAGCTTCTCTCTTTCTCCCTGCTGCAATGAATAAATTCACTACTGAGGCAGTCATACCTACTGATCCTGAAGAGCAGTTCATGAGGAAATGAAATCATAAATGAAAGAATTTGTAATATAGAAAGAATATCATTCTTGATAATACCAGTGATCTCATGTATCTCTCTAAAATGAGGAAAATACCAGGTTAGGTGATCCAGGTCACATCTGACCTTGTTACCAAAAAATGTTCTTCAAACTCTAAAAAATATTAGTAAACTCATATTACAGTAGTTAAGTACCTAAATGGTGACACACCAGAACTATAAATAAATCAGTCCTTAATCTTGGATAAATGTTTTTACAGTGTTTCAACAGCATTTGCTACTTACTATTTCTAATTGTACAACCTCTTACCCTCATGAAAATCTACCAAAATATACTGCAGTTATATAAGTTGTCAACAACAACATATTGGATAAACTTTTTGTTGCTAATAACCTAAGCAAATTCAAAAGGGGGTGAGGGGTGAGCAGGTTAATACTACAGTTCCAATTTTTGATACTTGTGCCATTAGTGGTACACTAATTATTCCCAAAAGGCATCAGACACGTTGTGCAGCATAAAAGACTTGCTTGTATTGTTACCCAAAACTCCTATCACCCATACTGACACTTAGCAAGAAAAGAAAAAATGAAAAAAAAATCAACAAAAATAACTGAGAACAGATTTGGGATCTTCTATTTTAATAAAACTGTAATATACCTGTCTACAGAATATTGTGACATTTATGGCCTTATAAAAAAAAAATCACTCCTCTTGCTCTTACTAATTATTTAAATGGTGTAATTAGTATGTAATAGTGCAAGATTTAAAGTATGGCAGAGTACTGGCAGAGAATATTGGCTCTGGAGGATTATTTAGGACTAAGAAATGGATGGCCAAGAAATGCTGAGAATCCACTGGAGTGAAATGCATTTGTTTGACAAGCCAACACAAAAGTTTCTCTCTCCAGTGTAAGATAACACAAGAATTTCTGGGACGCAACATAGTAAATAATAAGGGGTTAAAGTACATAAAAGTAAAAACTATTCGTGCTTGTAAGCATGAGAAGGCTTCCAAACCAAAAAATAGTGAGTTGAAAATTTTCAAAGGAAAGAAACTGTTGAACAATCAGTAGATTTTTTAGAAAGGTTCAGATGCTTCTGCAGATATTGTGAACATTCACCATCACATTCAAAAAGTTAATGGAAAATTTCCATATTCAGTCAAGTTTCTGGGTACAAACTTGTTGATCTGGTGTCTTTAGTGATATAAATGCTTGTATTGCAGTCCTTCAGTATGTATTGTCCACACTATTTCTTAGTCTGTAAGAGCTTCTTGCAGATTGTTTTTCTTTCTAACATCCATGTGCATTGTGTCTGTGACAGTCATGAGCCTCTCACAAGCACCATCCCAGATGGTTTAGAGAGAAGCAATTTCAAATGTCAGTTTTCTAACTGGAGGTCAGGCTGAAAACAACACATCTCATTGAGAGAACTGCTCTGATGGTTCATTGCTCTTTGTGCTTTTTTTTTTTTATTTCTCTTACTTCATTGAAGTTCTGTCTGACAAGCTTCAGACTGCAAGTACCAAATAAGCTTCAACTGTACTTTGTGAGAGGGTCTGTCTTACACATTTCTGTAGATAGCATATTCAGTAACCATATCACCATCCCCTCTCTGGGCCATTTTGTTCAGGCATCTAGAACTGTACATGAAGAGTCTCTAAAGTAGGATTAAAAGTATAGAACAGTTATTTTCAGGCTTGTAAATACCTAAGATATGTAGGTTTTAACTGATTACTAAGGAAGTAATTAGCACTCTCACCATCCTGTTAAGACCTTTCAGTCTCCTATCAGGACACCAGCAGGGTCTTTCCTAGCCAGGCAGCTACGAGCCAGGAGAAGAAGGGTTAGCCTCCACTGCTCCCAGGAGCAGATCTGTCGCATCAGTAAATTGAAAGCATGCACCAAATCCAATGGTATCAACATGCTCACATATTTGGGTTTTTTCCCATTTCAGATTTTGTATTTTTTCATGTTGATGCTTTTTAGTCTTGATGCTTTGAGTTACTTGTGCTCTCCATCTTCGTGGTTCTACCTCTGCCTGTAACTTCACAGTGATAACTTGCATTGCTCTCTCTGCAGGCTTTCTCACAGCTCTTTCCCACAATCTGTGTTTCTTTGGAAGCCTGAGCCAAGGGCACATGCTTGTGCCACATGAGAGCTGGGCTGTTGATCTTTGGAGCATGAACATCTGAGCCCTGGGGGGAAGGTGAAAAGAAGAGTGTTACAGTCATAGAGGGTGAGATCAGTCCTACTTAACCTTAAATATCTAAAAATTTGACATCAAAGTCTGAGCTAACTGCCCTAGGTTGCCTTTATAGTCAGTGGACTGAAATACTTGTTGTAAGAAGGTGAGTCATCCACAAAAATAGCATCTAAAATAAATCAAATGACTCAGCTCTGTATGTACCTGCTTCTCTCAGCTGACTGACAGGAAGTGTTGAGTGACTAGTTTAAATTTAGGTATCTCCCTTTTAAATAACTGAACTAAAGTAGTTGTATTCCAGTGTTGTCTTATGGAAATGGGCTACTAAAGAGGCCCACTCAAACTATATGGAGATTGTTGTTCCACTTGCATAACCTGCTGCCTCATTCACAGTGCCCCAATTTAGCAATAGTCATTACTAGCTCTTTTTAGTTTACCTTGCAGTTCAAAGGTAAAGATAACATTTTGTTTCAAGTCCATTTAGCTATTAAAACACTAATAGCATAAGGGAAATTGTGTTTTATGTGTCAGAAGCTGCTTCAACCTGTCTTCATTTTTAAAATCACACCTATGCTACATTTCCATGGAGTAAAAACTTAGGTATAAAAGCATGCGAGAACAAGAAATAATCATGGCTTCACTTTGAAATTCCAGGTTAGATTCCTGCTGTTGCAATTAGAAAGAAAATAAAAGGAAATGCACGAATTCAAAGATATCAGAAAAAGCATATGATTTCTAATCTTGTACAACCCTTACTGATAGAGCAGATACCAGTGTTTTAATGAAAATGAAAAAGGAATAAGGAAAAACATTTGGCTATTTATTTCGTATCTTAGCATGACTGTTTGACATTGTGCAAATGAAATATCTTACTCCTAATATAAGGGTTAACAATAACAAAGATTCACAAGAAATTAATGCAAAAAGCATTCTTAATCCGTTAGTCTTGTTCTCCTGGGTTCTGGATACTAGTTTTGTGTCAAAGCCTTTCTTAGAAATCCTTTCTCCTTTTCTCTTAGTTCCAGTGTTGCATGAAAACATACCAGCCAGGCTAGCTTTACTTTCCTCCCTGCTTAAAAACTCATAGTAGTTTATCTATTTCAGGTTTTTTGGGGAAAATATAAGAAGCATTATCCTGTCAACATATTGACTCATCTTCTTTGTGTCAGATTTCCATGTGCTAATGTTTCCTTATGAAACCAATGACAGAATTACTTTGAAAGTGCTGTGCACGTGAACATTTTGGAAATGTAAATCTAATGTGGCAGGGTGCATGAAACTGGCAAAAAATAATTATCAAGGTTTACATTTGCAATATATGGTGATACTATTGTACTGTGAATATAGACTCATCCTTCGCAGTTTTCCTCTGCTGTGAAGCGTAGATAAGAACTCCACAGTCGCTGCTCTAATTGCCCTGTAACAAATACTCATGCAGCAACTTGCTAACGTAGGTCCTGTGTTTCTGCATGACTTTTGTCCTTCAGCATATGATCTGATAAACGTTTCCTAGCACATGTAAGCAGAACTTTTTATAGATAACAATTTTTCTTTTTATTACTGTTTCCATGTTTGACTTTATACTACGTACTAGTGTTGACTTCTGCAGCTTGATTATCTGTTCTATACATACGAATAAAACATTTTTCTTATTTTAATTCACAGGGATGGAACAAGCATGGTGTGCTAATAATGATGTGGTAAATTTGCTTACCACATCTATACCACAGTTGTGTTGCTTCATAATTGGTGGCATATGTACACACAATATGAAGGTAAAGGAAAAAAAAAAAGTGTAAGCTATTATGATGAGTTTTGTTTAGGTTTACATTCATATTATATATTTCAGTATGGTTTTCTTACTGTAATTCTGTAAGCTACTCAAATGTTAAATATTTCAATAGTTACATATACCCCTTTGAGGATGAAAGTTCAGGTCTGTTTCTTTTCTTCTTGGGGAAGGCTAATCTGGTTAGCTATGCAAGCACATTTATTATGTTTAAATTTATTTTAGTAAGTTAAAATGTATCAGATTTTCCTAGTGTGTTACGGTGATCCTTCAGCTGCAATTGGATTTTAAAGTATTTAAGTTCTCTGCATGTGCATTTAGATTAGCAATATTTATTAATGTACTTTGCTTCCAAATTTCTATTCAGTAATGGTTAGGCATCTCTTCCCATGAGCACATATACATGTATGCTTTTTTCCTTTGTGTGCTTTTCATACACATAGCATAACATTATTTCTTTAATTCCACATGGCACGAAATCTTTCAAATTGCAAAGGAAAAGCAGAAAGGTAAATCATGTGCATACAGAATGGATTGCCCAAGAAGCCTTTAAGTGAACCTGAGGTTTTATGCTGTCCTTCTGAACTGCTGTGTGTTTACCATTGTAAAGCTTACAGAAGAATTTCACTGTGCATACCCAGAATAGTGAATGTACATCAAAAGTTCATTCTAGTCTTAAAGATATTACCAGTGGAATTGGAGTAATCATTTTAAGCATAGAGAATTCTGTTGGAATCTATTTCTTTAAAAATAGCCTGGTGTTTTAAAGTACATCTCTATTGTACTTTCAAAATGCATGACTGGTTGATTTATAAATCAAAATGAATTTGCTCAGGGGATGGTGGAGAGAGGGGGAAGCACAGCATGTATATGAGAACCATTTTGATACCGAATCTTAATTTTTAACCTGTTAATTGAATAATTCTGCAGCCTAAACAAGACCTGCTATAGTTCCCTTGTTTTGCATTCTCTCAAGAATTCAGACTGGGACAAAGCAATAAACCCCTGGAGCTTGAAAGCAAAACGTTCAAAAAGCTTGTTCTGAGGTTGGGATGCTGGAAAAAGTTATTGCAATTCTCAGTGAAGTAGTTGCTTCCAATACCGCTATAACTATCTACAAAGAGAAACCTTTGCCCTTATATACTAGGAACTACAGTATCTCTGTAAAAAGGAAACAGAGGACAAAAAAAATTCACCATGATATCTGACAAGCTGTTCTTTCCTTTCCTAGTAGAGAGAAATGCTTTCGTCTCCAATGCTACCATGGATGAACACAGAAGCCAGGCACTTGCAGAGCTCCAAAAAAGTCCGTATACCACTGAGTTAATTACATAGGGGCTCAGCTGCTTTGTTAAAATATTCAGCTTTTGTAATCCATGTCATGTCAGAGAACTTTTCCCAAAGCTGGGTACAACAGCTTTTGGAAAATTATTAATTTATTTTGAATATAGGATTTTTGCTTTGAAAGTAAATGGGAAGAGCATTAAGCATAGAACTGAACTGGTAACAAGTACAAACACAATGCTAACATCTACCTAGTAATCATCTCTGCTCCAGTAGAAATCCAGAGAAGGATTCCTCATTAAATTAGCCCCAGTCTTTTAAGGGAGGATCCTAGTTATAGTTTCATTACTGAACCTGATGCTGTTATACTTGTTTATAGAAAAAATGTATATATGTAGATATATGCATGTATATATCACACTTGCACATATTGGTCTCCAAGGTCCACTTGATATGCAAATATTAAGACTGACTTGAATCAGTTACAGAGAAACTTATTTTAGGTTTAAAGATTGCTTTCGCAGTATGATGCAAGGTCTGTGTCGTAGGGAGGATATATTTTATTATCCATAGTAAAAGATATACTGCACATTTTAATTATATTAATTTCAGAGTAATTAATCTCACTGGAAGGAAAAGAGTGTAGGTGCACCAAGACAATGATTGTTCTTTCTGTACAGTGATAAGTGTTGGAAGTGCTATAGGTTCATTCTCTAATGAGCCTGGTTCAATTAATATTGCCACCTCCATTAAAATAAGAGGCAGGAGTTATGAGTGCACTAAATATTAGAAATCTGATTCAGGGGCTCTGGATCTTCCTTGCAATTGCTCAGACTCAACTCATTAGATTTTGTCCAGAACTCATCAGGTGGCTATTGTTGCATCTTAAATTTAAAACCTTTAAACACTTTTATGAATGTAAGGTCGTTCAGAATGGGACAAGAGAGAGATTTAAAGCAAGCTCTGTATCAGAGAAATTATATGGTTGAAATAGATCTGAACAATTTATTTTAAGTGCTTTCTATAAATCAACACATATTCCACTGGGAGGAAATATTATGTAAATGGAATGGTGGCTCCCGACTTCTGGTCTCCAAGGACATTAACCAAGCTTCTCTGTAACTTCTCTTTACCATGTAAATTCCCTGTGAAAAGGTCTGGTTAGAAAATACTCTTCACAGCCAGAATCTTTTATCTAGTTTGTACTCATCATTCCTATCAGTTCATTGTAGAGCTTAGGAAATCAATTTTCAGAGAAAAAAAGAGCTTTTGAGGGATACTGTAGACTTTTTCAAAATTCCATGGTTTTGAAAGACTTTCTTGTCACCCAAAATGTATTCTGTACTAAAATATATAGCTGAAGGTGACCAGAATGCTTAATTTCAAAGGTAGTCTTATTACTGTCATCACCCTGTGTTGCTATTGCAATGCACACAGAAGTCCTGGTAATCCACTAATAGTTGCCCTTAGGTACACCAAACCAACAGACTGGTCTTTTCTATAACACTACACTAAGTATTCTAGAAATTACTAGTATTTGTCAGGTTGTCTTTACAAATCCCGGTCCCTCTTAATAAGCCTCTGTACCCACTTTTAGGTATCAAAACAGAGTCTGTCTGTGCTTAATTAGTCTCTACTATAACACCATCAAGTTAACTGCAATTCAGACTTTTAGCTACAGCTGTAGATGCCCTCATCCTGAAATTCGTTCTGGCACCAGTGATTTAAGTTGATCCACCTAAAACCACTTTTCTTGGTTTCTTGTGCAATGACTGTGGAGGGGCAAGTGAATGAAGTGGTCATCTAGCCCAATTTAGGAGTTTTCAGTGGAAAGTGGGAAATTCAAATTTGCTAGGCTGCACATTCAATTAACCAGCCAGCAGGTGAGTGAGAGGTACCAAAGGAACTGAAGCCTCCACACACCAGGCATCTTCAGGGCAACATACGATCAGAGACAAGTAGTCATTCTCACCAAAACAGGCACAAACGTCTGATGCTTGAGCTACTTGTAGAGAGCCAGCATCAGGACCCTGGTTTCTGAGAATGCTTCTGCATACGCCTAGCCCTGACAAATCACTGTCTCAGTCCATCCCTGCACCTTCACAGTGCAAGATCAATAATTCCTGGGCGGGGAGAGCGTGGTGAAGCTCCATGCTGAGTTAGCACGGACAACAGCATCACTGAATGCAGTCTTAGGAGCACGCACGCGGTCATCCCAGGAAACTTCAAAGCTGTATTGTGTCTTCTGTAACTATAGATGTTCAACCTGTTAAAGCATGTTATGCTTCTCACTGAAACAAAGCCATCCTGGGTGGTGGCACTCTGAGCGCCTTATTGGGTAAGATCACAGGTCCCTTGGGGACCTGCTCACACAGAAATATATGAAAGCTTCCAGGCACCTCTGAAGAAAATCAGACCCATTGCTAAGAGAATTATTTGTTAAGATGCTAGCTCATTCGACCCTAACAAGCAGTACAGAGGATAGTAGGACTCTCCCCATAACCACCCACACCCATCTCAAGACTTCCAAATCTCTTCAACCTTTGACCACTAGACAGTTTTGATCTTCCCTTTCATTGCTGCCACAGGTATTTGTTTATTCCTAGATACTTTCTCCCACTGCGATCTTCAGTGTTCAGAGGGACACATTTAGAAATCCCTGTCCAGCTGAGGACAAGAGCCCCACAGACATCTTCAGCTTTCTGGGAGGTGCTAACAGAACAGCATGCATGGAGAGGAGAAGACACCCCCACTCTTCCCACATTCGTGCTAATGTACAACCCAGAGGCAAAAGATTAAAATTGGCCTTTTTTTTTTTTTTTTTTTTGAGTCATCCCTAATCTTGCTAGGTGCTTTCCCAGCTTCTCTGTTTCTCTAAGCTTCAAATTTGAGGTATTGTGCCAACTTGGTAGTTAACAGAGAGATACACCTGACACAGATACACCTCCCATTCAGGTTTCATTTGGTGCTGTCCCCACATTGCAATTTTTATCTCAGTTAGCATGGAATATAAGCACCTTGGGATTCATGTAGGATGCCAGTGGAAACTGCTGCTTGGTAAGCCAAATAAAACTGTTGATTGCACAGCACTTGCATAGAAGTTAATAGTTCTGCACTATATGTGTCTTGCAAAAATGCTGCCATAGGCTCCAAATAGCACTTATCTTTAACACAGACTTAGCACATACGCAGGAAGCTCACTGGCACAGGAGGCGCTTTCACAGATTAGGTCCATCACATTTCATATGCATTTTTCTTGGTGAATTTAAGCTCCGTTTAGAGAAGTCAGTGCCATTTTCTTTCCCTTTTTCACCTCTGGCCTCACAAAGTTAAAACTTTGTGGGATTGCTCTTGAATTTCCCAGGGATTTTAACATCCTTCCCTTCTCTAGGCACCATTATATATTTAACTGTAAATGTTAGATATAAGCAGGATATTGCAGTCTTAATATGTTGGAGGTGGTCAATATTGCCATTGCCAAGAGAAAAGAAAGGACGAACCAATGGGGTAAGGCTGTTCTCTCAGGTAACAGAGCTTCCGCTCCCTCTGCCAGTGGAGGACAATGGAATCTAATGAGGATGCTGTTGCAGTAGATTATTGTGATAAAAGAGCCTGAAATAACTTTTAAAGAGGTCTTAACATGCAACTTGAATGGAAACCAAAATTTGAAACACCTGCATTTTGCTTCTGCCTATAATTAACTTGTTATTATGTTAAAAAAAAAAAAGGCGCAACTGTAGGGATATTTCTCATTATGTAAATTGTACAGATCAGGGTTTAAAAAACCTGACTCCTTCATGCTTCACAACAAGATTCTCCTGAATATTTTGCTTTCTTAAGTCTTTATTCCTTTGCCCCCACCACAGAATTGTTACAATCAAGAAAAAATAGTGTTCCTTGAGCTAATCAATCAAAGCAAGGTACTTAACATGTACCATTTATTTACAAAACTTCCGTAGCAAAACAGTTTAACAGTTGGAATTTTTTACTCCATTCTGACTATTCAGACTAGAAAAGTTTTAAGCATTATGTTAGAGGTAAGATACTAAAGTATTAAAAACAGTGCTTGTTCACTCCAACTGGTAGCATAGGTTTACTAGAACTGTATGAGTTCTGTTTGAACTTTTACCTAAGTAATTTTTACTGCCATTAATTTAATGTTTGCAGCTTCTCTAACTAAAACGTAGTATCTATCAACAATACTTCATTTATACACAAAAATATTGATTGCAAACACTAGCTATCCAATTTATGGTGCTAGTCTTATCTTCTTTCCCTGCAGCCCTGCGTATCTGGATTATCTTCTGTGTGTGATTTTCATGTCGTTTTTCCTCAGTTAAATTTACTCAAAAATGCCTTCAAAGTATTCCATACATTTTTCACATAGGTTCATTCTTTGATTCATACCAGTACATTTCACATATCTGGGGTGTATTAGTACAAGAATTTTTCATTGTATGCTTCCTAGTGTAAATATTTATCTAAGTGATAGCTCTATTCATAGATTTTAAAAGAATGGCAAGATACAAAATAATTCAAGATAGAAAATAATTATGTATGCTATTATGTTTTTCTTAATAGCTCAGACCACAAAGTTGTTTATCATCATAGATAGATTATAAATTATTATATATGTTTTACATATGGTAGAATAGTGTACCTTTTTTGTTGACAAAGTAAGAAATGCAAGGCCAGTTTCACGTAAAAAGCAGGAAGTGAACAAAAATTGTGGGAAATAGAGCAGAAAAAGTTATTTTCTTAAGATATATTATTTTTCAAACATAATTGTGATTTTAATCTTTGATGTAAGTTTATAAGAGCAGCCATTTTCATACACAATTTGGAAAACTTTGGAAAGTATAAAAGTACTGACCATCAATGTACCATGGTAAGGAACAATGATATCTGGAAAGCTTTGGAATGGATATAATTGATTACTGTCTTTATTCTGCTTAGAGATGAAACTTCTATATATGTTTGTTAATGAGCCGACAATAAATTTATAAAGGTAGAAATGAAATACACTTCATATAAAACCAAGTATTTAGTAATATTTAGAATAATAGAAGAGAGATAATTTCTCCCTTTCCCTTAACCCCCGAAACAAAACAAACAACAAACCGAGAACAAATTGTGCAAATTTACTCATGCCTTTGCATGGGCAATTAAGTGAGCCACACAGGGAGGTATTTGATTGTCCCATTTTTAGTGTTTCTTGTATGAGATGTGTAAAAGTTTAATGTCACCAGTGAACACAGCCAGTAAAATTTGAAATAATCTTCTTTTTAAAATAGTAATGTTGATTCTAGTAAAGCCAGTGAAATGAAGGAATGTTTGTAATAGTCTGTGCTTCTTTCACTCTATTTTCTGAAGCCTCTTCCTCAAGTGTAATTTTCTCAGGAAAGATTCTCTGTCTCCATTTTTATTTTAAACATTTCTCTTCATTATCAAATTGACTTCACTCACTCAAAGCACAGAAACTACACACTGTAATGTCTGAATGAATTTTGAATTTTAAATATCCAGCATGAAATATGAATATTTCATGAGTAAATAAATATTTTAAAAGCTCACCAAAATTGTATACAATGAATTTAACCAATGCATTATAGAAAATTTTAATATTTCTGTGAGAAAAAAATGCAGGCTAAATTCACTAAGTTATTAACAGTAAAATACTGTGACTTTTATTTTAAAAAGAGGAGAGAGTTGTTGTTTTTTTTTTTTTTTTTTAGAGATACTGAAGCATGTCATCTATTAAAGCTCTTGGCTAAGTGTGGAAAGTATTCAGTTGTTGAAAATTTTGACAGTAGAAAATCAACTACATAAGCACTATACTAGATAAAGTGACAATATTGTATAAATTGGCATTCAGTCTTAAGTATTCATCTTCTAGCAAGTTTTGAAACTACTAGATGTACCTTGGGCTTGGAAATGTGGATTTCATCTAAATACTAAACTGATTGTCATATAGTGGATGCTTACTAATGAGTAAGAATAATCCCTCAAGGGTTTTCTTCAGAGGGTTATTGCCATAGAATTATGACAGTCACATATTCAATCTTACAGCTAGTTAGTCATTCACCTAACTGCAAGACTATGAATCAGAAATTCTGTGCAACAGTCCATCAATCCATTTTTATGCACTTATGTCTTTATTCTGAAGAGAGATGATGGTCAATTTGACTTTGAAATGCAGGCTAACACAATCTCCAGTTTTGTGTATAATTAATTATTTGCAATTCCACTTCAAATATCAGAAAATCAGTCAATTTAGCATTTGAATTAGACCTCGGTGTATATAAACACGTTTTTCTATACATAAACTGATGTTATATTCCTAATTCTTATGATCTCATACAATATCAAATATTTATGCTGGCACTGGGCAGAAGCATCCAAGAGTATATCAGAAGCCATGAAATTAGCTTAAGTGGTGATTTTAAAGCCATGCTTGCTCATCATGTCACATCTGTGTGAATTTTCACTACAGTGAGCATGAAAAGTGAGAAAAAGGAAAAGGTCAAGTCACGCTAAACACTGGAAATTCAGAATCACAGTAAGTCTTTCAAAAAGTCCAGTGGAAGAAGGAGCTGACAGCGCACAAACCTGCACCGTCTGTATGCAGCTGTACAGCTGTTACGCAGCTGTGCAGTCTGAACCCACAGTTGTATTTTTATTTATTTGCAACTGGCAACTTTTGTTAATACTGATCTTATAAATCCATGGCGAGGTAAGATTAATCCAGTCCAGTTACCCCATAAAATTCCATGAAAGTTAAGAAAGAGGAAGCTGAGACATTTTTCTTGTGCAGCTGATGAATATTTTAAATCTCACCAAAGTAAACCATCACAAAATCATTAGTGATCTTAAACAATTAATGACCAATTAACTGTTTACAATAACCTTCTAACATTGAGCTACCAGGAAAACTCTTTGACAGCAGTCGTAACTAATTTTCACTGTTCCTCGGCATTTAGAGGTGAAGAACACAGTGCGTATTTGGAAGACAGCAACTGGAGGGTTTGGAGGGACATTACTTAACAGAGCAGTTTAGATTGTTGCTGTATTTTTTCCTAGGGAAATTATTCTGGCAAATGCTGGCAAAAAGTTGTGTAACTAGTCAGTGAATCTAATGACCTAAGAAAGCTGTACTTACTGAAATTTAAGAGGAAGTCTCACCTCTAGGCTTAAATTGAGAAAATGCTGACTTCATAACAGCAAAGGCCCTATTTCATTTCTCAGGAAAATACATTAAAGGCTATGCACAGAAGCTGTATTGAAGTATAATGGATCAATTCCCAAATGACAGTAATAAAAATGTAAATAAAGAGATACTAACTGTCCTGGAAATACATCTGAATGTTTAAAGTAGAGAAACCAGTGTGCTTAAATTTATTTTTTTTAATACCATCACTAGACTGGAGAGGAAAATATCAAATGAGATATGAAAGTAGTAATGAAATTCTTACAAGGAGAAATAATGGACCTATGGGAGGTTGCTTATGACATGGATAGTTTTGTGTGTTTGTTTAACAGAGAAGGTGTAGTTAGCAGGAATTATCTACAATGAGAGCAACTCCAAGAGATTAATTTCTGGAAAGGTCAAAAGGAGGCTCCCCAGTGAGAGAGTGGAAATAGTAAAAGGAAAGTATTGTACTGTTGCCTTTGTTCCTTCAGATCATTTTTGAGCTATTAAAGAGGAGTTTTGACTACTGAACCAGCAAGATGCTCAGTCATGTGTAGAATAGTAGAAGTGATAAACCAGCTAAGACAGGTACAACAACTATTTCAGTATAATTTTAATGTTCTGATGGTAGTTTGCATGCAATATATCTGCCAAACTACTGAGCAATCAGGCATTGGCTCAAGTTTCAAGAATAATTTTAGAAAACTAAATGTAAAAAGGACATTTACATACATACATACCTACACACACACAACCATGCTCACTGTATTAGAAATTGACATAGATGTGGCATTTGACCAGGAAAGGCTCTCAAATTCCCAAACTATCTTCATAGTTCTCTTACGTATTTTTTTATGCTCCTGCCCTATGTGAGCATAACTATTTGGGTTTTTTCATGTGTATATATATATATGCATGCACACAAACACTCACGCATATGCAGACACACACAAGACTTTGTATGTATAGACTTCCTAGAAGGGATGTGTGTACATAAGTATTTTTATGTATATGCATGTATTAAAATATATACTATATTGATAAAATTATGTAATTATTTTAAGAAGGTATTTTTAACAAATACTATTATTCGGAGTATTAAAGCATTTATGATTGCTCCAAAGTCTATCTAAGGAAGTGAGGGTATGGGCTTCATTGGTGTGTATCTAGCTATTTACTCTGTACTATGCAAAACAACATGTATTTTATCTGTAACCTGAAGGTATACCCACAATTTTGTAGAAGGTAGGAAGACCAAGAGTGTCTCTGAATTCTTTTCATGTACCTATTAAAGCCTGGAAAATTTCTATTATAACTCACTGTTATTATGTAGTAAAAATGATGTGGTTTTTGAAAGACCTGTTAAAATCCTGTATTGCTGCAGTTAGCCCTGGCGAGGGTTCTTTTGGTAAATATTAAGATTGTATCCTGCATAAATGATCCTGATGACTTCCTATTCAATATATTAGCCTAAGTATTGAGAAGTTGACTTTGGCTCAACTTTCAAGAACAATTATAAAAATCTAAGAGTAAAAAGGTTTTACAGGTCACCTAGTGATGATCTGACAACTCACTAGATGACTTGTAGCTAAAAATATTTAGAGGTTGATAAGGTCACAAAGCATGCTAGGATTAAGGGGCTACAAGATGACTTTGTCTTCAGATGTGGCACAGATCTGATTTAGAGCATGACAGATATGAACATGACATTCTCCTTGCCTTGCTGTGACAGCTGGAGGAGAAGCAATTGTAACAAGCCATAAGGTCTGGTCTCCAAGACCTGCTCTGCTGATCTCCACTCAATCCACCTTTTATTTGGGCTTGGGTTTCTCCTACAGCTCATTTGTCGGAGCACTTTCACTGCTGCTCTGCGACTTAAAATGGAGTATGCACATGCCTTAGGTATTCGATGCTTATAACATCATCACTTTGCCTGTGAAATGCACAGTTCTAGAGAGAAGGACATAAAAACAGTCATGACGCAAAAACATAATTACAACCATTTGCTGGGATAATCCAGCCAAAATACTATAAGTTAGTATCTGAAATATTCTATAAAATTGCGATTAGTCATTTTCCTTATATTTCAAATATCGATTTAATTCTGGAGTTTCATTAATCATTGAAGTAAGTGTGTACAAAATCTTCCAGGATGATTTTACCCTTAAATGCAGTATGATTTCAAGCTTTAAAAAAATTAAAGGATGATTTCTGTCTGCAGTAATCAAAGTAGTTGAAGGCTCTTGTGGCTACATGGCATCTAGCATAGGGGTTTTTTTAACCCAGATTTAGTATAACTGTCTTTAAAATGCACTCTTTAGAGTGAACCAGGAACATTTCTTAAACAACTTTATATTAAAGTAAAATACAAAGCAACAATTCTATTAGAGCAATATACAATCAAGGCAGAAGGAAGAACTGCAAAATGCCATGATATTTCTTGAGTTACGACTGTTGGGTTTTTTCCTAGCAATGACGACATCTTTTGAAATGTTTATAATCTGTGGATAAACAGTTTCTCTCAGTTGGGCAGCATATGTAGCACGAATACTGTCTTTTCTTTGAAATCGGGCTATATTTTCAGTTTTTTGTAGGATCCACATGGTACTTGCTGGGCTAATTAAACGTTGTTTCCATAAAGTAGTTGGTTTTTCTTGTTTTGTATAAGCAGGTTCATATGCAGGAGGGACTCCAAAGCTTCTCAGATTTTATTGTTAAACATTTTGACAAATTTTCTTTTATTAATATTCTGCTTACATGGCAGATATAAATCCTGCAGTAAGGATGTGTTAATTGATTACATTCTATTTGTCTGAAATGGAAACTGAACATTTTTTATAAAGTTTCTCTTTGTTTTCTCTTCTCCTGTAGTTTTGCTGAATCTAGATTCAGCTGGGTATTGTGCTTTATTTGTGCATAGATTTGTAATATCTACATGCTATGGATTATTTTTTTTCTTTTTATGGGTGTCTGAAACTATAATCCATAAAAAGGTATATGTAAAACATGACAAATGAACCTGGGTGGTTCACCAGACCTAGAACAAGCAATGCTTCCTTTCTGTGACATTCTCTTAAGTTCAACAGAATAAGACTTAAGTCAAGCAGACAAGCTCATCGCAACACACAACCTACTTTTTTTTATCCACAGTACTCAAGCAGAGGAGCTTGAACGGGAGGGGACCTCACAACAATATTGCACTTGGGACACAGTGAAATGCGTGTCTGATTGTTTACCTTGCACCCTTTGGTTTCGCTAGCACTAAAAATAATTTCTTGCGGATTAGCATTTGCTGTATATCTCAGGCATTGAAGGAACATATAAAGATGTTCAGTTTCTGGTGTTGTCTAGTGAAGGAAGAATAAGCTTCTCATGCTTGCTAGTGGGAGTGGGGACCAAGGGTGGGACAGCATGCTGCCTCCACAGCATCCACAGTAAGGTTAGACTGGCACAATTATCCAGGAGGAGACTGGGCAATAACCAGATACTTTCTCAAACCATTTTCTGCCTTGTAGGATGTTTTTGCAGACAGCACAAAATGGTGTTCTAGCCCTCAATCTGGGTTTGTTCATTTTAGTTTTTGCACTGATTTTGCTCCATATGGTCTCTTTTCTAAGCATTGTGGAAAAAATACTCTGCAATGCTCCACAAGGTTCATTAACCAGATACCATAAGGTTAGGTTTCTTACTAAATCTATTGCCATTGCTACTATTATTTTTTAGTGTTCCATAACTGTAGTTTATTGCTGTAGTGGAATTTTTTTCACATATGTTTTCAGCCAGGAGGAGAATTAGATTTCCAATTATTTGCTGATTAAGGGAAATCCTTTCCAAAATAAGGAAGCTGCAGGGCTCAGCCTTTCAGAAACTTCTCTGTGAAAATCCCTGGGTCAATTTACAACATATGCACATCCTTAGAGAAACATTTCTCTTGATGGATTTTCTGTTCATAACAACAAGAGATGCAGGGGTTTCTCAAATTCAAAGGTGGTTCCATTTTTCATTTTGGAATTTTGGAATTTCAAAATTCAGGTATCAGCTGAAAGTTAAAAATTCTGTTCAGCAACATAAAAATACAATTCCTCAGACTATTTTATGTGTTAAATCATTAAAGAGGGTAGTGGTTTAACCCCAGGCAACAACTAAGCCCCATGCAGCTGCTCGTTCACTCACCCCAAGTGGGATGGGGGAGAGAATCAGAAGGGTGAAAGTGAGAAAACTGGTGGGCTGAGATAAAGACAGTTTAATAGGGAAAGCAGAAGCTGCACATGCAAGCAACGCAAACCAAGGAATTCATTCCCCACTTCCCACGCGCAGGCAGGAGTTCAGCCATCTCCAGGACAGCAGGGCTCCATCACGGTGACTAACGGTGACTTGGGAAGACAAACGCCATCGCTCCCAATGCCCCCCCTTCCTCCTTCTTCCCCCAGCCTTTATTTGCTGATCATGACGTCCTATGGTCTGGGATATCCCTTTGGTCAGTCGGGGTCAGCTGTCCCGGCTGTGTCCCCTCCCAACTCCTTGTGCCCCCCCAGCCTGCTCGCTGGTGGGGTGGGGGAGAAGCAGAACAGCCCTTGGCTCGGTGTAAGCACTGCTCAGCGGTAACCAAAACATCCCTGTGTTATCAACACTGTTTTCAGCACAAATCCAAAACGTAGCCCATACTACCTACTATTACTTTTAACTCTATCCCAGCCAAAACCAGCACAACAAGTTACTATAATTTTGAAGCTTACCTCACCTTTCTTTGATCCCATCCACCTTTCTGGTACATTGTAGCATCCCTGCAAAGCCATCACATTAATAATTGAAAAATTGGGGACAGTCTGCTACAATAAAAAAACAAGGTTTGACTGAAAGATTGCTTTTATTAACTGTGTTGGTCACAAAAAAAGGTATATGTATAAAACATGAAACTGCATGATCTAAAAAGCTCTAGTTCTGAAACAAACAGAAAATTAAACACAGAATAAGCAGATTATTAAAGGACAGTATTTAGGCCTAAACATTTTAATTGCAAATGCTGTTTCTATAGTTCATTCAGAGCAGTGCAGTGACAAGAGCTAACTCATTAAGCTTCAGTGCAAACTCTTACTAATTTGGGTGCACCTCTAAAACTGTTTCAGAATTGTGTATGCTATGCAGCTATGATTTGGCATTAACACCCAATGAAGATATCATATTGCAGAGTCATCTACCCAAATGACTAGGTAAAATAGTTATAAAAGTACTGATCAAGCAGTTTGGAAGCTGTATCTAAAAACTTGAAGGTGGAAGCATACTTCAGTTCAGTGAAAAGTTTCTTGCCCACCAGTTCAAGCCATTGAGAGCTGTTTGGATCACCTCTCCGCTTTAAACTAGGCTGGATCAATATGAAATACACAACCTAGCTCTAACAAGGGCCCACCTGACATGCATTCATATTAAAGTAGCTGATTCCTTTAAAACAGCAAATTGAAAAGCCAATGTGAAAAATAAATCTTTAAGATTAATCTTTCAAGGCACTGTAGGATCCCAAGGCCTGATTATCAGTCGGATGGGCAGGTTCGGAGGAGCAGGTCTGTGTGATACAGTTCTTGTTGCTTTGTTGCAGAACTGTACCACAGTGCATACAGCTGCTTTCATATGGTTTCATTAAATTTTATCTCTTGCTGATTATCAAAACTTAGTGGTGAGTGTTTCCAAGACTTCATTTGAAAAATCATAAATTTTATGGTCAAGAAAATTGATTATCTCCTTAAGGAAAAGGAAAAAAATCATCTTTGAATTGGCTTGCAAGGTAGAAATTTTACCACTTTTTGAACTTTTGAGGGAAATGGCTTAAGACCTTAAACCGCTTGTGCTATTCCAGAGAAATTAGGTTAGCGTCAGAATTATTACATGCATATCACATTCTCACTGTAACGTGAGGTAGTCTTCTGGGTTGTGCAAGTTATAAACCGTGGCTATGACTATCACTGGAGCAAGGTGGTTTTGAAATGAACTGACAATCTTTGATGATTAAGTGACTTCTTTAAATGTCTGAATTTTAATTAGAATGATTTGGCTGAACTAACATTAGCAGTCCTATGATTCCACTGGCAGAACAACTTGATTGGTGATAAATTTGGATCTGTATTTAAGAATCCCTAGTTTCATCTTGATTAGCAAAGTGCACCTACCCAAACTGGCATGGATAAAATTTTGTCTTTGTAACAAGAATGAGATAAGACCATGGAATCTAATGAATTGATTTGTTAGCTCTTAAAAATTGTAACATTTTATGCTGTGCTCATGTTATTTTACAATAAAAGCTCTGCCAGTTAATCATCACCTTCTTTGCTTTCTGTATCTTTTTAATCTTTTTTTCTTTTATTTCTGTCCTTTTTTTCTTTTTTTCTTTTTTTTTTTTAAATCACAAATGCTTATAATGACTGTACAGACTATACTTTATCCTTAAGGAACCGTAATTTAAAGAACAAGAAACTAACAGAGGGGATTTTTAATTATTGTGTCTTTTATCCTTCTCCTGGTCTTTCTTGCTTTTTCACCTTGATCTATCATGGAAGTCCATGCTGAATCAACCAAATAGAGACATTAAAAAAAACCCCAACATTTCTCATAAAGATACTATGCATTGTCCTTTGTATGGACCTGGTTTTCATATAGCATAACGAATGGCCTTCCTGAGTATATGTCGGATAGAAACATTTGGCAATTAGGGGTCACTTACTCAGACATTGTTGTGAGGATGTCATATTGCTAGAGAATTTCTAGTCTAGCTAGAATTTCCTTTCTGCGTAGGAAAAATGAGTACAACTGAACACTAAATGAAGAAAAAGTATTTCCAGATGTTATATGAAGCCACACATGTCTGTTTTCTAAGCTGCATATAAAAATTAAGTGGAAAAATATTAAGGTTTTTTCAGTAAATGAGTTAGATGGTTGGTAGCTGGATCATACATAATGAGTTTCTGATAGTTCAGGCTGAAAGCTTTACAACCCAGAAAGGATATATGATTTATGGTGGATGTGAGGATGTCTGAAAATGGACTTAATTTCTACATTTTATACAAATGTTTTTTAGTAATTTATTTTCTGTGTGAGAGTCATGTTGTGAAAATTTACACTAATGTGCACATGCAGCCTCCACCTGAATCCTGAACTTATGCTTAACAGGGCATTGGAGACTTTTGGGGCTGTTAATACGCTCTTGTTCACTTTCTGTTATGTTGGATTGGAATAACTGTCTAGAGCTTAAGGAAAATGAGAATTGACACAAAGCTTTACCTGTCTGCAAGGAAAAATAATTTTAAATGAATATGGAGGTCAGTGGAAAATTATTAATTTTATGCTCCAGTTACTTTTATTATTCAAATATAGTACCCATGCCACTGCAGCTGTATATGAAGGAACAAAAGTGCATATCCATTTTTCTTCCAAAGCTGTTTGACTTTTTTTTTTAACCTCAATCTTTGTTTTACATATAAATTAAAATTCAGTTCTCCTGTTATCCATAGTTTAGATTCTTTCACTCATGCAATACTATGCATGGCACTTTTCACTGCAAGGCTTAGATAGACACTTCAGAGACATACATTTATTATCATTTATTGTTCACAAGCACATTGCGTGCTTAAGCATGAGAGGTTTAGAACAAAAAGCCTAAAAGAATACATGTTACCCCAAAGGAAGAGAAGACCACTCCCTTCAGAGCAAAGATGTGGGTGGTGGGTCTGGGAAGGGATGATCTGTGAGAACCCACCGTTTGCCCTGGCTTTGTCCTGTGACACATGCCCTGTGGCAACACGCAACCCTTCATGGGAGAACCCTAAGGGGGTTTCCCCTGGTGTCATGACTGCTGTGGAGAGCGGCCAGAGAAAGAACATGCTTGGGCAAAGGCAGCATGGGGGGTGACTCCCATGCAGTGAGGTAGAGCTGGATCTAGCCTGGAGATTAAAAGAGACAATCATTAGGCCAGGAGAGAAAAACACAGGAGGGGCTTGTTTTAAAATGAACACAATAAAGGAGAATGTTTTGTAATGTTATCCCTCAGTATTCATTACTATTGCATGATCATCCAGACTCCAGAGATGATTTGATTCACTACCAAAAGGAGTCAAAAGCCTAGCTGTAGACAACCTTACTAAAATCATAAGTGGGCAAAAATGTACCACCTGATAACATGTATCCTAAATGCTTCTCTTATCTATGAGAAGCCTGATGTTTGTGGACTGAGAGCAAGTCACCTGCAAACTAAATACATTTAATGAAATGTTTCCACTGTAAATACCACACTTAACACAAGATAAAAGTATTATAGGTTATTAGTTAATCTGCTTCTCCTTTGGCAGAAAATCATTGCGGTTGTCAATGAGCAGTAAATTTTCAAAACAACTCAGTATTAGAATACAATGTTACATGATAATCTTCAAAGAAATGTGAAACAACATCAAAATGCAGAAGGTTAAAGCCATTAAGTCTAGTCTATATGTTTCATTTCTATGACAGGTTTAGTGAGCACAAAAAAGCTACCTAACCCTTCTGATAATCAGAGTTTTTGGCAAAGTAGTTGTAAAGTTGACCTTTAAAAATATGCACAGATTACTAGGTTTCTCAGTTTATTTTCGTCATACTCAGAAGCCACTGCTTGCCCACCTTTCTTCTTCTGCCAGGACTCCATCCTCTTCTTTTTGTTTCAGAACTTTCTGTGCTGATTCCCTTTTCCTGGGAGACAGCAAATGACTTAAAAAACATATTTACAAGCATGTCATTTCAGCAGTGCTCTAGTTATATGTGCTAAATATCAAGCTCACATTAAAGTACATTGGAGTTTTAAGAATGTCTTTAAAAAACAGGATTTAAGCTTGTGCTTTAAAAAGCACTTAAGTGCTTTGCAGTATAAGAAGGCTTTTCTATATCAGGGTTGTAGGGATCAATCTGCAGTTAAATCTTTCCTTCTTGCACACAAACATATTGTGAAACGTAATTCCAATATGCCTTGGCCACCTTCATGCACTGCCAGCTGACCCAAATTCATAACACCACAACTGAGAGCGCCATTATGTAAGAACCTGCTTCCAGAGAAGCAGAAAATGCCACTTTTATCCTATTTCTCTGACCTTAAGTTTGGAAATATTGACTTGAAGTTACTATGATTTTATTTCTCCTGGCAGAATGAAAGGATAAGAGGGATTTGGCCTTTAATTTGTAACAATAGTGCTTCTACAGGATAAAATTCTTTGCAGGATTACAAAGGGTTTAACCACCTACTGTGCATAATAATATTACCCTTCACCTTCCTGATCATTTACGCCCATTGCTGTGACCACGTGCCACTGATTTAAAAAACGTAGCAATACAATGCAGTATGCTTAATAGCTATCTTAAGCAGGCACCTGCAACTACAAATCAGCTGAAAAAAAATTAACTACACAAATACATCTTGAACCACACTCACCAAACCTAAGCTATCTTGAACCAACAAGAGGAATAACTTCCAAATGCCGAAAGAGCCCATGCTATCTATCAGTCATGGAAAGTTCAACCCCAATGGACAAAGGCAAGACTTTAGCTATTTTTACTGCAGTGATGGACTACAGGGCCAGAGCAATCCTTCAGCTAACAAGATCCTGGTTCTATTAGGATGTTCTCATGCTTTGCAAGCTGGTACTCAGAGATTAGACACCAAATATGGAGCAAGAACTGTCAAAGTGAAGTCCAAAAATATCCCTCATTGCCTGACAGTATCTTGTAAAGATTAAAAAGTGCACTCATTTGTTCTGTATTTCATGTGGCTCATTACTGCCTTTATGTCCGCCTGGTAGAGTCAGATTTGTGAAGGACATGCATTTACTTGTCCTTTGTTTTTGCTATGGCCAATGTGTTGCTTTTCTACCTTACATTATTGCTTATGCTGAATTTCATATCTTCTGTCAGGGAACAGAGCCATATTATGCTAGACATTGCAGAAACAAAAAATATAAGGAAGAATTTGCAAGTTAAGACTTTGATTTTATTATTTCTCTTACAAATCCAAGTCTTTCACAAAGGAGAACAACTTATAAAATGTGAAGGTGTCAGGTGGCATATGATGTATGAATGACAAAAGCGAGACAAACAAAAGCAACTAAAGTAATGAGATGAACAAGAGTAAGAGAATGGTGAATGGTTGTAGTGGGTTGGCCCTGGCTAGATGCCAGGTGCCCACCAAAGCCACTCTATCAGTGCCCTCCTCAGCTGGGCAGGGGAGAGAAAACAGAATGAAAGGCTCATGGGTCGAGATAAGGGCAGGGAGAGATCGCTCACCAATTACCGTCACGGGCAAAACCGACCCAACTTGGGGAAATTAATTTAATTTATTACCAATCAAATCAAAACAGGATAATGAGAAGTAAAACCAAACCTTAGAATACTTTCCCCCCACCCTTCCCTCCTTCCGGGGATCAACTCCACTCCCAATTTCTGCGCCAGTGTGGGTCACAAGTCCTGCCAGCAAACCTGCTCCAGCGTGGGCTCCTCTCTCCACGGGGCCACAGGTCCTGCCAGGAGCCTGCTCCAGCACGGGCTTCCCACGGGGTCGCAGCCTCCTTCAGGCACCCTGCCGCTCTGGCGTGGGGTCCTCCTTTCTGGGCTGCAGGTGGAGATCTGGTCCCCCGTGGACCTCCCTGGGCTGCAGGGGGACAGCCTGCCTCACCATGGTGTTCCCCATGGGCTGCAGGGGAATCTCTGCTCCGGCGCCTGGAGCATCTCCTCCTCCTTCTGCACTGACCTGGGGGTCTGCAGGGCTGGTTCTCTCACATGTTCTCACTCCTCTCTCTGGCTGCAACTGCTGTTGCACCTTGTTTTTTCCCCTTCTTAAATACCTTATCCCAGAGGTGCTACCACCATCACTGATGGGCTCAGCCTTGGCCAGCAGCAGGTCCATCTTGGAGCCAGCTGGCATTGGCTCTACCAGACATAAGGGAAGCTTCTGGCATCTTCTCACAGAAGCCACCTCCATAGCCTCCCCACTACCAAAACCTTGCCAAGCAAACCCAATACAATGATAGCATCAGGGAGCCAAGAGTTGAATAGGAAGGCAGAGTTCCCCACTTGTCCAATTAATCCGAGATCTAATTTTCCAATGCTGTGTCTCAATCTTTTTTTTTGTAGAGAATGAGGAAGAAAATTGCTATGTGCTCAAGAAATCTCCTCTACAAAATGAAAAACCAAACTGTTTCAAGGTTTTTGCCTTTTTTTTTTTTTTTTTAAGTTTAGAAGATCATGCTGTGAAATTGTTCTGTTAGAATCAAAAATGGATTTTGCTCTGTAACCTGTACAAAGTTGAATCACACCCCTGGAGATCTGCCAAACTACCTGAAAATAATTTGAACAACCAGTGATCCATGTTGCATGACCTTTACCTCCTCACTCTCTTCCTGCTTTTGTCCATGGCTTGCATTTTTTTTTTTTGATTGGATGGCTGCTGCTTGAATAAGGAAGGATGGCTAATTGTTTAAAAATATTTCGAACATCTTTTGAAGCACTCTATTATGGCAAGTTATATCACTGCTGCAATGCTTCACTTTGCCTACTCTCTTATTATGTTAATGACAGGTGAACTGAATGGGCTAGGTGTTCAATGCAACGTGAAGGGTACTTGATGCACAGCTACTGTTAATAATAGAAAAAAAGTAAGTGTGGCTAATTTCCTGTAGTAGGATAATATTAATATTTTCCAGTTTTCTTACTTCTTTGCAAACACTAGTTGTTAACCCACACAAGAGCCTTGGGAGGCAGTTTTACTTTTCTATACTACTGAAAATCTGCAAGTCCAGATTTTGGTCTCTAATAAATTTGGCCTGATTTCGAAAGGGTTTCACTACAAAGGAGTGTCTGTCAGTAGAAATGAATTGTTATCTCTAAACTCAGGAATACAATAAATACAATATTTTCTTGGAATCCCCAAGTATGGATTTAGAAGCATAAGTATGTGCACTCTGGAGAGGGGAGGGGAAAAAAGCAGCCCAAACGCCTGAGTATAAATATTTGAATTCCCTGCATCCCTGGGTTCTACTTAGCCCTTTGAGCTCCATATATTTCCTAGTTAATGCTTAAAAATCATTCCTTCGCCATGAGGGAAAACTGAGGGTGAAAGAAATAGTTGCTCTTTTTTTCCTGGTGTTGGTATCCACACAGAGTGGGCAAGTATCCAAAACCTAAAAAATACATCTGTCCATTTTTCAGAAATGGCTAGAGATTGTCATTGCTTTGAGAGATAATTGTTTTGATCTTAAAGGGGGGAAAAAAAGAAGAAAAAAATGGGAAAGCTCTGTGTGAAGACTGAAATTGTTGCCCGTGAAACCCATGTCCCTGAAACCCACCAGATTGCTACAGCTTCTAACCTTCTACCACCCACCACCACATTGTCAGTGCTCTTGAAAACAACTCGGGATTTTTTCTGTAAGCGTTTTCACACTCATAGCACAAACATTCTTAAAGGAAATTAAACTGCAGCTAGAGACTATTCTCAGAAGCAAGCAGTGATTTTTGAACAAAATGAGGCATTGTGGAGGGTCCCATCTTAAACTGGTGAGCACCTATTCTCTGCGAACCAGGTGTCCAGTTGGGTATCAAACAAGAAAGCATAGAGCTGAAAAGGAATGTAAGAAGAGCCATGTGGGGTCCTGTCAAAGACCTAGAATTACCAGTTCTTGAAGATCTTAGCCTAACTGGCATTATATTAGTATTCGTAGTAATACCAATAAAATATAAAATGTGTTTTTCTCTGCTGCTGAAAAATGTTATAAAACGCATATAAAATTTACAATCAGGCTTGGACTCTGCAGGTATTGGCTATAGTCACATTTTCAGTTCCTTATTAACTGAAGTGGTAAAGAAAGGACATAGTTAACCAGTTGCAGATTGCCCAGTTGAAGAATTCTTCAAAGTATTTCCCAGCTGAGCAAATGGTTCTAGGCCAGTTCATCAAAAACTGAACTCCTCTTTTTCATTTGTTTTAAGCACTCTTTACTTTAGTTCTCCACTGAGTTTCTGGAAAGCTCCAGTCCCTTCTCTAATGCATGAAATACACCAACTTTGCTTTTACCTCACTGACTGCAGCAGCACTTGTACTTGTATCTCCAGAGTCAAGGAAGGGATGGGTCTGCAAGATTTTAAGAAACCTGTTTTGCAGGATGTTGGTGTACAGGAGGATGTGTCGTTTCTATATTTTTGATGTTATATTTCCCTACCTTTTGTCAAATCTAAGATGTAAATCCCACAAAGATAAGATCCAGTTTGAGATAGTGATTATAAAGCCTCCCATCATTTTTTTCCAAGTACTAGCCACTAAATATTCTAATGCCAGCTGGAAAATATATGAAAGTGAATTGAATTCATCTGGAAATCTTTGAGGGATATGTAGTGAACACCACCAGGGAGAGGACAGGTTTTTTTGGCTGAGAGTATAGGTTCTTCATGGATATTGTGTAATACTCAACAAAAATCTAAGCCCCAAATCTCCCACGTACAACTTTTTGAGAGCTCTGTCTGGTTTCCTCAGTCTGGCCTACCTCCCCAGCCAGGTACAAAGGGTGAGGAATTTATATCCCTGAGATATTTCAGGATGACAGCAAAACAGGGAAGGAAATTTCAAAGATAGAGCACAAAGCACCTCTGCTTTGATAGAAGATCTCACGAGGCACCACTACCAGCACTGATGCAGTATGTGGCAGGGTGGGCCCATTTCAGTCTAGTGAAAGAGATGTGCAAAGGGAAATCAATTACCGAAGATGACGTGAGATAATGGCATTGGGTCTGGGCAAGGACAAATACCCACAAGTTTAGTTTCTCACTACCTGGTTACATCTGATGGGTACAAGGTGGTAAAACAGTACGGGCAGGGCTGATGTGCAGAAAAGTCAGGGGTGCAAAAGAATGCGATCAATAAAAGTGAGTCCAAAGTTTTGCCACATCCGGCACAAAAAGGTGCACTTCAAAGGGGAATTTGTCTTTTTTGCTTTTTTTCTGCAGCCCTTTGCACCCGGCAGAAGAGCATGGGTGACAATGTTCTTAGTGGAAGTGGTCCAGCAGACTCCCCCCACCTGTCCAAGTCCATACTGGCTGTTTGTGCAAGATGCTCAGGTTTATACTGATTTTAGCAGCAGTATGTGAGTGTCAAAAAACGGGAGAGTGGAAGCTCCTAGTACGAGCAAGGTGGGGCTGACTGTCAATGTCAGATGATGGGAACAGTCATCATTGGTAGAGAGGGAATAGTAATCAGACAACTGATTAAGGAGAGAAATAATTATGGAGAGAACTGATTAAGGGAAAGGAAGCCGGCACTCATCAAGGGTAGCATAAGAGACAAGTTACTTCAAGATGCCTAAACTGCCAAAAGAAATGTGGGTGTAATTGTCTCCTCTAGCTTCAAGAAATGTTGATAGGGCAAAGTGCAGCACAGAGTGGGTGTTTGGGAAAACTGAAAGTTGAACAAGAGAAAAAAGCAAAGGGGCAAAGGATGGCAGAGAGCTCTCTAAGGCAGAGCAGTAATGGAGAAACAAGGAGCAGGTAAGGCTGGACATGGAGACAAAGAGCAAAACACAGACAAAAGGGAGCAAAGTGGAGGATGACAAAAACATCCCATCCCAGTGCAGAAGAAATTAGAAGGTCCTGCTGAAAGAGCTGGAAATTGTTATTGAAGGATTAAGAGTTTGGAGAAAGGAGGGTGTTTGACTCAGGCAAGATTGGGCTGTTAAAGTGTGGTTGCTAACTGCAAAGGTCTGTAGAGGCTCCTTACTGCCTGATCAGTTTTTTCCAAATGAAAAGTTGGTCTAATGAAAAATAATGTCTAATGAATGTGGTGAGAAATGAAAAATTACACATTTGTAATTTCTTCCCTTTAGCATCAACTTTATTCCCTAGTTAAATGCCCAGGGATTCTGTTGTATGGAGTGCTGTCTTACTGTAGGTCAGACCAAGAAATGGGTTTACTTTTCTAATACTGTATTTTTAGAGTATTTTCCCATGATGGGGAGGAAACACTCTATTGTCATAAAAGTCCTATGAAAATTGATGCCACTCTGCTACCCATTACTTTGCCTTCTTTTTTTCCTCTTCTGCATAACATGTCTCTAAGTAATGCTATTCTTCCTTTAGACCTCCTTATATAGTTTCAATCAACTCATGAAGATGGGAGTATATCAGTCTCCCTAGTGCACCGTCATGCCAAAATGTTGGAGACTGCTATCATGCTTGCAGAGACTTACAGCTAAATTGCAGCAAATATCAAAGGGATTTCATATTATGTTGTCTTAAAGGCCAAATGTGTTTATCATGATCAACATATTAATATGGAAAACTAAAGGAAATTATAATAATTTATCATTTATTACAACTTTTTGTCAAATTTTACACTGCTTTGTTTTTCTTTTTTTTTGTTGTGTTTTGTTTTGTTTTTTAATAGAAGTACATTGGTTTTAATATGCTTGGTTGGTTATAATAGTGGTTGTTTACAATAATATAATATTATAACCATCTCGATTTATTTTGATGTGCAATATTTTGGGGAATATTAACCAAGCTAATAATGGTGGAGCACTTCAAAATGAACAATACAAAAACCAAGCAAGTATTCAACAGCATTTTGTTCACAGTTTGTACTGTAATTCAAAGACCATGTTCATCCCTCCCTCCACTGATATAAATCAAGAATAGCTTATTTTAAGTCCATATATATTTTATATATATATACAAAATGATCATTTATTATAACATCCATGCAGGGTTTTTTTCCATTAAATTTTACTGCATAGTGATGTGTAGATCTTTTGCTAAGATCTACTGTAATTATAATGTCTTATAGTGAAAAGTACTGCACAAAGTTTGGAAACACCTCAGCTTTAGTTAAATGAATAACAATTTTTCTTTTGATTTTTGTGAATTCAGGAGAGCACTGCCTTTGTTTTCTCTCTCATTTTTGTATTATATACTATGCAAGACAACCACAGCAAAACTCCTGTTTGGAGGGGAAAAAAAAGTCTGTTGTTAGGGTGTACAACTATAGAAGGAAAGACCTTCCCCTCCTGCTCAAGTCTGTGATTTTGAACGTCATACTACCTATCTGAGCTACTCCATTCCCTCCCATTCTTCCTGCCAAACCTCTTCACTGTGGAACATAGATTCACATTATAGTGTTTTGCACCGTACCCTGAATAATAGGGCTCCTATATCTATTGGACCTTCAAGTCCTGTTATAATACATATGATGATACTGAAGGAAACCGAGACGGATGTTTCTGTCAAAGTTGAAAATTAGCTTCAATAGCAAAGTTTTAACTGTGTCTGAGCACAAAGTTGTCATATAATTAGTCCCCTCGCAGCTGCCAGGATCACCCAAAGTCTTTGCAAGCCTTGGGACTCAGTACAGGGCAGGACTGAGTCTTTAATTAGCATTTATGTGTAATAATCAATATACGTATGTATACAAGTAGTAGAAATTTGTATAAGTTAAATGTTATTTTGTCTGTGTATTTTGGGGTCACAAAGATATCTAGCCTCCTGATGTGCTGTTGTAAAAGTGTGATCCACCATCCTCACAGAGGATTGGAGAGTGACAAGATAAACATGACATTTAAGTTGCTTGTATAGAGTAAAACACAATATATTTGCATGGAAAGGATAAAAGGGAAAATGACAGTGCAGAAGCAACTAATGAAAATAATTAAGGAAAATAAGAATTGGGGACTGGTAGAGAAAGACATTTTTATTTTTTTTTTTAAACATGTTGTGAAGAAGCCATTTGAGGATGGAATAATTAAGCAGTGCATTCATGAAGAAAAAACCATAATAGCAGAAGGAAAAGAGCAAACAAGATGAAACAGAAGTTATGTTTAGGGATTTGTGCAGACAGTTATGCTAACAAAGACTCTAATAGAAATTCTGATGTAGTGAGTAACAAAATAAACAACTGTATGTAATGTATGGGCAGATTTTCCAAAACATTTTGCATCCTAAGATCTGATTTTTAAAGGAGTTAAAACTGCTTATTGCATTCCTCGTTGTATGCAAAACAAGTTTTTGGTGGGTCAACTTTTTGGCTTACACACCACATCAAGCACAGCAGATTATTCCTCTTCAACTTCTGTCTTTGTGTTTGTGCCATCACAGCTGCATCTATGCAGCCAGCCTGGATCCCTAAAGAGCATTTAGTACATACCACTAGAAAGGCTGGACCCCATCATTTCCAATTATATGTGGTTAAAGTAGGAGCTATTTGAAATGGAGCTCTTTTGGAAAGCTGGTGTGTTGTTTTTACTATCCAAAGACACTTAACACTGAGAATATATCTCTGAGGTTTGCATCTGTTGGAGACATCACACCAAAGCATGGTTTATAAGGGAGATGACCAATGTGATAAAACTCGAAAGTGAGAAATGGCCTGTGTAAAAACATAGACTAAAAAGATGAACAATTATAAATGAGTCTTAAAATACTACCAACAGTATCCAGCTCACTTGAAGAGTGTTGGCTTTCTTTCTGGAATTCAAGAATGGACTAATTTTGTATCATATGCAAAAGATTGCCCTATACAAGACGAATGGAAGACATTGCTAATTTTAAGACTAAACTGATATGTCAGTTTAACATGCTGTATATTAATGTATTCTTTGCCTACAGAAAATTTTTCTTTGACAGAAACATATCAAGACAGAATAATTTGCAGTTTAAACAAAAATATGTAAATAAGTGTGTTGCATAGACAGCTGATTGTTCTATTCTATCAAAACAAAAATTTCACTGAAACTTATGTAAACTGACTCATCTACTGTTTTTTTCCTATCAGTTATGGAGACTATTATAAAAAAAAATGGCACTATATTTTTTTTTCATGAAATAAAAGTAAGAAAAGTTTACTTAGAATTTCTTCATTATCATTGCATACAGAGGGTAAGTTTGGCTAAACAGAATGTTCTTTACATAACTTTTGGCCAATGCCAAGTGAAATCCCCCAATATATGTATTTGATTTCCCTGTCAGATAGAAGCAAACATGCTTATTAATTATAATAACTCTGTGTTTCTTTAAGGCTGCCATGTCAGTCTGGATGTACAGTTGGCCGTAGATAGCACAGCTTTCACTCAGCATGTCACTTCTTACCTTGCCAAGCATGAAAAGTACAAGTAACGAGACTTGGAAAATGAAATATTGCCTGACAGAAACCTGTCTTCTAGACTGCAGAATCCTGGTACAAAGCCACCTTGACAAAAAGTGTATCACTCTTAGGACCCTTCAAATTAGTGGAGTGATGCAGCTTTATTATCAGACATTGTTCAGTTCATCATAAACATCTCACTGCCGCTGCACCTTATGTGTGAAAGGGGCTATATAAAAGCATACTATATTCCAATCTAATTCACACAATGGCTTTCTTGGTAATTAAGATCCAAGTACTGTTAAATTTCTAGGGATTTTCTATTACCCGTATGAATCTAATGATTTAGAATGGCTAGATTAAAATAGTTGATGTCACTGCTTAAGAAGAGGAGTGGAAAGGGATCTTTAAAAAGGAAGAAATTAGATTGATTTAGAGACTCAATTTACTGCTGAGTGACCACCCCAAATTGATCTGAAAAAAATAGGTGGAAAGAAGATCTTTATAACTTTTCAGCCGATGGCAGTATGTCTTTTAAAGCCAGCATTAAAAGCCTGTTAGTGGCCATAAATATAAGCCTGGAGAACACAGTTTGCAGTAAAATACTTAGTGTTGTTGCACAGAGCCTGGAATTTGACAATGACAATTGTTTTTATGATGCTTTAGATTTTTTGAGGGAAACTATTCCCTCTGTTCCTTATTACATATTCTGTACCCAGGAATATTCATGCATGTTCTATACAGAGGACCTGGCCAGAAGAATAATCATAGCAGTGACCTGAAGGCCAAAATGCACCCCCCTCCCCACCAGTCGTACTACGTAGCTGCATAAACGCTTCACGGAGACCAACAAAACTCTTTGCACGGCATACTGGAAGAAGGGAGGGGAAGACTTAGCTCCTACCTCTTAAGGCCTTTAGGACATGAAGGTATACAGTATAGATGACTCACATGCAGCAAAGGTCTCATTTGGGGAGCCTAAAGTCTGTAATATTATTCAGAAATAAATGCATGAGACGGCATACTTCAACCTAAGACCAGTCCCTCAGTGCCGGTGAGCACCTCTTGAAAAACTGCAAGAGACCAGATTATACAGTTTTGTCGTTTATGGCATTGCCATCAGTATCCTGAACAGGTTGGGGCAAAAGCTGAAGCAGGGAGAAACTTTGCAGTCCCTGTCTCTATCCAAAAGCATAGCATTGAGAAGGTGACCCGTAATAAGGCTTTAGATAAGTAGACCAAAGCCGGGATAATAGAGCAAACGCCTGCTAGATCTAAGGACATTGAACAGATGGTGGCGAAAATGTCCATGTCTGTCTTGTACTGAAGAGCCCAGAAGTAGTCGCAGTACTCCAGGTGTGAATAGAGGTGGAGGATCACCTCCCTCGACCTGCTGGCAGCACTCTCCTTAATGCAGTCCAGGACACTATCGGCCTTTCTTGCCACAAGGACATGCTGCTGGCTTATGTTCAATCTGGGTGTCCACCAGGATCACAGGTCTTTTTCTGTGTAATGTTTGAGTAACTTCAAGTAGTTCAACTGCATCTCAACTGTTGCAGTTGAGACTGAATCCCTTAACTATCTCTGCTTCATTCAAATTGCTGTTATCCTTGCAGTTGCCTATTACTCTTGCATTATCTTTGCAAAATTATCGGATTCTCTGATAAATGAATTCTCTAATAAACTAAAAAACTGGAGCTTTTAGTTTTAGGTTAATGATTGTGTCATTTTGCAATTGGAGAGCTATGGGGTTTTGTGTGCTTCTTAACAACCATTTCTATGATGCTTCTAACTGAAAGGCAAACTGCTTCAATCTGTGTTACTTTTTCTCTTCTTTATGCCTGTGTATTCTTACCCGTGGCAGTTCCTATGCTGCAAGCTTAATGGAGCATGGGCTATACGTGCAGTAATATTTGATAAGGACTTGGCTTTTTGTGGCCACTATGGTAATGCATAAATGAATTGCTAAAGTGAGTCACAGATTCTTCCTCTATGCTCTGCTGTGCCTTTTCATCTCCAGTCCAAGCAAATCATAAAGCTCTTACTTGTGCATCTTCCATGGACATTTCTTCAAAGACTCAGTGAGGTATTCATTTATGTTGACTGACAGTAGATAAAGGGACAAGAAGGCTGCTCATCCTCTCTCACGAAGAACCTCTCCTCCATGAAGGAGAAGGGGTCAAAATTACACTCTCAGGTGGAGTCATCACACTGCCTTTCTCTGCCTTCTCCATAGGCAGAACATGCTCTAGTGCACCTCTACACAATCTGACATATTTCCTAGCCTCTCTTTTCCTTCACAGCAGCTTCTTGTCATTTGGAAACAGATTGAAAAAGAAAAATTATACAGCTTCAGTTACTTGTGTTGGGGTACTGGCAGACCAACCAACCTTGACCAAACTTATGTTGAAGTTTATATTACAACCTCCCTATCCACTCCTCCCCTCCTGTGACAGCCAGCCAACAAAGCACAGTCAGCAGAAGAAAAGCTGGCTGACCCCTTAGCCCTTTCAATGCAAAGTAGGATGTTGTAGAGTAAAAGTGCCAATGTAATAGTTTAAAATAAATGGCCAGCTTTTGCCCTGAGCCAGCTAAGGCCCCATCGGACCTTCTCACGTGTCAGTGCTACTGTTGGAAACAGCAGTCTTCGGCAAAGTAGAGAGCTGAGATGGTAAACTCCTCACTAGATCTTGTCTGTCCTGCCCTTTGATTAGTTTAAGTAACTGGTGGTGGGATGATTACATCCCTACCTCATCTGCCCAAAGTCCAAGGTCCCAACTCAACTAAGAATCTGTCGCCCTTCTCTTCACACTCATGTATTCTCATCCTAACACACCTCCGTCAGCCTAAAATCTCTCTGATGGGTGTCACAAAAGGAGGAATTTACTGGTGTCCCATTTGAGAGCTACGCACTCCTTGTATTTAGCTAGGATGAATAATAGATAATGAGGTAGCACAGTCACCACTAGAGAGAGCTCTGATACTAGAATTATTATTAAGCCCTATTTTATCTAAGTTCCTACTGCAGAGTTCAGGGGCAGTTGCTGGAATGGATGGAGCATCAAAAAGGGAAGAGCAATACAAAAAGAAGGAACTTCAGTGTGTTAGGGAGGATTTTAGACTTAATGTTATTGGACTGTGATTGGTCTACAGAAAGGGGAGAGAGCATTTTTCTAGTTTGGACTCTTTCCACTTTAATTCAGCAGTTTTTTGACACTCCACTTGCAATACTTATTGTTGCTCAGCTGCTCTGCTTCATGGTTTACGACTTGATATTGCTTTCAGGAGAATATAGGATGAAAATAGAATACTGGAATTTGGAGGGGGGGAAAGTGATGTATGAATCATGCCATTTATTGGTGGTTTATACTTCAGTAAAAGTTTATGCAATTTTTCAGAAGTGACTCGGTATATCTATGTATTTTGACTATTTAAATGGGAAGTATCTATGAGCAGGGAAAGTACCCATATTCCTCTTTCGTGAATACCAGAAAATAAACATACCTGTGATACCAACACTACCAATACATGTTTGTGCCTTTATTATCATAGTTCAATGCATCTTTACTGAATGGGAGATATGAATTATGTAAACACAGAGACTGGCAATGCTTGAACAAGTAAGGCCAGGTAGGCAACTCCATTGTTTTTAGAAGTACTGCAGGAAAGGTACCACAAAGGCAATTTGGTGAATATTCTTCTCATAGCCTCTTAAGTGTGTTCAGTCTTTGTCATTGCGCCACAATGTAGGGGTAAGGCCAACATGACAATCTGTGTGAACTGTGTGAGTAAAACAGGGATGAAATATCCTGTGCCAAAGCTGACAAAATAGAAGCCAGTGTCCAAAGCCTGTATTTCAAAGCCATACTCAGTTTCCATTCATTCCATGTGCTTCTGAAGAGTGTAGACCCTCAGCTTGGGATCAATTCCCCCACAGCTAAGAAATATGATTATAGCTTCAGAATGTCTCAACTTTTGTTCCTTCTTATTTAGTTGGGACTTCTTTTTGTGAAAGACCCCTGACCTTCTTCATAAACTTCCTTCTGTGGGAGACTGAGAACAGACACTACCCTTCCACATCCAGGAGAAGGGGACAGTCACTTTAGTTTCCTTTCGAGGTAGCTAGATGTTCCTCCATCCGCATCTGTAGCAGTCATCTACAAGTACAGGCAGGTTGTCCATCACCTCTTTCAATCTCAGCCAAATGTAATGTTTGTTAAACAAAGCAGTTAGTAATCTCTGTACAAGAACTTTTAACAGATCATGGGCTTGGCCCATTTCAGAATATTTCTGTGTTTTCAGCTTTTGGGGGTGTGTGTGTGAGTTGAATATTACTTTCTTTTCATCCTCAGAACTGTTATCTTTATTGATTGTGTCTCCATTTTTGTGGACAACTTGATACTGCAGTTTTTTGCTTATGCGCAAACATTGCATAAATTCAGACCTCCACAGGACTGAAGAAGAAAGTGTTAATTAATTTGTCAGACCTTGTCCCTTTGAGAAATTCTACCAGAGACACCAGCAGGATTTCTATTGACAGATCCTGTGGTGAATGTTACCAGTGTCTACCCTGGTTCTTACTAAAAAATGTAAGCTCATTTTGGATTTTAGACATTGTTTATTTGGATAAATAAATGGCTGACAGGGTTCAGGACAATGTAAAGTCCACAAGGCACCATGGTCCTATACATTTTTCAAAAATTCAGAGATGACAAAATATTAGCCTGACTGACAACATATATCGCGATGCTTTGAGACTGGAAAATGCAAATGAAAAATTGGAATTACCTGAAGTAAAAACAAAGTTACAAAAGTTTCAGGTAGAAGAAGAGATGGCTGAGATAAATATGAAAAAATAGCATAGACATTTAGAAATACAATAAAAAAATGTTGAGGAGCAAATATGTTACAAAAGACAGGGACATAAAATGCAAGACCTGCAAATGCTTTTGATTCAAAAAGATAAAGAAAACATAGAGTCTTTTAATTGTGAATACAATTCAGAGATGGATTTGGTGGGGAAGGGTCTGTAATAATTGATTAGGACCCCAGAAATTACATCAGGCAAAACATGGAGTATGAACATTTAAGTAATGCAGGACCTAGTGAAACTTATCGTAGAATGCTTAAAGAAAAAGCTGAAGGAACCTCTGAAAGATTATCTTTAATATATGATGAAAGATCAGCATGGTCTTCACAGTGCTGGAGAAAATAAAATTAGTAACTCTCTTTAAAAACATAAAGCAGAAAAAAGAAAATAAAGGCTGGTCAGTGTCAGTTTAAAATGCATCACTGGAGAGGAAGTTACTAATCAATATATCTATGAGCACCTAGAAAATAACAGGATGATGAGAAGCAGCCAAAGTGGCTTTTTCAGGAACAAACTGCATCAAACCAATCTCTTTGCCTCACTTAGCTGACAAAAGGGAAGCAATGGATGCCACGTATCTTGACCATAATATGGCTTTTGATGGTCAGGACATTCTCAATCAGTACAGCCTGGAGGAAGGTGGGACAGATGAGACCATCGTGTGGTAACTGCACAAATGGTTAGTGGGATGATGCCCAGCTTTGCAAACAACTTGGAAAGATCATTGTGAAGAAAAGGGGAAAACAATGGGAAAGGTGTCAGCAGTATATTTGAATTAGTCTTTCAGCCTCAAACATCCCCTCATTTCACCCATAGATGCATTGGAAACTTGAAATAATTAAGTTCGTTTACTCTCTAAAGAAGCAGGCAGAACATGTGTGTGTATGGGAGGAGGGGAGAGACGACGTATGACAGTCCTCCAGTTGATCAAAGGCTGGTACCAGTTGGACAGAGGGCTGCAGGGACCATTGCTTTCCTTCCCAAGCTGCCTGGACTCTGCTTGCAGCTGATTTGAGTGCAGTGGCAGTCCCTGTTTTGTCTGTGTTCTCCTGCCTCAAGATTTCCATGAAGCCTGCCCTTAGAAGTGGGTGTGCAGCACAGAGGGAGAAAAATGTGTAGTGCCTTGGAAATGACAAATGAAAGCAGCATGTTTTAAAAATTATCATGGTGTATCTATCTAAAAAGCACCAGTTTCACAGCTGTAACCATTACCTCTTTATAGCATTTTTTATAAACAGGTTCTTAAAATACTCACGGGTTTCTCTTTGGTAAAAAAATGCAAAACAAACCTGAGATTCGAATGAGCTCACTTGAAGTCAATAATATTATGCTGATTTACCCCAGCTGAACATCTGTACCAGGATTGTATATATAGCAATATAACACTATTCAGTAAAATCAAACACATAACATAGCTAAGCTATTCTGAGCAAGAAATTCATGTCTCTAAAGAGGTTTTAGTATTGTCTAGTGAACTGCAGTGGTTTGAAATATAGCTATTGTCATGTATTTTACCTGCTCCACAGTCCTCATTTGTGCAGACTGCCTTTCATACAAAAAATGCCCAGAACTGATATTTGGAAGTAAAGACTAATGTGTTCATTTTTTCACACTGCTGGTGTTTTTTGCCAGATCAGTGACATTGTCTTGATTTACACCAGCAGAGAATAGGGATGTAAAAATAGTTCTAATTACATTGAATTATAATTAAAGAAAAGAAGGAAAAACTAAGAAGTAAAACTTGGTATCAAAAATTTCTTTTCAAGGGAGGTTTGGAAAGAGTGAAGTGAAGGAGTACCAGAAGGAGTCTGTGTGTTGTAGAAGCTGAAATCTCTCACAACATCAGCAAAGCTATGTCTGAATATAGCAAGCCTTTAGCTCCGTACATTAAAAAAGCAGCAGTCAGTGTCCTGAAGGGACTGAATGCACAGTGGATACTTCCAGTACACAGGAGGAAACTTGGAGAAGACTTATGAAGGAGGGATGAAAAGGCAGGTGCTGAATCCTGCAGGGAACAAGGCAACCAGAGCCATTTTTGCCTTGGAAGAGGCTTACACTCTTAGACTAGACCAGACCAGACTAGACTATTTCAGTTGGAAGGGACCTACGATGGTCATCTAATCCAACTACCTGACCAGTTCAGGGCTGACCAAGCTCAATCACGTTATTAAGGGCATTGTCCAAATGCCTCTTAAAACCTAACAGGCTTGGGGCATCGACCACCTCTCTAGGAAGCCTGTTCTCTTGATTTGGGTTCCTGTGAGAGGCTTGCAGATTTCCTCATCAGCCAAACACTGAGAAGTGAGAAATTCATGGACACCACAGTGGAAGGTGCACATGCAAATTAAGCCTAGTAACTCATGGCTGTTTCTGTTGTGCAAGTGGGATGCAAACATTGATTTCAAAATAAATGGAGTCAAGGAGGTTGGGATAGGGATAGAGACACTAAAGCACCAGTTTCACAGCTGTAACCATTACCTCTTTATAGCACCTTTTATAAACAGGTTCTTAAAATACTCACGGGTTTTACTCTTCGGTAAAAAATGCAAAACAAAACGGGGATTTGAATAAGCTCACTTGACACAGGGGAAGAAGAGCAACAGCAACATGCAGATCTGTAGGACTAAAGGATTTCTGCTTAAAAGAAAATTCTTGGAGGGGACTAATGGCCAAGTTCTGGCGATATTCTAGGGTCAAACATGAGGATTAGTTACTTTCTTAACTGGGTGGATGAGGAAGAAACTTTTGATGATTTGAACATTTGTGGGACAGATTGTAAAGATGGAAGACTTAATTGCATGTGAATTTCCTAACCTAGATACAAACTTGTAATTGTATAAACATTTGCTTAAAGTTAGCATTTGGTATACATTTGAGCAAATCTTATTGGCAGTCCTAGTCTTTACTTTCAGTTTAAAGCAAATTGCTATCCTTTCCAGCATAAGAACAAATGTGTTATCATGAAGAGCTTCTATATAACTGCACGTGTACTCAGTTGTCATTTGCCCAAACAGAGGTGGGCACATAGGAATATTATCAAACAAACCCAGAAATTAGTTTTGCAGCAAGCATTACAAATTGATCATGTATTTTCTTGATATTGGGTGTCCTTTAGAGGTATATTTAACAACATGATAATGTCAGCTTTTCAAGTTTGAGTAGCAACCAATTCTTACTAAAACTGTAAATTTACAAAAGAATCTTTAAAAACTCAGAACCAGATGGCAAAGAAGAAGAGAGAATGCGTTGCACTTAATGTACATTATTTTTAACACAATCTCCAGACATAAGAAGGCATGGCTTTTTAATATTCGAGTCTAGTAAGTCTACCAAATGCTAAATATTTAGGACTGGCCCATAGCAAAGCTAGATACAAAATAGTAGAGGCTGAAAACAGAAGGACATGAAGTACCATAAATCAGTTGATTTGGAACTGAGAAGAAATCATGAAACAGGAGGTAAGAGATACAAAAATAGTATCAATTAGTAGGAAAGAGGCTCTGACAAGAAGGTACCAGACAATATCTGGCTAGTTCTGAAGACAGCTGATGGTACTGTCAAACCCCATCTATCATGAAAGCAAGGAATGCAAAGACATTTACTAACACAATTTGCAAGGCAACACAACCTTTGGTGGTACAAGATGATGAAACTTTGGAGATCTGGGCCAACAGAAAATGTACCGGCTGTTGAACAGGTGAAAACTGTGGACAAGTTCAGAAGAAAAGTCAAATATTTCATGTTTTCTGTAACATGAGCCAGCTTTGGAAATTCTCCAGCAATTCAAAAGAAGTTAAAAAAATCTTCACAACAACTTCACTATTACAGTCAATCCTTGTTCTGTCAGACATATTTAAAGAAAATGACAAAATAGAATATTTCATCTTCGTATGATTTATTTTGAACGTAAAATTCAGCTCTTTGCTGTAGTTCTTTCTTTCCCAGTCCTTCTGGATTTCTTTTTTCAAAATCAACAGTCAAAAATCTGAAACAAAGTACATATTGTAGTGATATTTTACTTTCCCAAACTAGTTCAAGGGAGAAGAGTCTGGTTTCTAACAAACTCAAAGTGGTTTTGCCAGCACTCACTGTATTTTACCTTTTAAAAAACATTTTATTGACAGTTTTTACTTAAACTTAGGCAAGGGGAATGGTAAGGTACCTTGAACACTGACTGAGACACCATTATTTTAAGGTCCGATTTATGATCAATCTACTTTTTTGATCTATTTTAAGGTCTGGTTTATGATCAATCTACATTTTTAATCCCTATTACCATGCAGCCTGATTGTGTTCAGTGTATTTGTCCTCTCAACAGAATGGAGGGGCAATTACTACATTGAATTCATAAAGCATGCTGAACCTTGCTAATGCTTTACCCACCAGACTAACCTATCTATTTCAGTCACTTCTTCCTCTTTGGTCTCCAACAAGGGCAACAGTTTTCTCTGTCACACACTTGTGAAGAAAAAAGGGAGGAAAAAAAAGAACAGATTTATTGTATCTTTTGAGGTTCACAAATGCCTCTCCTTCAGCAGCAGTGCCAGGAAGTTGTAAACATATACAAAGCCTTTTAGTTTAAGTACAGTCTCTTAATTAAAAGTATTCTCTCTCTTAAATATAGCTCTCTCAATTTAAATCTAGTAACATTTTGCCCCAGTGGCAGGTATCCAGATCCATCATTACAGCGCAAGATGATTCAGTGGCTTTCTAGCCCCACAAGACTCTTTACTTTATCAAAAGTGTGGCAGAGGAGTAGACAGGAAGTAAAATGATGAGGCAATAATTGAAACACAGGAGCTAAACATACCAAAACCAAGAAAGCTGACTCGATTAGTAAGTGAGGACTGCTGACTGAGGGAAACCTCAATACCAAATCGCTTGGTATTACCTAAGAGAGTTGTGCAAAAATGGCTGGTTGGCAGAGAGGGAGAAAAAAGAAAAATTGGGTCTATCTTGAAGAGAGGCCATGAAAGACACAAATTTTCCCTTAAGACTGTACTGGGCATTGCTTAATGTAGTCTTAGCAGGCACTATTATTTTTCTGTTTACTTAAGACCTTGTACTATTAGTCATTAGAACTAAATGAACTAAACACAAAAGTAATAACTGGGTGAAGTTTTGCCAAAATGAATGCTAACACACACCTCTTTTTTTTCCTTAGTTCTGATTCTGATTTATTTTTGAACAGTAGTAATACAAAAATAAGAATGACACTCCCTTTGATACTTGAAAATATGTTTTTCTTCTTAATTGCACATAAAATTTTTTGTGAGCTACCTCAAGAGATTGATAGTATGATGTGCAGTCTGTCACTGTTCAGCATTTGGACCAGATCAGTAGTATCTGAAAGCCACGCAGACTTTTGAAGTGCTAAATTACTGGACTGAGTTCTGTCCTTGATAAAGGATAACAGCATCACCACTCACGTTACTGACATGCTGCTTGGCCTGAAACTGAGTCAGTGAGAGAACGGGCTTTGGGAACTCTGCACCAGTTCCTGACTAGTCTCTCCCATCTGGAATGATGTCTGAAGGTTGTGCAAAAACCTTGTAAAGACACTTCTGTGATTACTGCACATGCCAAGTCTGCTGTAAGGATATGCGGAAGAATTCTGATTCTCAGATTACCAACCTACTATTTCTCCTGAAAGATGAACTCCTTTCTATTAAAATACGTTTCTAACAGATACAAGTTGCTAATCTTCTAAACTAATATAAAGTCCAGAGAAAATAGACCAGTGTATTTGTTTCTGAGGGAAGGTAAGTGACATAAATCTGAATAAAGTATCCCTCAGTACATGTAAAACATAAGGAGAAACTTTGGAAACATGGGGAAATAGCGCATTAAAAGCTTTAGGCACCAGGATATGTGAGAATATTTTCAATGCACACACTTTTATAAAGCATCCAAACTATTAACATTCTCACTAGAGATTTGGTACTGTTATTGTCAGTCTGGAGAAGAGGAGATGAGGGACAAGATATGTTTTAATTCCATAATGGAAACTGTTGTTGGATCCAAATTTGCCAAGGAATTAAGCAACAGCCTTGGTAGCAAAAGAAACGCATGAATGAGATGACAAAACACAAGAAGAAAGAAATCAAGCCATGCTGGACATCCTTAGCTATCAGCTTGGCTTTATCCTGAGCTGAATTCAGAAACAGTAAGCCTCCTATTTCCAAATTACAACATTTGATCATATTTTAAAAGCATGCTTCTACCACCTGTTCTCACACTGATGAGCACCTGCATGATTTCCATTTTACCAAGGGAGCTATCAGTATTGCAAAGCACATCGCAGTGTGAGCAGTGGTGGCATTAATGAATATCAATAGTGGGTGGACTGATGATCCAGCACTAGCATGCCTGCCGCTTTCGGTAATCAGGATTCAATTCCTTGCTCTGCCACCAGCTTCTACAGCATTAGCAAAGTTACGTAAGTTAAATCTGTTTGGAGGATGTAGATGGATGTGAGTTCAGTCTCACAAAGTTTGAACTGAGCACTCTGGAAGCTCTTGAGCAGCAGTAGTTAAGTGCTGCTAAACTAATATCCAATGCCTTTCAGGAACCGTGTACCACGCCACATTAGAGCAGCCATTTGGCTCCTGTTCCAGAACTGGCTCATATCCTACCATATGATGGCACAGCGAGCCTACGTCGTAGACTCCCAGTAATCTCATACTATTCCAATTTTTGAGTTACCATATTTTGAGAAGTGATTTCTCTTCATTTGAGATATGGTAACTCACTGTAACTCACCATCTGCATGCTTCTACTCTTTGGCAAAGTCAAATGGTAGGAGTCAGGTGAAATTTCCCTTAAGTCCTGCTGTATTACTTATCACTGTGATAGCTAATAAACCACTCTGAATGGCTGGATTACACAGGCGGTTTCTGGGAGTCACCTGAAAGCCTCCATTGCCCTTTGGAAACATCAAAGCCGACACCGGTTTGGTTGATCAAGCTGACGCCGGTGGGAATTCTTCTCTGAGCAAGTCAGACACGAAGTTAGGTGGTAAGAGGGGACAAAACTGTAACCTTGCCTGTTGCTTCACTTTAGCCTAATCCACACCGCATTGTCCAGTCCATGCACCCTTTTGTCTGTGAGGAAGCTACAGACAAGTGGCTCTGTAGCCCTTCCCTTTCATTTAGACTGAGGTTATATCACCTCTCCTAAGCCTTGCAAATGACTGATCCTTGGAAGCAACATCACAGGATTCCCTTCCCTTAAGAAAACAGCTTTTTCAAATAGATGTAAGGTACCTCAAATATATGGGCAGTAGTTTATTATTGTAAGCCTTTTTTTCTTGTTTATTTGGGGTTTTTTTCAGATAATGATTATAGGAAAATGTAAAGAATTTTCTTTCCAGTATTTTCAATTGAAACAAAAGAAAGTAACAGAAACTACATAGTTGTGCTTTTCTGAGAAATAACCTTATATCTAACTTTAACCTCTTAAAATTGCATATTTATCCTAATTCTCTGTAATACTCAACTGGACCAAAAAAATATGAATTTTCAAGCCAAGTAGGAACAAGTCTTTTGAGCTGTGTCATATAACAAAAGTCATTCTCTCTCAGACTTTTTTCCTTTTGTCCCTTTCCTCAAAGTAGCAGTTTTTTATTTAATGATGTATTTTGTGAATTTTTGCCTTTGACGTCTTTCTTTATTAAAGAAGTTCTTTTTTTAAAAAACATTTTTTCTCTCTCTCTGTTTCTCTCTCTGTCTGCCTCTGTCACATTCCTCTCTTGTGTGGTAAACATACTTACACTTAAAAGATCAAATCCTAGCGAAGATATTATTCTAATACATATGGCGGAACAACATCAGATATGCCTATATGGCACCTACATAGATGCTAGACATTGATGTATTAGGGAAACACATAAATCCTGTTATGTGTCGGGCTATTCCCTTTCCACCTATTTTTCCATTATAAAAAGAAAGCAATAGGAACAATATGATGTACTCTGACAGACAGACACTACCAGATGTACTACCATGGACTCAAGCATGCATTAACACTAGAATTGTGTGAATTATTTATGTGATTAATCACCATTATGAATTCTCCTTCCCATCCCTTCCCATCCCATCCCTTCCCATCCCATCCCTTCCCCTGAATGTAGTGTCAACCCATGGATGATGGTGTAGAGATCTAGATGTGTTAAGAATTGAGAAATCTTTGGGGACAGCAGCATCTTGTACAGGAAGGACAGCTGCACCCTAGTTATAATGGAGGTAGGCTGGTAAAAGCAGGGGAAAGCCAGCGGGGCAAAGACTGATGCAACTTATAAAGCAGACATGGTTATTTTTCAGTGAGCCTGTGAAAAGGCCAGCAAGGAGATAAAAAGCACATTATCAATAAATAAGGCAGGCAAATTGGAACACCTACTGTGCCAACTTAGCTGTGTGTGCAGAGGGAGGACAAAGCATTGAAGACATTCTGGATTTGGTCTTGGCCTTGTGCTAGGTCAAGGTTTTACTAGGAAAGTCACTCTATAATATCAGATACAGTTCAACTAGGTTTACCATTGTAGTGGGAAGGAATACATTAAACAAATCCAGCATGCAGATATGCAATTGTAAGAAAGAGAAATACATAAAAAAGAGAAAATGAGTCAAAACAAAGCAAAGCAAAAAGCTGAAGGGATAAATCCAAAAAGGAAGAAAACTGGAATTAAAAAATACTTTATTAGAAGACTAGGTAAAACTAAACAAAAAAAAAAAAAAAGGAAAGCAAAACTGTCCAGATAAAAACCCTGCATTGCTCAATAAAAAAGTTAAAGAGACTATCATACAGAAGCTGCTGGCATTTAAAAATTGGAAAGCTTTCTCAAATGAGGAGAACAGAAAAATCCATACTACATAGCAGGTCAAATAGAAGCAGGAAATTAAAAGAGCTAAAAAAGAATTTGAAGAGCATCTTGCAAAGGATGCTCAAACTGATAATGAAATGTTATTAAAATACATCAAAATCAGCCAGCTAGGGAATTGGTGGGACTGTTTGATGACAAGAGGTGTAAAAGGGAAACTCATGAATGATAAGACTATAGTGGAGAAGTTCAGTGAAATATTGCTTTCATTTTTACTGCATGTACAAGATGCTGGGGAGATTCTTTGCAGCAAATAGATCAGAGCTAGAAAAACTTGAAATAAATACACAGGAACTGTTGTACCAAGTAGATCTAATAGTCAGTAGGGCACCAAGAGAAGATATGATTGACCTGAAGCAATCCAGATGTGAAATTGCAGAACTGCTGGTTGATGTCTGAAACCCACCCCTGCAAACCCCCTCAGTGCCAGAAGACTAGCCTACCTACAGAAAAGGTTCTAAAGGCAGTCATGCAAACTACAGATCATTTAGTCTGACCTCCGTCCATGGCAAGCTGGTAGAGGCTGTGTTAAAATTGCTAGGCATTTGGATAAATCACAGTGTTTTGAGAAAGAGTCAGCAGTCCTCTGTGAAAGGAAATCCTGCTCCATTCCACTAACCTGTCAGAATTTGGGCAGATGTCAACCAGCACATGGATAAAAGGGATCCAGTGGATAGAACTTCTTCGGATTTTTCAAAACACTTTTGATAAATTTCCACATTAAAGGTTATTACAGATCAGGGAAAAGGTTCTTCTATGGACTAAAAGCTTGTGGAGGTAGGCCTAGGGCTCACTTTTCAGGATGGCAGAAAGTAAGCCGTGGCGTTCCTTAGGGATGCTTGGGCCAAGGAGCTGTGATGCAGTGCAACTGATGCGTGCGCACAGAGGGACCCAGGAAATACTCCGTAAACACTCCCATGCCACGAAGCATTTTCCAGCAGAAGTCCTTGGCAGATCACAGGAATCAGCTCAGAGTTAAGCTGACTGACTGTCTGCTGGCTGTAAGACATCCTACTACTCCGTGTCTGGAAATGGAGCAGAGTGGGAGCTTATAAGAACATCTTCATGGCGTGAGTTAGATGTGGATGGGCTAGATACCATAGCACCCACCAGAAATGCTGGATTGCAGACCACTGGACAGGCTTTCAGGGTGGAGGCTGTGAAAGAGCTGCCCAAGTCTAGAGGTGAGCAAGGAATAGGATCGACCCTCCTGCAAGGCTTGCTTAAAGTGGAAGAGTGCTGAAGATTCAAGGTATCCATCCTTTAGCTCTTGGCGCAAACAGTGTGGAAAATGGTGTACAGGCCACCCCATGCATGTGTTCTCCACAAATAATATTTTCTATTGACACTATTAGAGACGGACTGCGGGATGGGTCACTGGTCTCATCCAGTAAGGAATTCCTTATGTTTTTATATACACACAACAAAAAAAGCCATAAAATAGAATTCCTCCCTTGGAATAGCTTAAAGTTTCAACACCCAGTTATTTCTGGAGGAGAACACACAAAAGGTATACTCAAAAACATTTGTTTCCAGTAATGGGCATTAAAATACAGCTGTTGTACATCTCTTCTGAGATTTCAGGAGCCCATGCGAACAGTTGGTTTTAATGTCTAACTCCTTTGGATACTGTATCCCTGTGGCCTTGTCTGTCATTTCTGCGCTCTATTCCTGGAGGGGTGAGTTTAATATTTTAGCATATTTTTGAATACAGGACAAGTCAGCTTGAGCTATTCATGTTTAGAATAAATAGTAGGCAGCCAAGTTTTATGGAGCAGCTCTTCCAGTGAAAGATTCTCTTTCTGTTGTAAACTCTGAGGTGACTTGGTGGCGAAATGCTCACCTTAGCATGCAGGCTAAGACAAAGAGCAAACACTGTCCACGCAGTGGAATCACCTCGCGTGGGTGGAGCTGGGTTGTGATCCTTTGGGTTAAAAAAGGGTGCGTGGATGGGGAGTGCTTTCCCCCAAATACTTTGTATTTCTCATGGAGCACGTGCTTCAACTAGGACTGAAGCAGTGCTCCTTTGACCTCTTCCTAGCAAGGGCAGCTTTATTTCCACCACGACTTTTCCCACTTCACTCTAAAGAGTGATTAGTTTTTCCTGTGGGTGGCAGTCTAGGTGCCTGAATAATCTATTTTTTTTTCTTCAGTTTCTCTGCTTTTTGCAGTAACTGGTAAAGCAGTAGCTGCTGAAGATTGTACAGAATATCTGAGCAGGGCAAATCAAGTCCCTTAGTGCCATAACTCTGCTTATATGCCAAATATAAAGTCTCTCAGCTACAGAATTTCCTTATCAAGTTGGTGTCTGTATATCCCCTGCAGCTGTAGAGCTTAATACAAAGCCTCCATAATGAGCAGGGAAAATAAAATAAATAAATAAATAACTGTGAGTAGACCTTGGTAAAGAGAGTTGTTTCAAGGCCACAGGATGCCATCTTTGTTTACCTCTGTCTTTCCCCCTAAGCTGGCATGGGATCAGGAGCACAGCTTCTTACATACAAATGATTTCTGAACATGCAGTTCAGCCTTAGTTTCTATATTAACTAAGATCAGAGCTGGCATTGTTAATTTGTCTGAACAGCTGGACAAAATAAGGTTAGATTTTTTCCATGTTTCAAAAATCACTAGGGGAGCTTATTATAAGAACCACTGTAGCAGAAAGAAAACTGAAGTAATAAACAAAGTGGCTATTATGAGAGAGGAATCTATAGATCAATATGTTTTGTGCAGAGTCTGAGACAGTGATCTGCAGTGCTTCTTTCACATATACATTTTAGATAGAATTCATTATCTTACATATTTTTTTAAATTTATATTATGATCTTATTTCTTTAAGAATAATGACCTGAGAAGTCACCACGTACGGACTAGCCAACTCCATCTCACTTTTGGGGGTGAGACTGGCCTATCATTGACAGATTTCCTAAAAGAGAAGATAATGATGATAGAAACAGGGGTTTTTTTTCCTGAATTACGTGTCATCAACAAAACGGAGACTTGTGACTGAAGTACTGGATAAGAATTTAAATGATCTACATTCAGTTCCTGGTTTTGCCACAATTTTTCTAGACCATTATGGGCAGGTACTTTGTGTAAGATTCAGGTCACTTCCTTTTTCCTACCTGTAGGATAGGTATCTAGGCTCTATCTATTACCACTGGAAATAAAAGTGCTTTCAGAGGCTTTCCTAACATGCTTAGCTTCCGGATGGCTAAAATTAAAGAGAAGCTCTTCAGATCTCTATTCCTAAGGGGAAGAGAAATGTGGGAGAATATGAAAGGCTGGGCAGTCTGGAGTATTTTGCACACAGGTGAATACTCAATACTTGCTACTAGCCTGGCTAGAGGGACTCTCTGCAGGTTGGCCCCAAGACAGCAACATGGAAAACTTGCTTAGTTGAAAGATTCTCACACTTCCATGTCAAGTGCATTGTAGACCCCACCACTGGCCTCCGGTAGGGATGGAATGCAAATATTCCCTCGCGCCCAGCAATGTCCCCTTCAGAGGGTGTACAGCTGTGGCTTCCCCCATGGGATGCCGGTTGGCTTGGACTCCTCGTGCTTGCTGGCGGTCAGCATTTCTGAGAGCAATCTCTGAGGAAAACCAAATAATTTTGGGTGGAACTCAATTCAGAGGGGAAGCAAGAGATCCCAAGAGCATCTTTCTCATCCTGCCACGCCTTCAACCTTCCCCAGTATTTTATGCCTGAGACAACAAAAAGGTGACTCCGGGAGCAAAAGAGAAATGCAACTCAGCTTAAAGCTATTCTCTGCTGTGGGCGTCTTTGGGCTCATTTAAATTACCAGCCTCTTCTTTGATGCTTTACGCTAGTTAGGATGGTAATGATTTTCTTTCAAAATACTAACTTCCTTCCAAAATCAAAGGACAGTCACATCTAGCTGCCCATTTTCCCAGCTAGACTTATCCTGCCCAACTGGATGGAGTTTCCTGCTTTTTCTCAGATAAGGCATGTAATTACTTGGTAAAATTGAAATATGATTTCTTTAATTTAATTTATGATTAGAGGCTCTTTGTAACTACAGAAATTTAACATCTCACATATAATAAAGACTGTATCCTCACAATACCCTTATGAAATATCCTGTATTATGAGTACAGAATGGAGGTATAAGGGGTTTGTCTGGAGGTGACAGTCTAAGAAGCATAAGCCTGACTTTCTTCTATGGAAAACTGACCAAGCTTATTGCAAGCTTATTGCATCGGAGTGGCAACGAGTCCAACTTCATAAACCTTTCTGAGAGAAAGGGTGTATTACATTTAGCTCAGCACTGCCCTAATGCAGTCATAAGGCTTTTAGTTAGCTCAAAATGCTCAGAGGTAAAATTGCACCTCTCTTCTAGGTAGAATCATAGGATTAGAGCATAATTCAGGCTGGAAGGGACATTGGGAGGTCTTTGGTCCAATTACCTGCTGAAAGTGGTGGGGTGAGCTATGAGATCAGAGTAGGTTGCTTGGGGTTTATCCTGCTGGGTCCTGAAAACCTCAAAGGCTGGACACTGACAGCTTCTCTGGGCAACACGTTCCAGTGCCTGACAGTCCTCATCGTGAATAAGATTTTCTTCATATCAAGTCAAAAGCTCTCTTTTCCCAGTTTGTGTCCATTCTCTCTTGTCCTCCTGCCATTCACTGCTGTGAAGAGCCTGGCTCGGACTTCTAGCTAACTTACGTATCAGCTTAATATTAATTTGTAAAATTAGTAATATATATGGCAAATGATGCACAAGTGCTGGCACTAATTGAAATACTACTGATGCACTTATACAAATCTCTGGGTCAAAATCATGCCTTGAGTGTCTGAAAAACAGAAATGGAAACAGTATGTCTTGATTCCCAGTTGTGTGCCTTAGCTGTTAATCAATCTTCCTACATCGGCAATAGCTTGTATTGCAGCGTCATAAACAATTCACTGTTGCTTTTCATAGACTATCCCAACATGGAACCTCCATCAGGAGAGTGTTACTTTCCCCTTCTGTACACTTACTTTCTCCCTCCATTTCCTTTTCTTTCTTGGTTATTTTGTCTTTTTATTCCATTTTGAAAGCTCCCCATTTCTGCCTCCTTAAAGAGTTTTTCAGGAACAATTCATATCACTCCCTCTCTTTTTATATTATTTGGTTTCTCTGTTCTCTGCCTCAGGATGGCATTTTAAAATTTAACACAGTATACCTGTTCCTTCATTCTGACCACTTTTTTTTTTATATGTTGCCTTGATCTGTGTTATAATAGACACTCCTTTTCTCCTCTTCTCTCCGTATTTTAGTAAAGATCGGTTATAAGCATGACTCTCAATTTTTTTTTTCTTTTCCACTTGAAGGTGAGACATATTTTTGGTTTATTACCTTTAGGAAATTAATTCTTCTCAGTGGTAACATTTTAACTTAGGTCTAGTTTAAAACTCAATGTTGAAATGAGCAATGCAGATCATATTGTACAATGTCCCTGTTATTGATTAAAATTTCACAAACAGATTTATGCAAACATCTTTAAGAATGATGTTGACAGAAAGATTGTATAGAAATAGTCTGTTTAGCCTAGAGAAGAGAAGGCTCAGGGGGGATCTTATCAATTTATACAAATACCTGAAGAGAGGGTGCAAGGAAGATAAAGCCAGCCTCTTTGCAGTGGTGCTTAGTGATGGGACCAGAGGCAATGGGCACAAACAAACACAGGGTATTTCCTCTAAACATCACAAAACACTTCTTTAGCGTGAGGGTGTTTTGGGTTTGTGTGGTGCGGCTTTTTTGGTAGCGGGGTAGGGGCTGCAGGGCCGGCTCCTGTGAGGAGCTTCTAGAAGTTTCCACAGCTCCAGGTGGGACCTGCTGCTGGCCCAGGCTGAGTCATCAGTGAGAGCGGTAACACCTGTGGGGAACAGGTTTGAGAAGGGGAACCTGCAGTGAGTGAGGGGAGTGGGACGTGAGAGGAGCCCCTCTGCAGGTGCCGAGGGCAGGGGAGGAGGAGGGGATGCCCCCGCAGCCCGTGGGGAGGCGGCAGGCTGTGTCCCCCAGCCCACGGAGGGGAGCAGATGCCCACCTGCAGCCCGGGGAGAGAGGAGCCCACGCCGGAGCAGCCCCCGAAGGCGGCCGGGACTGTGTGGTAAAGCCCGCGCTGAGGCAGTCTGTGGCTGAAGGACTGCACCCTGAGGAAAGGACCCACACCGGGGAAGTTTGTGAGGAACTGCAGCCCGCGGGAGGGACCCCACGGTGGAGCAGGGCCGAGTGCGGAGTCCTCCTCCTCCGGCTGAGGAGGAGGGAGCGGCAGAGCCCAGGTATGGCGGGCGGACCCCAGCCCCCGTCCCCTGTTCCCCTGCGCCGCCGGCGGGAGGAGGGGGAGAGAACCGGGAGCGGAGTTGAGGCGGGAAGGAGGGAGGGAAGGAGGGCGGAGGGAAGGGAGGGCGTGCGGGGGGGAAGGTGTTCCCAGGCCTGGGTTTACTGCCCGATAGCCTTGTGGTGTTTTGGTCGGTAGTGAGTGAAATTGACTGTGTTCCTTCCCCAAGCTGAGCCTGTCTCTTGCCCGTGACCATCAGTGGGGAGTGATCCCTCCCCACCCTTGTCTCGACCCACGGGCGTTTCTTTATATTTTCTCCCCCCCCCCCCCGGGGGGGGGGGGGGGGGAGTGATCAAGCGAGCGGCTTCATGGTACTTTTTTGCTGGCTGGGCTGAAACTGCGACGGGGCGACTGAGCACTGGCACAGGTTGCCCAGGGAAGTTGTGGAGTCTCCATCCCTGGAGATATTCAAAAGCCACCCGGACATAGTCCTGGTCAGCCTGCTCTAGGTGGCCCTGCTTAAGCAGGGTGGTTGCACTGGGTGACCACCAGAAGTCCCTTCCAACCTCAACGATTTGGGAGGGGCAGGGTGGGGGGAATCTAATGGTAATGGTCTAAGAGTATCAGTCAGGTAGTAATGCCTGTGCGTCAGACTTTGGTTCCTTCTTTAGAGGTATTTCCTTAAATTTCAGACAGTGTTGTAATTTCTTGGTATTTCTAACTGTCAAAAAAAAGCGTTCATTACTGAATAAAAATGCCAATAAAGTTAGATTATGTTTTACTTGTGATTTTCTGGGATTTCTAAACAGTGAAATTGCTTCACTTACTATTCCCCAGTGGAACTGCTGAACGTCATGTGTGTAGCCCTTAAATTGTTGGTACTAGAAGACTTGCAATTTGCAGCAGTTGGAGTTACAGCTAAGTGTGGATGTTGCACATAGGAAGGGAAGGCTATGAAACATTTGAAACATTGTCCTCCTTTGGCACAGTTTTTTTTTAAAGTGACTCCTTCCTCTTCTAGCTTATTGGAATACTTATTTTCAAAGACTGATATTTTTAAGGAGGTATGGACAGGAATTGTCTGAGACTGGGTTATACACGTGAAAAGGCTGTACTGGTCACTGATTCCTAGCACTTTGCTGACCTGCTTTGTTACCTGTAAGTTTATTACCGTGGCATGTAACCTTGGCCATCTTTGCCTGTATGAGGAACACTCAGGCATGTGGGGTTTTCTGTATACTCTGTGCACATACACATGTGACTGTCCTGGTAATCAAGCTTAGTACATCAGTCTTAGCTGCTACTGTATCCCTTTCCAATCCCCCTGTTTATCTCTAGAGGGTAGATAAATACCTGTATAGCTGATCATCCATAATCCTTCAGATTAAGAGTTATGAAAAGATATTTCTGTAATCTATATAAATTATGAATTTTGGAATGCTGTATCATTTTTATTGCATGTATCACTGTAGTAAAAACAATCCATAAATAACATTCATTTAAAATAATGTTCCTGTTTAAAAATATACTTATTTTTAGGCTTATAAAATCCTGGTTTATTCCCTATGCTTCTATCTGGATTTACTTCAATAAAACCACAGTTAATCAAGAGTATCATACTGTCAACAACAGGTAATATCTGGGGACAGACTGTGATGGTTTTCATCATCATGATATTCCTTCATAGGAGAGGAAGATTACCTCCTTGTTACTGCCAAGAAACTGAGACCTGAACTAAGGGTGCAATTAAGCATTCTAACCGTGGGCTCTTAGTGGAATTTGTAGGGTATCTGACACATCTGCCTGGGGCTGGATGGTGAGATGCAGGAGCTACAGGGGACAAGCAAAGTGGCAGCTGGAACCCAAGTGGGATACTGCAGGTCATCTCAACATCACTTGACACCTATGTCTGGGTAACTGAATTGAGTCCTACATATGACTCAGTACTGTAGCAGCAGTTAAATGAACCCAGATCACAATCCTGCCTCTAGTCAATAGGTTGTCCCTTCCTGAAACCTATGTCTTTATAGATAATTCTGCCATTGTAAGTAGTCTTGCTGAAGTCACTGTCTTTAGGATCATTAACCTGATGTATTAAACTAAGGAGGAAAGTACAGCTAAACAGTATGGTAGAACAACTTCTTTCCATTTTCTGCAGGATTTGGAAGCACAGGGGTTAAACTCTATTGTTAACATGAAAAATCTCAGCTTTCAAGATTCCCATGCAAATACTTCTGGCATAAATACATATTTGCACAAGGGTTTGGAACACTATCTCTTTCATCAAACATTATTCTCCTGAATACTCACAGAAAGCAAACAAAAGGGATTGTGAATACTTGCTAGAGCACATCTACTACATGTAGCTGAACAAGTGTTAGTGAATGTGGGATTTTTTTTTTTTTTTTTTGCAGTAATCTTGCAGATGTTGAGTTTTTGGAGTAACTAGGTGACTCTTTGCTAGGCATCTCTCATCCTCCTTCTGCCCTAAAATAAATCCAACACAGTTGCCTCCCTAGCTGTCTATCCAAGTTGCCTTTCAAAGGCAAACAATATGTTCACAGAGTAATAACAGAATACTTCTTGCTGTTTGTGAGGGATGTGATCAGGATACACATCTCAAGAGTGGGATATGTGTCCCAAGAATGGGACACACTAATATGTGAACCCCAGGAATTAGAGACAGCCAATGAAACTCAGACACTTAATTTCTCAATGAACCTAAACACTGCCGACATCCTCCTCCAAAGAGATCTTCCACAGATCTCCTTAACTTCTGTATTCATGTTTGCAGCTTGCATCTCTTGTCGGGTAGTGAACCTCTTACACCAGCCCTAACTTTGAACTGCATAGGACATTTTTTTTCTTCAGAGCAGCTGTTTCTCCTTACATTTCATTCAAAAGGACTGGAAATATTCAAAAATCTTAAAAAGCATATCAATGCTAGTTTGTTTCAGTTTTTTTTTTTTTTTCCTGTGTTTTGTCTTCAGTAGAAAAGCCTTGACTTCCTTAAGTTTCGCTTTAAAATTATGCTTCTTCTAGTGTATATATATTTCTAAAATACTAGATTTCCCTTCTGGGGTAAACCTGATGTGTTCATGGATATCTTAAAAAAAAAAAAAAAAAAATTCCTTTACAAGAAAACAGGGAGAACCCTGTAACCTTTTTAATACATGCACTCCAGGAGATGTGCAAAAAGTTCTTTTACAGAAATGTACTTCACCTGCAGACCATTGGGATAATATTCTCTGTTTTGTGTTCTATCAGTTTGGGTGTGATAATATTGATTCAGAATCTAAACCTGTTTCTTCTCTAATCTTTGCAGAGAAGTCCAGGGAAACATTGAATACTAAATGTCACTCAAGTGTTTCCTGAAGCGACATTTCATCAGTACTGTGATTTTTAAAGTCCTGTGGCCATGATATATAAGATGTCCTGACAAAGAATTCCCAAATACATTTCAGACTTGCATGAATGATCACAAGCCTTTAAAGATATTTTCATTTGACTTCTGATCTATATTTGGCAGGTTTAAAAATAACACTAATAGCTATGAGAGTGAGATTTCTCTAATTATGCTTTCAGAACAATCCAACATATTCCACTGTCAATCAGTTGCTCATTTAAACCTGGTGGTAAACCCTTTCCTAATATTGCCCATAATAATTAGTGTACTTCCATGGAGAGACATTTTTACTGTTTTTAGCAGAGCTTTGCAATACATAGTTATAAAATCTGGAAAAATGGTGTAGATGTTTTATTGGGGTTTTACAATCCAAAGTAAAAGAGGCTTAGTGCAGATGCTTGACAAAGGACCCATTAAACAAGTCAATCACATATCTGTGTCAGAGCTGCTGAATGTCCTAAGTGAATATACGTATTCATATATATTCCTGCTAAGAATGTATCAGAAGGAATTGATCCACTGTGATTCAATTATTGACCTCTAAAGTGTCTGGAACAAAAAATGGTTCTTTTGGTATTGTATATTTTGGATTGGCTTTTTATGTATGATTGTTATGGGTTTGTGTGGTGTGGCTTTTTTGGTAGTGGGGTAGGGGCTGCAGGGCTGGCTCCTGTGAGGAGCTTCTAGAAGGTTCCCCAGCTCCAGGTGGGACCCACCGCTGGCCCAGGCTGAGTCATCAGTGAGAGCGGTAACACCTGTGGGGAACAGGTTTGAGAAGGGGAACCTGCAGTGAGTGAGGGGAGTGGGACGTGAGAGGAGCCCCTCTGCAGGTGCCGAGGGCAGGGGAGGAGGAGGGGATGCCCCCACAGCCCGTGGGGAGGCGGCAGGCTGTGTCCCCCAGCCCGCGGAGGGGAGCAGATGCCCCACAAGATGGCTGCCACTCTGTGGGAAAGCCCGTGCTAGAGCAGTCTGTGCCTGAAGGACTGCAGCCTGTGGAAAGGACTCATGCTGGAGAGGAGTGCGGAGTCCTCCTCCTCTGGCTGAGGAGGAGGGAGCGGCAGAGCCCAGGTATGGCGGGCGGACCCCAGCCCCCCTCCCCTGTTCCCCTGCGCCGCCGGCGGGAGGAGGCGGAGAGAACCGGGAGCGGAGTTGAGGCGGGAAGGAGGGAGGGAGGGCGGGGGGGAAGGTGTTCCCAGGCCTGGGTTTACTGCCCGATAGCCTTGTGGTGTTTTGGTCGGTAGTGAGTGAAATTGACTGTGTTCCTTCCCCAAGCTGAGCCTGTCTCTTGCCCGTGACCATGAGTGGGGAGTGATCCCTCCCTGCCCTTGTCTCGACCCACGGGTGTTTCTTTATATTTTCTCCTCTTCATCCCACCATGGCCAGGGTGGGGAGTGAGCTGCCCGGTGCTTTGTTACTGGCTGGGCTGAAACCATGACACTGATGTTGCTACTCAGGTCAGAAACCTCCACCTTGGTGGACTGTCTAGCTAAGCCAGCCATCTTCGGGGCTAATGTCTAATAGCTAGGACTGTAGCAGGCTGGTCTACCCTGGTAAATACCACCCAAATGAGAGACACGCCAGCCCTATTTCGCAGAGGGGGACATAACAAGCAGACTGAGTATTCTCCAGGCCTAGCCTGGTACTGTGAAGTGTTGGGTTTGATGTCTGAGTCAGCAGAGAAGCAAGCAGCATGAAAGAAGATTTTAAGGGTCAGAGAGCTTTGGCAATCAATCAGGGCAATTTGATTGCTTATTCCACCAGGATGGGAGATACTTACTTTTTCTTGTAATTCCTGTTGAGAGAAGAAAGAATCTTGTTATCAGGACTAAGGACTGACCTGTTGGAGTGTGATAATTTTATAGGCTATCAAATAAGCAACTTAATCTAAAAAGAATAATGTGATGGAGGGCAAGAGATCTGAAGACGGTGAGATTTCAGGGTAGGTAAAGAGGGCCCAAAGGAGACATTGACAAAAAGTGGGTATGTAATTGGAAGGAAAATACACATGGAAAGTGATTTGGGAATAAGGGGGTATTTGAATACAACAGAGGAGGGGCATGGGCAGAGCAGATAGAGGACTGAAGGCAAAAGGGGCAAACTGGTGTGGGAGGGGAATGAAAGAGTCTGAGGAATTGCTTGCGTTCCTTCTGATAAAACAATAGTACAATGTAAGGAGAGATGCACAGATGAGAGGGGTTTTGGCTTTTTTTTCATTTTTTTATTTATTGTTCACAAAGACAACTGCAAAATGTCTCTTTTAGAAGCTATGCCTGATGCTAACCGGGTTCTCAAAGCAGATCCTGTAAAGGTCATAATGTCAGCTAATGCAATGACAAAAAGATGGGTATGTGACAGGATAATTTGAACATCGCCTTTACAGGGTAATTATCTTTGAATCCTCTGTATTTTTTTTTCTCATTGCATATTGGAAAGGTATACTATAATCACTAATGTGTTTTTAGTTTGTTTTTTTTAAATAAAAAAAACCTTAAACAATCAAGTGGCTGTGAGTCACCACAGATGGTTTTCTGTTCCTTTCATGACAATGCTCTATAGTGTGGTCCCAAAACCTTCTGAGTTTAAGGAGTCTTGGTTTTGGAAACATGCCAGCCAAGCCTAGTGTTTCAAGTATTATTTTAGAGCAATTATGAATGTGGGTTTACAAAATAAAAAAATAAATAGCCCAGGGAACTCAAAAGCAGTCTATATACTTTATGAACATATTCCTCATCCAGGTAGTCATACATGCCTTTTTTCCTAATTACCACAAAACATTCACACACTTTTTCTTATTTGTACTTTTTTCTTTTGATATTATGGGATTTGGTATTTAACATATCTATCTTGTTTTGTGTTCTTCAAAGCAATGAGAAGAAAAATCTATAGCATAATGCTATTTCAAATGCCATATTTCATATCTTGATACCAGTGGAATTTGTTAAACTATTAAGTCCACAAGGGTCTGTACAGCTGGAGTCAAAGAAAATCAGCTATTGAATTTTTAATTAAGACAGTAAGAGAGAAATCTGAGGGGAAGAAGCTATACCATCAATAAATCCATGGTGGTGAAATTATTCTGTCATGTTTATCCTTGACAATGGGCTTAATAGAAAGGGACAGACTCTTCCAGATGTAGGATGGGATTCACCTTCTCTAACACTGGTGCCGTACAGGTTTAAGTAAGAGCTAGTCTTCCCTGGCTCCCTTTGATATCCGAAAAGAAAGAGATCTCTCTGCATGATGCTTTATTATAGAAATCTACCCTGTGATGAGATGACCTGCCCCTCGCATCCACTGACTATACAACAAACTTAAACCTAAACCTAATCTCAGACTTGGATGTCTAATGTAAGGTCAGATAAACTTCTCCCAGACATTATTGGGCAGGAAAGCATAACTTCTGCAGCATAGATAGGGAAAGCAATGGGAAATGGTAGAAATATGAACTCAGGCTCAGGTTACTTTGAAATTCATCTCTGAGGTCATGGAAAGATATATGAATTGAATTTCCACTGGTCAGTTGCAAACCAAGTGTTTTAAGCTTTTAGTGGCCATCTTTCTTTTCACAAAAGTAGAAGGCTATTTGGGTGGAAACTTCCCATGACTTTTTTTTTTTAATAAATGCAGAAATTGAGATAAACACTGTTTGGGAGATAACTACATTCAGATATGTAAAAGCTGTTGAGGGAAGACTAATTCCAAAGAGGAATTATTATCTGGAAGGTGAGAATGGGCTTGTCAGTCACGGTTGCTGTCGGTTCTGAAATGGGAAAAGATTTCATGAGGGGAAGAAAGGGCAAGAGTTTGCCTACATCAGACTCTTGCCTTTTAGTATGCTGTTAGTGCAGACGTGCTGGCACGTGCAATGAGTATGGCTGTATTGGCATCCGAGAATGAGTGCACACTTGCAAACATGGGCAAACACATGCTAAAGGGAGGCATGCAGAACACACACAGACATTTATCCTCACTCTGAGGCAAAATAAACCCCACAGAAGAAGCAAAGCTAACAATGACAATCGGCTTCATTCCTGTGTTTAATTTCTTTTTGCTCTAAGCCTTTTTCTAAGTAACAGTATTTTTTTCGATTGTTCAAAAACGTGGTTTGGCCTAATTGCATTTTTATTTCTAGGTGGTAAGTAGCCATTTAAACCTTTTCAAGAACATAGTCTTTGACCTACTTAGAGGTGCTTAACAATTATGAAAGCACAAACTCCTGATTTTTAAAGGACACATGAAAGCATCCTTTTCTCTTTGTTAAATAAATATTATAGGAGAGCAGACTTCCAAGAGACATATCTGTTATAAGCAATATACTCTTTGAATATCTAGTGTTTATCCTCTGCAAATAGGCAATTTAAGAGTTGTATTGAACACAAAGATTGTGTTTGAGCCATTTACAAGTACTAATTTACAAATCAGTAGCATGCCAGTAATTTTAAATTTCTCTGAGTATCATGTGCCTAGAATCCCAGCTTTTAAGTATAAATTTTGTACTACAAATGCACCCTTATGCAAACACACTCACATTTGCTAAGTAAAAGCACATTCTCTGTTTTGAAGAGGCTGGAATAAATGAAGAGAGAAAGACTAACAACTGCTATTTGGCCAGTCTGGATTAAAAAAAAAAAGATAAGTCAATGAGAAGATTGATTAAAAAGGACAGGAATTAACAACTCCTAGTTCCTGTACTTCAGTCCAACTCTGATATTACTGAGATTATTGAGTCATGCAATCATGACTCTTAGTGAGAATGTAAATTAAATATTTGTTCTCAGAGAAGGACTGACTTAGCTGTAAAAAGCCTGGGAAGCTTCAGATATAGGCTACATGACAAATTGCTCTAGAAACTCCAATCTGAAAATTTAAGCTCTTTAGCAATGTTGTAAGCAAGCTTACAGGAAATCAGTAAGGTTTCCAAAAACTCTACTCTGTCTACACTTAGCATAAATTGGTGAAATAGATCTAAAAAATAACATGGATTTCCTCAAATTAGCACTTTCTGACAAAAATCAATTCAATTTTTAAAATCCTCAACTAGTTCTAGTTAAGCCAGACCTCATGTCTTCGTTTGCTGTTTCCCCAGTCTCAGACAGGTTGATGCATGTTATGCAAGTTTGTCCGAATTGTATATTGTAGCCACACAATTAAAAACTTAAAAAAAAAAAAAGGTGATTTCCAGTTAACGTGGTAATGCTTACAGAAACTGATTTCTTCATGGTTTTTATTAATAGACCATATATGTCTGCATCTCTCTGATTAAGTTCATACAGTTGAAGATATAACCATGGTGAAAGGAGTGTGGAAGAAGAGAACAATATTGCTTTTATTCTGAGAGCAAATCACTCTTCTGTCTTTCACCAGAAGCCAGCCTACTGACACTCGCATCTTGTTACAAATATGTCCCTAGGACTTACGGATTGTTATTTTCAGTGCTACTAATTATTAATGGACAATAATGGCCAATGGTTAGTCTCGGCCAATGGCTCAATTCATCAAATGAGGTTCACGCTGCACTGAGTGAACAAAGGTGGCAAAATCAAGCCCAGATAACCATGAGGGCAGGGGGGCAACTATATCCCTGAATTTCCTTGATCTGTGGGTGGGTTAAATCAGACTTTGTAATTACTTTTTTGTTTTAAACATGTTATTAGAAAGGATCCTAGACTTCTGTGGCAGACTATTATAATTTTTTCCCTGAAGCATGGATAAGAGCTATTGCTTAATAAAATTAAAAGCATTTTTGCACATATTGAAACCACAGTTATTAGAGAATTTCTGAAAATACAAGTTTTGTACTATTAACCAGCTTTATGACTCAGGGTTTTCACCATGGAAACCCACAAATTTCTCTGCTTCTGTCCTGTGTTAAATTAACCAGACTTCCTCTTGTTACTGACTTAGATAAAAATTTAAGCTCAAAACAGTAGCTACTTTAGATTTGCAATGCATATAATACTTCATACAACATCTCAAATAAGCAAGATTTTATACATTCAGTTACCAGATGAGGAGGAAAAAAATCCATAGTAACTGAATTTGATAAGCTAGGTGCCAATACCTATTTTCAATACTTTGAAAGGAGACTGGAAACTAGTGGTGAGGGTTAATATGATCATGGCAATTAGTGATTCTGAAGTCCCTAAATTCTAGGATATCTAATCTGAGATATTCCAGAAGTTATAAACTTTTAAACAGAGTCTGATCAGCACTTTCTGAAATCAGGCTATTTAACATGCTTTGAGGCGGGAACTAAAAAACATAGCCCCTTGTGAAGATCTTGGCCAGAGGAGTGTGCACATCAAAGGATGGATTCCTAGAAATGAGAGATCATGTGTCTCTGACCTCTGAGATGGACAAAACTACACATTTTTAGAAGACAGTTTGGCACAAAATTAATCAAATACTGGCTTTTTCCCCTTTGGAAAAGGAAATAAATTAAGCAGAGTTGGCGATAATATTCACGGCCTATTGTATGTCTTATTTTTGTTCTAGGAGACCAGTACAATGACCTGGGTGGTGAGTTAGGAGGAGAACATGATTTCGGGGCAGGAAGGTAGATTAACTAGGCAAGTGCACATACTGTTCTCTGTGGATAGCAAACTAGAGAGATTCATCACCGCTTTTCCCAAGGGAGCAACTAGTAAGATCTCTACTACAACAGGAAGCATACTGTCCTATCTTACACGTTTTTGGTTGTTTTTTTTCTTCCACCAGGAATACATTCTGCTTTACTCATTCATCAACAACTTAACTTTAGACTAATAAGCACAGGATAAGCTGAAATACTCTGTTCTTCAGCATCCCAGAGCAGTTTGGGGTCAAGGAGTATGCATTTTATTATAATGACCAATATAATTCTAAGAACAGGATTGCTTGGGAAATAGGAAGCTCATGAAACACTGTGTGATTTTATTTGTGCTTATTTCTGCTACTGTCAGTTAATAAGCTTGAGCATAAACCAAGTCAAAACCAATGAGTATATCTAGGTCTTGCACAACAGAAAGTTGGGGGGGGGGGTCCTTCCCTATGTTTATATCTGAAAACCATGGATCCAGTTCAAGAGAACCAAGAACAGAGGGAAAGAGAGGCTTAAATCTGAGATTAAACTGTGTATGGAGTTACTTCTTTACATTCCTGTGATTACAACACAATTTGGTTCTTTTTTTTTCTTTTTGCATTAAAAAAAATTCAAATTCTTGAAAAAAATGTTTGTATATCCTTTGATTACACCCTATGGGATTTGGGCTTGGTTCTTTGTGTCCTTTTTGCTCAGGAGGCCACCCTGATGTGCAGTGCAGTGTAGCCAGGGACTTCTGGGGGAGACCTGAATCTCCTTGTTGTGAGAGAAGATGGGAAGCATCTGACCAGAAATTTGGGACAGTCAGGTCACTGTGGCAATAGATTAATGCATTTTGGATCTTAGCTTAAGGTCCATGGGCCAAGCCTAATATGTGTCCTGCCTTTGTATACCTACATATCTTCTAGGAGAAGACATTACCCATTGTTCCCTGAATGCTGAGATTTCTGTGGTAATACTTAGAAAGTAATTATGTGTGCCAAAATTGTACCTTGTAAGTTTGATAGCTTGAAATGTGGTCATATGTGAATAGATGGATAGCCTGTTATAATGGCTGGGAAGAAAGCAGCTAACTTTTGGCAGGTTTAAAGGACTTGATTCTGCAATTAAGTAGCATTTTGTAGATGTGAATTGATTGCTCATTACTGTATCGCATATTGCATATAGCTTTGGATTCACTGCATTTCATTTTTACAGTTATATGTTATGGGATATCTTACTCCACAGACCTTCTTTCTCATTCCACCCCCCCCCCACCCCACCCACCCCACCCTCC
>NW_010972439.1:1540544-1772416 GCF_000737465.1 Haliaeetus leucocephalus | reverse complement strand
CCCACCTCTGTTCCCCCCCCCCCCCCCCCCCCCCCCCCCCCATAACAGCATCAGTTGCAAGAACATTCCATGCACATTGCCTTGTGAAAGACTGACAGTGCAGTTTTCTGTTCAAGGGAAACATTGATTTGATAGTTAAAGACTTGACAGCGGGTATTTAAAGTATGAGTGATATTGCATGACCCCCTAATTTTTGAAAGGGTGCATGCGATGATGAGGAATACTCAAAGCTATTGCAAGAGCTTTGCTAAGAAGAGCAACATCTGGTACTACATTTGCTGAAAAAAAAAAAGGGACATGTAGGATGAATTGAGTGGTCACAACTCCCCTGTTTTTTTCAGGGGTTATACTTGGACAATTACACAGTACTGAGACACTAAGAAGACTAGAGGCATGATTTTCAATCAGTGGTCTGAAACTCCCTGAATGACAGTTCTGAATGATTTAAAGATGGTCATAGAAAAGCAAATTCATAGGTGTTTCACAGCAATGTGTGTGTGAAAAGTTTCCAAAGGGCTCTGTGGAGTCTGGGACTGATTTTTCTTTTTTTTTCTCTCTCTTTTTAATCAACAAACCAAAATATTCAAAAACCACTGAGCTAAGGTAGATAAAAGGGTGGAACACAAGTAACTGATTGACTAGGGGAGGTTTAGTAATAACTTGTGAAAGTACAGGAAATAATTGTGACCTTAGAAAATAAAATGCAGACTGTAGGGTTTTCTCATTTAGATAATAATGTCACTATACTAGCCAAAAATCTTTGAGGTATCTAATATGCGTCTTAGCATGATAACTTGGACGTTACTTACTCTCAGTTTAGATCAGGGCAACCAGTTAAAAATAAACTCTCAGAAAACAACTTATACCTCTGGCTGAATAAATGGGACATGGTATAATTCCCAGAAGGTATTATTGTCTGTTAGATGTCACTATATTCATAATACCCTATATAGAGGTAGCTCTTGACATAAGAGCACAGGATGTGTCTTCATTTGAACTTTAAAGATGCATCTCTGTGCCAGGAATAACTCCAGAGAAACTGTCAGAAGGCTAGATTTTCATTGTAGCTTCAATCAGTGTAGTTCACAAAACCAGCAGAGCTGCACTGATTTATACCACCAAAGGAATCTGTCCCTCACTTAGAAACAACTTAGAGTACTGGCAAATATTTCACCATCTTTGAGGGCTCTGTGTGTGCATGGGTGTGTATTTTTTACTGTTACTTCTGACTATTTATGAAATGGGTCTTTGTATGGCAGATGCTTAAGTTTTTTCACTACTCTCTGCAGAAAATAAAGCTGTTCTAAAATTACTAATTTTATTATGACATCAAAACCACTATTTCTTATTTCGTCAAGTGATTCCACAGCTACATTGTACTTTATGATGTCTGACATCTTTACAAAAAAAACCAAAACATGGCTTAGTCATATGGAAGCTTTTCACAGATTACTTACTTGTTTATGGAAGACTGGTGATTCAACAGATTATAATATTCTTTGAGTCAGCTGTGAACAAATGCCCTGAAGGGTACTAAGAGACATCATATGGTGCCAAATATGCCTTTCATAAGGGAAACCAAGGTTCAGCTTCACTTGGATGAAGGAGGGCTGTACAGTAATACAGTTATTTCCCATCATGGTCTTGGTAGGTTCTGCATTAGGTAGTCTATAACATGAGGCTACACATTGCTACTTCCCCCCCCCCCCCTGTACACACAAAATCCATCCCTGAGTCACACTTTTGTCAACTTACTTTTAAAAATCCCAGTACAGCCATTGTAAAGGGTCAGAGGTATTAAACCTGATTTTCTGAAGGAATTCCAACTGGGATAATCAAGAATTTAATTGCAGTTTCAGCTGGATGAGATTTATTTTTAAAAAAGAAAAATGGAAGAACTGGGGAACTACAGGCCAGTCAGTCTCACCTCTGTACCTGGCAAGATCGTGGAGTGGATCCTCCTGGAAACTATGATAGGGCACATGGGTAATGAGGTGATTGATGATGGTCAACATGGCTTCACTAAGGGCAAATTGTGCCTGACAAATTTGGTGGCCTTCTGTGATGGGATTGCAACATTGGTGAGTGAGGGAAGAGCAATGGATGACATCGACCTGGACTTGTGCAAAGTGTTTGACGCCATCCTGCATGATATCCGTGTCCCTAAAATGGAGAGACATGGATCTGATGGATGGACCACTCAGTGGATAAGGAATTGGTGGCACAGTCACACTCAAAGAGTTGCGGCAAATGGCTCAATGTCCGAGTGGAGACCAGTGATGAGTGGCATTCCTCAGGGGTCGGTATTGGGACTGGCACCATTTAACATCTTTGTCAGTGACACGGACAGTGGGATTGAGTGCATGAAATTTGGCAAGTTTGCCGATGACACGCTGGAGGGAAGGGATGCCATCCTGAGGGACCTTGGCAGGCTTGAGAAGTGCATACCTCATGAAGTTCAACAAAGCCAAGTGCAGGGTTCTGCATGTGGGTCAGGGCAATCCCAAGCATGAATACAGAGAATGGATTGAGAGCAGCCCTGTGGAGAAGGACTTGGGGGTGTTGGTTACAAGAAGCTCAGCATGACCTGGCAATGTGCGCTCACAGCCTAGAAAGCCAACCGTATCCTGGGTTGCATCCAAAGCAGCATGACCAGCAGGTCGAGGGAGGGGATTCTGCCCCTCTGCTCCACTCTGGTGAGACCCCACCTGGAGTACTGTATTCAGCTCTGGGGGCCCAAAATAAGGACATGGAACTGTTGAGGCAAGTCCAGAGGAGGGCCACGAAAATGGTCAGAGGGCTGGAGCACCTCTCCTATGAAGACAGGCTGAGAGAGTTGGGGTTGTTCAGCCTGGAGAAGAGAAGGCTCCGGGGAGACCTTACAGCAGCCTTCCAGTACCTAAAGGGGCCTACAGGAAAGCTGGAGAGGGACTTTTTACAAGGGCTTGCAGTGGTAGGACAAGTGGTAACATTTTTAAACTGAAAAAGGGTAGATTTAGATTAGATATTAGGAAAAAATTCTTCCTTGTGAGGGTGGTGAGGCACTGGCACAGGTTTCCCAGAGAAGTTGTGGCTGCCCCATCCATGGCAGTGTTCAAGGCCAGGTTGGATGGGGCTTTGAGCAACCGGGTCTAGTGGAAGGTGTCCCTGCCCATGGCGGGGGGGTGGGAACTAGATGATCTTTAAGGTTCCTTCCAACCCAAACATTCTATGATTCTGTGATTCCATGATCCTATAATTCTGTTTTCGTATCTAAAAGCATGATAGCAGGTGCTGCTAAACAGATGGGAGGGGGCTTCTCTAAGATGTAGGGTCCTAGGGTAGAATTTCTTGAGCCATTCATTCGATAATGGCGTCAACTTAAGCAATCTTAACCTGTGCTCCTCCCCACTTACTCATATCGTCATGCTACTGACTCAGTTGTGCTGGTAGGTGTTCTGGACTGAGAACCACATCTGGTTTAAAAATAAGACAGTATTTTTCTATTAAGGGTATTTTTCATCTGTGGTGTTTACTAACTCAGGTTCACTATGTGATTCACACAAATTTATAGCTCTGCACTTGAGGGGATAATGTGGAAACAGGGCAGAGAAGTGAATTTAGAAAATTAATGCTTAACAAAAAAAAGTGCTCATGCTACTGCATCTGTAGTGGTGGTGCAGACACTTTCAGGCATCATTTTTCTATTAAGAGTCAGGCTTTCAGTCACTTAGGCAAATAGGTTTAAAGGAGTAGTGCTGTTGCAGCTGTAACGCAGCTATGAGACATGATCTCCCCTCTGATACTAGGAAGATGTCTTAAGTAACCAAAAGCATGTTAGAATTTTCTAGCAGCATCAGGTGGTCTGATAAAAGATATTCTCTGTGACCTTGCCTCAAATAACATCAAACATTGATAGCACCGCAGATTTCAGTAGGACTGCTGATAGCAGTAAAGATCTGCATCTATGTTAATGACTACAGAATTGGTACTGTAGTTCACAAATTATTTCTTTCTGAAAATATAAATATAGGAAATTTTAGACATCTTGTTATTCAGAACAGGCATAGACAAATTTCAAGTAGACAAAGATCTTTTCCTTGTAAGTATCTCAGGTAATCAGGAATAATTTAAGGAAAAAGTAAAATCCACAAACTAGCCTGTATTATGGTTTTGATTTTCATTTTTTTCCAGAGGACGCCTCCAATGGCTACTTAATATTTCTCATATAGCCAACTAATTTTCTCTCCTTGCAGTCTGTGATCTCCTGTTATTAAAGTATTTTATTTGCCTGGTTCCTTTCCTAGCTGAATGCCATCACAGGCAAATATTTTCATAATAAATTTACATGTACATGCAGCAAGAGAAAAACTCCACCTACATTCTTTTCATGCAAGCCTTAGCCTGTATTCTTACAGTCCATGCCTAAAATAAATTAAGTTAAAATCAAGCCATAAAGTTTTCTCCCTTGGCCTTTGATAATTAGAATGCCAATGCCAAGTAAAGAATGACACCTTCCATTACTTGCTGCTAATCATACTTTACAACATGACTAGGGAGAAATTGTATTTCTACACTTTTTATTACATGGCATTATCATACACTCTACTGTAACTCCTTTGTGTTACAAAAAGCAGTAATAAAACTGAAACTTGGTAATTGTAGACTTGGCATAGAAGCTCCACAAAGAATAGTTTCTTTCCTCTCTCTTTCAGTCAGCAAAAGTGATTGCGTGGCAAATGACACAGCTGCTTTTAATGGCTGACTGGACATGGCTTCATTATAGATATTGCAAAATTAACGTATTTCCAACGGCCCCCATCTTCTTGGCAGAGATACAGAATATGGAAATGTACTAAGTAGGGCTCCTCAAATCCTTTGCAGCACTGTGGTCTCATTCCCAGAAGAACTATCTCCAGGCAACTCTACAAAGGCAAGGTGAATCCATCATCAAGGGATATAGTGTGGTTTGTATGGTGGATCTGCTGTGGCTACCATTTTGTTAACTGAATCCCTGTTCCTATTTTTCAAAGCTGCGTATTGACACTGCAAACATTTGCAAAAAAAAAATCTAGACTTGAGAAAGATCAAGAATTGCTTTCTGTGGTGTCTGGCCTGTGTCCCTGTTCCCATTTCACTAGGGCTGCCCTCACAGTTAAAGTTTTACTTCTGGCCACAGCATATGGATTGCTATTGCCTACAGAAAAATCAGAAGTCCTGGTTCTGTGAATTTGGTCTGGTCAGCCTGGCTCTGCAGCTTGTGAGCTGCTAAGCTGTCAAGGATCTACTTCATCTATTGCGTGGAGCAAGTAGGTGTGGCATAGCTTGCTGACTCTGCTACATGTTTGTTGTCAAGGACCAAGTACTGCAAAAGGACATCAGTTTGAAGTTCTGTCAGGAAGTCATAAAGAACAACAATTAACATTTACCACACTCGATAAACTCATCATTCTGCAAGATGCCCAACATTTAGTCAGTTGTCACACAGAAGGTACATTGGTGAATGTGGCAGGTCTTGTCAGGATATGGCAATTCAAAGTTAGATGATAATGAACAGCTACATTAGTTTCATCTATAAGGTCCTTTCTGTAGACTTTAAGCCCTGTCCTAAAAAAATCAAGAGCTTCTCTTTTTTACTTTTTTTTTTCCATAGGATCATCTCTGATTATATTGCTTTATTTGATGTGAACAGTTATTTTTGGAAAGAGATAACTTGTTTTGGAAAAGAATCCTGCTGATGCGACCTTATGTGGCAAATGAGAGACCTCCCCTCTTCCCTGCCCCCACCAGCTTCGTTACAGATAAAGTGCCAGAATAATACATGTGTCCATTTTTCCCATTGTATTTCTTAGAATCATAGAATGTTTGGGCTGGAATGTAATGTTTTTGCACAAATCTTATTTGGATAGTGATTCTTACAGCAGACTAAAACCTCACGTAGGCACCAGCAGTAAAGGTAGTGCCCAGCCTGTGCTATCACTACTTATATATCGTGTAGAAATGATAAGGTCTCAACTTGTGATAAGAACAAGTCTATATCCTGACAGTTCCGAATGAGGCCAATGTTTCAAATGACACACACTAGAGGAAGGTCATGAGACAAGCCACCTCTACCAAAGAAATAATAGCTATTGCTTAAGACATCTTTGGCCTCAGGTCTTCTGTCTCCTGGACTTTGATACAGTTTTCTAGTTCATGCTGAAGTGGTATATATGGACTTCTCAGCAACGGAGCTCTTTTATACAGGAGCCTTACACAGAACATCCATATTCACCACACTTGGTTTCCTCGATTGCCACTTTCGATGATAAACCATGTTGGCAAAGGTGAACAGAAATGGACCTGTTACAGTGGCATCTCTTAAATTATCGGGAGTCATGAGGTGAGAAGTATGCCCTTTTCAGGGTGGTAGGAAGGTGTCAACTCACCATCCAGTTGCAAGGGAAACCTATCTAATGTTTTGGGTTTTTTTTTTCCCCACCTATAAAAGGTTATCTTGGGTTAATTCAGGCTCTTGGTATATTCAGTAACTGACAAAGGTGAAACTGTAGTTCTGAAGAAACTTTAATTTTGACTGGATCAGTGCAGTAAGTGGTTACTGTCCTATGTTATTTCCAGTATTTCTGAGAAGGACAAAGTGTGATTCAAACTTTTCTGCTTATAGTTACCCAGTCAATCATGTAACTGAATAAATTTCCTTCTTTTCTCTCTAACCCTCTCTTCTTTTCATTATTTCTTTCTCTTTATTTCCAGTCTTCTTAACTAGTTAATAAACCCCAAGTTTTGAAGATTTTTCTAAATCTGCAGCATGGTTTGCAGGGTTAGGTTTTTCTTTTTTGCTTTGCTTTGCTTTTTGAATGACTGTTGCTATTTCACTAGTACCAAGTTCTACATTAGTCAGACTTCAGCATCTGCATCGTACAAAGACACACATTGCGAGTGAAAAATTGTCAAACAAATTGCAGTGTACAGGAGTCAGGCCTTTGTCTTGATGATATACAGTCACATCCCTAGCAGCATACCCCTAACGAAGTTTTGTAATTAAATCGTGCAAGCCAGTTCCTCATTAAAGATCAGTGGCCTAATTACAATGACAAGTACCATTAACGTTCCAGTAATGCCTGATTTTTGGTACTGTCATTTCGTCAGTAACATAGAGCTAGCCCACTGTGATGACCACAACTTTCTATATCTTTTTCCTATCTTTTCACCTGGAAGACCTAACTGTATTGAGTATCTTTTTCCAACCTGAAAGGAGGGCTTTCACTTGGATAAGTCATCTCAGCCCTTATGGGATTTCTTTTTAGACAGAGATATTAATGAATTACTATATTAAAAAGATATTAACTATGTTAACTTAAAGTGAGTGGTTGCATGACCTTTATTCATTAATGAGGTGAAGATTTGCTAAAGAAAAACCACAAAATCTTAACAGTGTCTACTCAAAACAGCCTAGATTTTAAAAAGGTAAGGACAGAGAACGTGGGCCTCCTGAGAAAGTCACAGTAGGAGCTGATAACCGGGAGAGTTCTTTTATGTACTGCTTGGTTTACTTTTAAAAGGACTTATTTCTGCATTTTCACTCCTTATGAAAGACAGAGGAAAATGTCTTGGTAGAATGAAGTAAGTAGATTTTTTTCTGATGGAAGTAGCATGGAAGGAGTTCAAGGTTCAAAGCTCAGCTCCTTAATTCCTATAAGTACGTGTGTAACATCAAGCGTATCAGTTCTTCCATGACTCCTAGCTGCATTTGTGGCCTTCAAGCTGGTTGTCTCCTTTTGTTCAAGGATCCAGGCACAACATACGATTTCCATGCTAGGGAGATATTACAGCTATGGCACTGATCTGCAGAGTTAGCCTACTGTTCTGCATTTTTGTTAGCTTCAAAACGTATTGACAGAGCCCCAGAGACTGATGAGTAACTAAGAGTTGGAGACACCACAGGGTTTCCAGTTTGCACTGGTTTTCTTTCAGCTTTTAGCTAAACAGTGCCATCTGTATTCAACATGAACAAGAGGCTCTGAGATCCAATCCATTGATTTTCATTCCGAGTACCCAGCCTGACCAAAGTTTCAGTGGGGGTCTTTATTCTCTTTTTGTACGTACAGCCCATTAGCTGAAAGAATTATCCATACTTATATCATTTAATGAAAATGAATGACTACTAAGAAAGCTCTGAGAGACTATTAATACATAAGAGTTTAACAAAATACTGCTTCCTGCCTTCCCTCTTTCCTTTCTTTTATTGTTTTTAATTAATGCATTTTAAGGTGACTGAGGAACTATGATCAATATCACCTGGAGAGTAGTAGGGAAAGAAAATGAAACCAACCTTCAGAATGACATTTCTTGACTATTCCCTCAAAAAGTACATATTATTCCCCACATCATGAGTACATGTACTAGGTTTTGAAGGATCACGGCAACTTATTATGAAAAAAAATGTAAGGAGGGAGCTTTAAGCATTTTCTTTGCTTTCTGTTTGTCTTCACCAAGCTAGTCTGCTGGATGGAAGCAAGCAGAATTGCCTACCTATGTGAGGATACTAAGCAGCTAAAAATCTATTTGAAAATTGTTAATGCTAATTTTATATTTATTTCTGGTGGGGTTTTTTTCAATTTGAACTCCATTTATATGGAATTTTCAGAAGAACTGGACTTTTTATTTGCAACACTGTCATCCATATGAACTACCCACAATAAGTAGTAAATTAAAGAGCCCCTAAACAAAATGAATGAATGGATACTTTAGATGTTTTAAAATTACTAGGAAGAATGAACGTACCTTCTTTTCTTTTTATCACTGACTCTATCTTGTCTTATCAGTTCTGTGATGGATACCTTTATAAATGTCACACTGCAACAGCATTATTCTAGATGCCTAGTATTTATCCTGAGATATTTCTGCCTCAGGTTTTCTTTGAGGTAAAGGAAGTTTGGCGTTTTAGGCAAACTGGAGCCAGACTATGGTAAAAGAGAGTGCAGAATAGAGAAGCATTTTTGCATACAACAATTCAACATTTCTTACTGGCTTCTGTGATGGGTAATTTTCCTGGGGGAGCTGTTTGCAGTTTATCCTGTGTTACCAAAAAAAAAAAAAAGTGGGGCGAGCACTGGGAAGCAAGACAGCCTTGTGCCTTGATATGGCTAGGCCAGCAGGTCAGGAAAAAGCTGGAAAAGAGCAAGAGCGTACTTGTCCTTTGTGAGTCCCTGTGCATGTGCATCCAGGGAAAATTCCTGGAGTGCCTGCAGGACCATTTAGGAGGAGCAGGCATGGCAAGCAGGGAATTGTCCTCTGAGTGGAGGAGAGAGGGAGGGTGCTGGGAGGCACAGCAAGATGGTGTGCAGCCACATTTCACAGGTGAGGTGAAAAAAGTTATTCTGGCTTGCAACAGGAACTTCTAGGTCACTGTGGAGCCTTGAGACTTGCTGGGTTGAGTGCAAGGTCACAGGGAAAAGATGCAGAAGGTAGAGGAAGGTCTAGTTCTCTTGGATTTTAAGCTGTGACCAGGAAAGAAAGAGAGAAAGAAGGAAAGAGGAAGGAAGGATGGAAGGAAGGCAGGCAAAGAAAGAGAGAAGGAAAGGAAAAAAGAGAAAGAAAGAGAGAAAGAAAGAAAGGAAAAGAAAACAGTAGTATGCTCACTTCAGGAACAAAGTCCAAACATGTCAGCCTCTAAGCCCTCACTAACTCCAACACAGACTCTTTCTTCCAAGGTATTTGTTCGTGAGAGCCTGTCTTATTGGCTAAGTTGATAGACAAAAGTCTTAAAAGAAAAAAGCCCCCCCCAAATGGAACATTTCTCATTTCAGGACCCCAGCGTGCTGGCATGGGTGCAAAAATAGACAAACCAAGAAGATAGTCTTAATGCCCACTTCATAGGAAGCCCCAGCATGAACATCTGAAAAAAAGCCCCATAGTTTCAAGATTTTTTTTCATGCAGTGTATTGAATTCTTCCTCCATAAAATCATTGAACTAAAGCAATCATTTTATTTTTTCTTCATAAACAAATATACTTAAATGGCTGGGAATTCCTCATTTCTTGGTTCTTTTTTCAGGACACTTGAAGAAATTCTGTGGGCTCTCTCCAGGGAATCTGTCCTGAGGACATGCAAACACAGCCAGTATTGTCATGCTGCCACTTTTCATGGTGTTATTGTGAGTCTCAAAACATATGGTGTTTTTCTTAAAGCTTCAGCTACCAGAGTAATGACTGTTAGCTGTTTACTTAGGTTATTTAATATCAGCCATGGAGATTTTAATATTGAAGCATTTCACAGGCCTTAATGTGTGTGAGGCAGAAACCTATCAAATCCCGATTTTGCAAGTGAAGAACCAAAGCCATGAAAAGATTAAGTGTAAGGTCACGCAGGAAATCTGCTGCACGTACCCAGGTTTTTCCAAGCCCTTTAGGCTAGTGTCCAAATCACTGATTCATATTTTATTCAGCTTTCATGTAAGATTAAAAAGCAAACAGAAGACTAGGATATTTTGATCATGTAAAAATGACTGAAAAGGTTACATTTAAAATCTTAAAGTTCTAAAGAGAAGTAAGAACAAAGCTTGTTTCTGCTTTATTGCATTTAAACAAATCTTATTCCATTTAGGACTTGAAGTTAGTAATTCTGCTATTTCCTCCAGCATGAGAAAAAGAGGAGTTTTTAAAAGAACATCTTTCACAGTATTCCTTCTGGCATCCCTTTATGACAGAAGACTTCTTGTACTTCATGACCAGAGTATGATAAGATGCAACCAACCATGGCTATATGTCTTATTAAAAGCATAATAACCAGCTTGTAGCATGTTCAGTGCTCAGCAGGCCAGTAGAAAGAACTGACAGATTTTGAAGTGACTGACAAGGACATGATAAGACAATTTCTGTTCTGATTCAGGAGGAGCTGACCTTTCAAAAGTCTTCCTGCATGAGGACACTGACCTACCAATACAGTCAATCCCCTTTTGTATGTAAAAATGCTCAATCTCAGCAAAGAAAACAACCTCCTGAGGATAGAAAGAAATACTCCCTTTAAGAAAAGTGATAAAGTACTAACTTAGCAACCACCTTTTGACCCTCTTTCTTCAGAAGAAAGAAGGTGTCATGCCCAGACTAGATCTACAGTACCCCTTCCCACATAAAGGACATAAGTATCAGGAACCCCCCCTTGCCATTTATCCTTACCTTGAGGTATACAGAGGGAAGAGAGCTGCTCAAGAGCTTGCACAGATTTCAGGGGCAGAATTGAAACAGTGATACAGAACCCAGTGATCCAAAATGCAATAAACTCAATACAGGCTCTCCATTTGTTTCCTTTTTCCATTAGCTTTGCAAATCCAGACCGAAGCCAGCAGAAGTATTACTTTTGCCCTTCCAATCCAAGGTCAGACAGGGTATGGAAGCATCATAATTCCAGACTAAGGAACTGAGAGCATTTGGAAACCCAGCTGTTTGCTGACACAGAAGGTCCACATTACTTCCCTAAGATTTACAACTGTTTATTATTCATTCTTTTCTGCTCTTTTACTGAAGCACATTATCTTTGGCAACCCTGGCCCTAACTCACTTGCCTGCACAATGAGAAGGCACATTTCTTAAAGCAGATAAAATATATTTCACTTTTTTTTTCTTCCGTATTTTGAGAGCTATGTTATACTACTGTCCATCCAGAGTTTAACAGCTATAAGAAATGTATTCTACCTCTTCATTCTCCATTCAAGAGTCTCTTAACAGGCTATTTTAGCTGTCCTGGTCAGTAACCTCACCTAAAAAGTAATTTTTAGGCCTTTCTTCCATTCAAGCCATTCTGACAAACAGCAGCTGCTGAGCAATTTAGATCTCCTACAGCATACTCTAATCATCTAATCCTTGTAACATCAACACTGCTGGGAAATCCTGAAGGAGGGGTTTCCTTTTCATGGAGATGAAATTGCAGCACTTTATGTCTTCATTTCTCACCCTTTTCTTTTTTCCGTTTGTTAAAGAAAAGATCGTGGCTACCTACAACTACTAGCCAATACACTAATGAAAGCAGAATACTAATTACAGTGGTGATGGGAAAAAAAACAGGAATCTGGTGCTAGAAGTCTTTGAGCTGGGACAGACCTTACTTGCTGCTGTAATGTAGATGCATAGCAAAATGTGAATTTCATTTCCAGTTCTGCTCAAAATGAATTGGTAAAAGGGAAGGGCAGGGCATCCGTATAACTTGCATTGGGAAAAACCAAACACTATGGAAACCTGCAAGCTTCTAGAGAGGAAGCTAACTATGAAGCTTCTGACAAGATAATCTCCTTCCTGATTATGCTTGAGAGATGATATATGTTAGAGGAAAATTCTAGAAATGCTGAATTGAAGCAGCACACTTGTTAACTGCTCTGACAGCCAGCTCTCTGATCTTAGAAAACGTAAGCACACTGAGCATGGCAGTGGCATGATCTGTGTCTTGAGTGCTTTGTATTGCTTGAAAAAGTATGCTTGTGCAAAATAAATTTATACATAGTAACTGTGGAAGAGAAATCAGAGTCTGCAAGGCCTGGCTTTTAAAAGGGTGTTTAATTTTGACTGAAAGTGAATTACTCATAAAATGAGAAGAAACGGAAGATCACAGTCAATTATGTGAGTCCTTCTAAAGTCTGTGTTCCTTTTTTAATAGGGGAGTAAAAATACTGAGAAATCTCTAGGACTGGTAATAAACAGCCTTACCTACTCTAACATTAGAGGAAGAAAAATGCTGTGGCTCTCCCATGTCAAATGATGAAACTTCTGAATACAGTGAGCAGTTCAAAGCTTCTCACTTATGGCATTCACAGTGGATTCAAACTCCTCAGAAGTACTGTGTTTCTTGCAAATGCATAGTATAGTTACCTTTGATACGCAGAGGGTGTAATCATCGGAGGAATTACCCTTTTTTACACACATGAGTAAATATGTACAAAGGCTTACATAAACTAGACATGAAAAAGTATCCCTCATACAACAAGGTCTCGTAATCAGGGAAGTACTGTATTGATCGCAAAAGTCCAAAGCATCATCAATGCTTTGACTTTGAAAGTTTATTTATAGTGCTGCCCCTGGAATTTATATTTCTTCTGTCTTCCTATGTACAAAACTAAGGTTAACCATAGACCTCAAGGCCTGGACTATTTTCCTGCAATGGGGAGAAAGGCTTGTGCATACTCCAGTTTCACTCCAGTACAGGCTGGAGAGCAATCAGAGGCTGCCCAGGTCCTGGAGTGTGGCAGGACTCCCAAGCTCAGTGGATTAATACTTCTAAGAGCAGAAATCCTGTGTGATGTATGCATAATTAATTCTTACTTCATACAAAATATTTTTACCAGACTTTGTTTGTCCTTTCCAAACTGTTAATCCTCACTGTAGTTCTTGCACAGCTGCATTTCAACTGTAAAGAATATTGCATAACATGTTTCACTGGGAGAAAAATCAGCTTTTTAATGCAAAAGTCCCTATAAGTCCTGTTAGCAACAATTTTCTGTGTTACAACTAGGAAGGGACTAGCTTCCAAAGGTATCTCATCTGTCCCTTTTCACTTCTTTTTGTCAAAACAGACATTCTTAAGAATAAGAGAATTTACTGTTAAGATTGATTTTTTTTTTTTCCCCTATTCTTTGACTTGATATAAATTTGCATAATGCTATTCATTATCATTTTCATTTTGACTTTCTAACCTATATGGCTAGGTTCATCGGCTGTTATGTCACTGCGAGAGTAGATCAATCATTTAAGCCAATTTTGTCTGTCATACCAATTGTTGACAAAGATTAATTGCCTTAAATCAGAATAATATTGGCAAGTTCTGCCAGAAGTCACATCTCTCCTTTCCCTCCCAGATCTACCTTCAGTGCAGCTTGTGGACGGGGTGCATGAACGCTGTGTGAATTTTTACCCTAAAAATTTGAAAATGGAGAAACATTTTTCATATGCTTCTTGCAAAGACAAACAACTGCAATCCCCTACAATACATCAAAACCCTATAGCCAAGATGATGTTCTCTCTCCTGTTAAAACCTCTGGAACAATTGCATATATTATGGCTCAGAAAAAAAATACCATAACATCCAATAACATTCCAGAAGGAACGCATTTTCTATTCCCTCTGTTAGTGAATTGGGAAAGCCCTACTTGAAACAGCTTTATGTGTACATAACATCTATTTATCATTCCTTTTATGATACAAAAGAGCTTTCATAAATAATTCTGCTTGGATTTTGTGGGTAGCAAAAGGTTTATTTCTAAGCAGCTAAACTTTTGCTTTAAGTTCCCTGTTTCCCTGGTGACTTCACTGGAGAGACACTGAGAAAGTCTAGGACCGGGTGCCTGTGAAGGAGATCTATCACAGAGTGCAGCATCAGAGAGAAACACTCGCTTACCCAACTTCTTAAAGGTCTGAATCCTCAAGCTGGGTTACGTAGTGGAATTTCAGGCAGAAATGGGAAAATTTTCCCTGGGACCGTCTACATTTTTGCAAGATCTAGCCTGATGATGGTATCTCACTTGTCCATGCCATAAGTAACTTGGTAGGTGGGAGAAATGGTGTTGTACAGGGAAGAGTGTCTCTGCTTGCTAGTTGGTGAGGGTCTTCAGTAGACTAAGAGAGAGAAGACTGAGTGAAGATCTTGAACCTCCTGCAGAATTTCAGACTTTTTAGAGATCTCGGTTCCAGTCTAGGGAATTCCTCTGGGTCCTTCAGCTGAGTTCCCAGGACACCTCAAGCTGATCCTGATTCCCTGGGAGCAGTAGCCATATCTCACACAGTTGAGGTCAGGTTGAATGACCTGTAGGTAAAGTGGTACAAGTTACTTGAAACTTCCCTTTCTCTGAGACACCTCTAGTTTGCATTCAGAATTAGCACTCTTTTTTTTTTTTTTTGGGGGGGGGGGGGGGCAGTGGGGTGGGGTGTGAAAAGAAATTCTGACTTTTCAACAACTTCGAACAGCTTCCTTGAAGAAAATGTATGGTTTTGTTTTACTAACAAGATAAAAAGGAACAAGAAAACAGCAGTAGATTTTAAAACTTACTGTCACAGAGAAGTCTGGAGCCAGACTAGGAGAAAGCAGCAACTCCAGTAAGACAGTGGATGATACCCACAGTACTTGAATCCATTGGAAACCATTAGAATAGTGTCTATGAATTAGATGCACTGAGATGGATATTACCACAAAGTAGGGGAGTTTAAGTTGCAGAGTCTTCCTTTTACCCCTTGCTTTCAACTCATATTTTTTTCACTGTATTTAGAAGATTCACAGCCTATCAAGCCTGATGGATGTCTCCTTGTCTCCAGCAGAGAGACAGGTGGCATTTATTTAAAAGGTGGCGTAGTTCCAAAATATGCCTATTGAAAGAGCTGCTGAACTCTGGCAGGAGAGAGTGTGAAACTTAATTAACTATGGATGCATCTTCCCAATATTTATTCCTACAATTGATTTCTGTAATGAGTTTGGTAGTATTCATAAAGCTGAGTGAAAGTGGGAACTCTTCCATAATTTTTATATCTAAAAGTGATAGGTGAAAACATTTTTCAGATTTTTCATAAAGAAAAAAATCTGAAGGATTTTCAGAATGAGGTGTTAGAATTTTGCATTGCAACTTTACTCTTACAAATACCATACATCACAACAGTCAGAAATCTAGAAATACAGAAAAGTAAACTTAAATGAAAAAGAGAGGTTCATTTCCCCAAAATAATTCCAATGACATTGATAAAATCCCACAAGATGTATTATTTCAGCAATATCTGCTGAGAAAGTTTGACTGCATTTAAGTATTTGTGAAAACTCAGACTGGCTGTGATGTCTCGCTCTGTAAACTCGTCCACTATTAAATGCCTCGAGCTTGTCCAACACCACAGTGTGAATACAGTATGAAACACTCATATTGCAACATAATATACACATTCTCTTTCAGATATTTTTTGCTCTAATTTTAATAGAAGTTGTAATGATCTTCTGAAGAGCAAAATATTATTACTTTAAAGTGGTAAGGAGTCAATGCCATATTTCAGTGAAAAGTGTCACGTTCTAAACCTATGTGCTTTTCATTGAAGAAGTTCTTTCTTTTTCTCTTTAGATCATGAATAATTGCATGATAATGTGACAAATACAGTACACTGTTTCACTACAATCTTGTATTAACTTCTTTTTTAGGAGGAAGGCATTTTTAAACTGTTGGGATAGTTGTAGAGTCCAAAATGCAATGCCTTTGTAGGATTTTAAATAGCTAAGTGCATGTGACAAAATTCTGCTAGAGTAGTGTAGGAACCTTTAAATGTCTAAGAGTGAAATATCTAAGTCTTAGCTAGTCATAGAAATGAGTGGCCTCCTCTTACAGGAAAAAAATGCAGACATTCATTTATATGACCTACCTAGGAAATACTTCTAATCTAATTCTTATTCTGCAATAAGATGGATCACTACAGTGTGTCTGTTTCTCTCCTCTGATTATAAAATAGGTCTAAAAAGATGAGTTCAGGCTTAAGCAGCTAACTTAAATTCCTAGTGAGAACAGATGTATCTTACATATCAGTATATATTAAAAATATTTCTCTTCAAATAGCATATGTTTTAATTATCAAATTTTTTAACTTTGATTTTTTTCTCTAAACAGGAAAATAAATTCTACTGGAAATTTTTACCTTCAGTTATTGTTGAGATATCCATCCATACTTTTTTTTAAAATTTATTTAGATAATATTTAAATAGGAAATGTTTTTTCCTCCCTCCTATACAGTTTTTTAAACTTACCCATTAAGACTAAATTAGGCATAAATAAAGTAAAATTAAAAATGACATCCAAGTTTGATAATAAAATAGACCATTTAATTTCATATTAATGTTGGATATAAAAAAAGTAATTTCTGAACAAATAAGAATGAGAATGATTTAAAATATAATCAAGGCAATTATATCTGCATCAAGGAAACCAGATTTTGACTCTTAGCTAGAGATATATATGGCATCATAACTATTTTTTTTCTGAATTTGTCAATTTAAAAAATATAAGGATTGGAAGGCAAGTATATGGACACTGATGATAAAGATATATGTTGAAATATAATGCATGTGGAATTATTTTTTAATCCTCTGCTTAGGTGGTTAACTGGAAGCTAATTCCATATATGTTCTGAAAGATAGCTTTTGCAGAAGTAAATAACTTTCAACTGATATTTCTCTTGGTAAACTTTATTTTGACTTGGAAAGGAGTAAAGAATAAACCTCAGATAAATAAGAAGACAAAAATAAGCTTCATATATTCTTTACCAACTTGTCAATTGTTCATGAGCAACACTTTTCATAGTTCTTATTGCACATGCATTTACAGCACAGAAACTGAGCCTTTTCAAAAGCATGAATTGCTAAAAGCAGCTCATTGAAAAGAGAGTGTAAAAGCCTAGGAAAAACACCATGGCAATATAAATTACTTTTCACGTATACAAATCTCCTTAAACATAGCAAAAAAAGGGTTGCGCAGACACACATATAAACAAATTGTTACCTGTGTTTCATGAAACGTTTAATTTTCACTTGTATTATTAATTATAATGCTTTGCAGTTCTATATTGCTTTCCATCTGAGGGCTTGGAAGCACTTCACAATTAAGAATGAATTACTGAAGGTTAAGAAAATCATGTTGCTCTAAAAATGCCAGATCAGTAACATTATACCAGGGCATTTTCTAGGACTGTTTTCTGAAGGCAGCAGTAGGCCAAGAACCATGAGCAAATAGTACTTTAAAAGTTTTATATTTTTTATTGTTTTTTTTTAATCTTCCCAGTTGACCCTAATTGTGATCTTCTGTTTTAAGGAATGATATAAAAAGTTTCCTTTCAGACTGTGAGGGAGGGAAACTATGGTTGTTAGAAAAACCTTCTGTGACAGCAGACTTTGAAAAAAACAGTCTGTGCAAGTGAAAACTTGACTGCACAACTGACTGTAACAAGTCATGAAAAAAAATCGGCACATTAAAAAATGCTAAATAATTTCTCTGACACCTGAGTCAATAGAGCTTAGTTACCATACTCTAAAAAGGCTTTCAGCAACCACACAGCAGGGGATATAACCACAGGGTTAGTTTTATGACGGCAGCTGGAAACAGCAGTCACTCAGTGATAACAGGCAGAAGGCTGTTGGCATGGGTTTTGCTATTAGTGATGACCAAAGACTAGAGAGAACACAACCGCATCTTGATGTCTGAAGTTCCCACCAGGGGAGGTCATATGAGGGAAATGTGCATACATACATGTATACATGTGTACATTTACATACATGCGCACAGACACACCTATATTACATATAGTGTTCAACCAAAGAAGCCAAATAGCAGATGCTGGAATATTTTGGTGGTTACTGCACTGCACAATGCCATGGCACAATATTCTGTAGCAAACACTACATTTAATCAGTTGGTGTCCTCCCACACACGCACAATTCATAAGCTTAGCCAACAGTGTAAAATGGGTTGAGGTTGTACTACCGCGGTCTGATATAAAGCATGCTACTATAGAAAGTATCTGGTTTTTTGTAAATTACCTTTACAAGTAATATTACTTCTATTTGTTGTAATGAATTACATTTGCTAATAGTACTGATAAATAGATTTACAGATAATGAAGATTAATATTATTAACTGTTGAAGTTACAGTTATGCACTTCATAAGTCTAAAGAGATCACTGGATTTCTCAGACCAGCCTACAGAGTAGCACATGGAGTTTTATATTTTCATACTGTGTTTTAGGACTACCAACAAATCTGGTTTTCTATACATAGCTCCTGATGGTAGTTTATTGTGCAATGGTATTTTAAGCAATCTTTTGGGATTTGTAGGAGAGCACATCTTTTTTTACTCCAATATAAAAGTTCTGCATTACGTAAACTCCCATTTGCATTCTCATCTTCTGTGTCATTTTTTTTTTTTTTAAATTTCTACCACCAGTTCATATTTTGTAAGAAAGCTATATAGTAGTCTTACAAAAATAATCGTTCACTTAGGTTTAGGGAATATTATATTTTTCTTCTGTGTATGTTTGTGTGCATGCATGTGTGTGTGTATATGCATGTATAAACATCCCAAGATTGTCTAACTGCAAATCACAATTTACAAAACTTGTGGCTTGTTTAGTGACTCTAAATATCGTTCTTATTTAGTCTATTTATTATCAAGTGATCTGGTAGTGGCTTTCTGGTAAGTTTGCTTGACATCTTTCATTATAAATGATTTTGAGGAACCTTTTGGGAAGTTCTGACATCTCTAATGTTTGCCATCAGTGTCTGAAATTGGATGTGGAAAAAGCCCAGGAGTTTGAGAAGCCTCTTGTCTTTTCCTCTGCCATTCTGCTCAGGTGTGGTTGCAATATAATCAGCTGAAAGCCAAGATTTCTTTTTTGTAGCTTGTTTCCTCAGCAAAGGTGTAGCAAACTGACCAAGATAATAACTGAACATGAACATCCTAATCTATGGGCTGGGCTGATGCCAACGCTTTGGCAGCAGCGACAATGGCAAATGGTGAACTAGAAAGGCATCGATGGCTGAGGAAGAGGTGTAAGAAGAGGGAAGGATGAAAGGCTCTGATCAGCCTTTCAGTTCTAATTCACAACCTTAAACATGGCATGGAGGGAAGTACTGGGACCAAATGCACGGAGGGAAATAAAAGTGGGAAAAAGTGGTCTACTCCTAGTTATTGATTCGAGCCATAAGTCCAGTGGTGCCTCTTCTCCATCTCACCCTTCACCCCCACCACACACTCTACCTTACACACCACCAATAACAAAGATGATAATCGGTATAATCAGTTCTGTAAATTAAGAGGTAGAAAAGATGATCTTCACTTCTTTGCTGTTGTTCAGGCAGAACATATTATCACACAATACAGCATAACTGAGGCTGGGAGGGACCTCTGAAGGTCCCCTGGTTCAACCCTCTGCTCAGGGCAGCTCTAACTCCGAAGTTAAATCAGGTTGCTCACCCAACCTCAACCAAGTCAAGGTCTGAATATCTCCGAAGTTGAAGACCCAATTTAAGTATATTTATTTTTAACCCTTCCCCTTGATGAAAGTACTTAATTCAACTCATTGAAAGCTCTATAATAAAAGGCTAAATTGGAAAAGATAATCATTAGATAGCAAAGTCAAGCACACCAAAATAAGGAACTGACATATTTAGAGTTTTCTGCAAAATTGTAATTCTGTCACTCTGAGTATCGGGAAACAGCTTTCAATTACCTGATCACATGCTCTTCTTATAGCTCCCACTTTCGCTCTGCCTCCTAAGCTCATTCAATGCATAAGATGGGTACACAAAGAAGTAAAAATAATTTTACAGAGATACATTTTGTCTGGTATTTTATCACTATCAAGGAAAATGTAATTACTTTTGTAGTCCAAGCTAATTTATTTTGTTATAATAGTTGTACTTAATAAGCAATAATCAAATATAGAAGCATTCATTCATTCATTGCTCGTTCTACAAAAAGTATGCGTGAGGCCTTTTTAAGGAATTCAAAAAGTACTTGCTTTTTCCCTCTCTATTTCTACCATTCATATTCCAAATATAGCTATATATACACACATATAAATATAGTATGTATATTGTGCATGTATATAGCAAGACAAACATCAGAATTATCTTACAAACTAAAGAAAAATACTCAGTAAATATATATATTAAATCTATTAACAGAAGGAAACATCAGATAAATCACTGAACACATAGTATCAAATCACTCTGGTATTAAGAACACTGCTTTACTTACACCACGCGCATAAAGTCCTCTCCTACTTGAAGGAATAGCTAGCTATTAGTCAAACATCAGGAGATCCTAAATACAACTAGGAACAGTTGTTTTCTTCTGTTTGCTTCTCCATTTTGATTTGGAAACATACTGGAGCTATTTTAAGCCAGAGTTTTCATTCCAAGAATAATACCCCTGTTTTTGTCATCAATAAAACATTTTTAGAGGATCTTTTTTTCTACTAGCCTCTTCCCATTGCTGACCAATAAGGTGTGCTGTACTTTTTCTTCTCCTAGGCTATGGACCTCTTATGAGCTTGTTCTTTACTCCTGAGTGCACTTTGTTCCACTTGCTCCATTTCTGAGTCTCTGCATTAGTTTTTCCTCAGTGCTAAGGATTGCCTTTATTATTACTGGCTATGTGAACCTATATCAAAGTGTCAGCAACTGAAAAGAATTTTTTTCTTCTTTCTTGAAAATAAGAAATTAATTTCAAAGCATGTCCTACTCAGCTGGAAATTACAGCAACAACAACCTGTAACTGTCTCTAAATTCTGTAATCTGTGATATGTTTAATGGTTACAGAATAAAAACAAACAAACAAAACCTACCAACTGTGTGTTCAGAAAATAACTCTGAATTTGAGAACACGAGCAATTTAAATAGGTGATAGATCCATTTGGGTGTCAAATGTCCATTAAATGCATTAAGAGCTGTAAAGCCACCTGTCAAAATCTAACAGAAATAATTGTCATCTTTGCAAGTACCGGAAAGATACATAGCATATGACTTGTACTAGTGCTAATTAATCTACACAGTGCTGCAAATTGTTATCTTCACAATAGTTTGAGTTATTAGAAAGTCTCCTAAATTATGAGCAAATAACTGAAATTAAATCAGCTTAGTTCCTTTTCTGCTCATAAATTATACATAATGGGGTAGCTTGCTTTTTTTTATTCCTTCCTACTGACCACATGCCATTGTTGCCCATTGGATTTGGCATACATTTTTCTTTCTCAGTGGTGCCCTTTCCTTCTGTTCAAAAGGAGCACACGAATTGTTTGTGACTCACTCTTTAGGCTGTGGAATGGACATACTGATGTTAATAGTCTCCAAAGGAAGATGTGTCTATTTTTGCAGAGGAGAAAGGTCTGAAGGAACTGCTGGGGCTTGTCTCCCTGGCAGCATGGTCAGGAAAGCTTCAAATGGAGCAGGGTGTTGATTTACCAGGTGGATTACCTGGTGCCTGTTCTACCCCTTCGCCCATATGTTCACTGCAGGCTGTTCTCTATGTCCCGTGGTCCAAGAGATGTCATGATGCTGCGGTACTCAGCGTCCAGATGCATCGCCACTGCATCCAGATCTGTCACATATGGGGAATTTTAAAACCTTGCTTGTTCCTTTTTGCTCAAGCAGGACATATTGTTTTCCTTTGGATCCTCAGATCCTATGTGTGTATTTCCATATGACAGTCAGAGATCAAAAAGTGCTTGGGGCTTTCCTGGCTGAGGAAGAAAAGAATGCTGTACCATACCTTCAGCAAATATTACTTTTAGAGTTATCTAGCTTCACAAGCAACAAAGTACTTTTGCATACCTGATAGCTCTAGGGAATAACATTCACCTATGTACCACAGACTATTAAATATATGCATCAAGTGAATGTTCATTCTGATATGTCCATATCCCACAGATATGACATATCTATGTTGCATTATCTTTACCATTCACCAGAGCCATTAATTGGGTGTGGTTCTGGAGTGCTGTTTATGCAAAAGAAAGTCAGTTACCCTGGTTTTGGTACCTAGGTGGTAATCCTTAGGTAATAGGTACATAAGTGGTATGTAGTCTAACACGTGGCTGTATTGCCGTGCTTGGGGTCTTGCTCTTTCATGGGCTGAGCAATTAAGTAACTCAGATTCATTAGTAAAATGTTGGCACCAAAATCAGATACTCCTACACAACAGATATGTCAGCTGCTTCAGTTCTTACTATCTCCATCAGTGTTTCTGCTCACCACCCTTCCCACAAGTTGTCATTCCTGATGGCACAGTCAGCTATCTGCATGCTTGAAAAGCATATCATGAACGCCTGAATGTCCCCTGTCCCAAAGAACAGGCTTCCTTTAAGGGAACATTTTCAGTGCTTAACACCTCAAATCTCCTCTGGGATCAATACTTGTGAATATTGCATGTTTTGCTGCCTGATTTTACATTTCAAGAATGAACCAATTTTCTGATTTCTTTGTTATATAAGCTTGGAGGAGGTGAATGTAGAATACATCAAAATAATTTGATGCTACCAGTATACATTAATGTCAAAACTATTTACATTTCCTAAATCATGAAAAAATGTTTATATTTAACAGTTACCTGTTAGAGGCTAAACAACTTCCTTATTGAACTCACAAATACAAGCTCATCTCCAAAGACTATTTAAAATAAATGGCAATGATTTCATCATAACTATCTAAATTTAAAGATTCTTCAAGAAGCAAAAATAAACTTGCTTGGCTTTCTTTAAAGCTGAATTTCAGCTCTTGTTAAACACTGATGAAGCTGAAAGCATTATAGACTTTCAGATGTTCAGTGAAAATTCTAGCACAAGAAACACATAGTCAGAGGTATTGTGTCATAGGTATTAACTAGACTAGAAATTAACAAGCTAAAAATCTTACTTATAAAGTTATTGAGCCAATGAAAGAATGCCAACAATTTAATTTCAGTATAAAAACACACTGAATAGGGCAAACAGTTCTCTCTCTTCTTCATATAGCAGTCACCACTGTTCATGCCGGTCAGTTCTGCAAACACACAGTAATCAGGACAACGCTTTGAAGAAGTCCTCTCAAGCAACTGAATTAAATGTTTTCTTGTTTGCGTAGACATAACCCATATTTTCCTTCCATAGACATCTCGGGTTTTCCTATGAACTGCTAAACAACAGATCATCACTACCCCTTACTGAAATTCTTTGCTATTTGTAAACTGATTGTTTGCAGTACCCATTCAACATTTCTACATTTCAAGCCAAAATAGCTTGAAAGAAAAAGTTCCTGAGAAGGCGTGCGGTTGTCAACTTGGTTAGTCTGTACTGAGCTTTTCACCACTGCAGCAATTGTGCAATCAAACCTGTGAGGGTAAAGCTAGCTTAGCTATACATGCCTGAGTTGTCATCATCTTTGAGTTTTCCGCTGGCATAAGCCAAGTCAGGTTGCACCTCATTTTTAGAAAAAACATAGTTTGATTTTCAGCAGTGGAGTTCTGATAAAATGGATTAGAACTTTGTTAAAGCTCTGTATTAGTCATCATTTATAGCTTGTTTTCTTTTTAGTAGTTTTGGGGTGTTTTAAATAATACGATAGTTAAAAATGTGAATAGGTTAAAGAGCATAAAAGGGAAAATCTTCACATAGATGAGTATTTGTGGGTAAATAAAAGACAAGAAACAGAGAGCAGGAGTAAATTGTCAGTTCTTTCAGTGGAAAGAAATCACAAATGAAGTTCTTGAGGGACCTGGATGGGAACCCATGTTGTTCAACATATTGATAAATAAGCTGGAAAAGGAAGCAAACAGTGTGGTAACAAAGACTGCAGCCTGCTTGTAAGGAATTGCAGAAGGACCTCCTGAGAGTGGAACAAAATAGGTGGTAAAATTCAATGCAAATAAATGTAAAGTGGTACACATAGGAAAAAATAATTCTAACTTCACACATAAAATGATGGTTTCTTGAGTTTACCATTACTCTGCAGGAGTGAGGTTCTCTCTCTTAACCCTGTTAACAGCAGGGATTATGATTGATTGGATAGCAAGTGCCATGAAAATGTCAGTTCAGTGCTTGGTAGTTCTCAGAAAAGTGAACAAAATGCCAGGAATTATTAGAAAAAAATAATAGAGAACAAACCAGAAAGCATTAATATGTCACTGGTATAAATCCATGGTTAGCTTGCATCTTGAAATGTTGTGTTCAGTACCCATGCTCCCATTTCAAAAAAGGGTATAGAGAACTGGAAAGGTTCAGAAGAGGGCAACCAGGACAATCGAAGATAACGCTATGGTTTCTGTGTGAAGAATGAGTATGTTGGGACACTGCAGTTTGGAGCAGTGACACCTGAGAAGTTATGATGATGATTCACAGGATTATGTGTGGCACAGTGAGGTTGGAGAGAGATCAGTGGTTCAAAACCTTGAGAGCACCATGTGAAGGTAGGAGAAACCATGTTCAAAACAAACAGAACGAGGTTCTTCATGCAAAGGCCGGCTGAGTTGTAGAGCTGCCAGGTGAAGTATGTTATAGATGTTTAAGGTTTGTATGGATTGAGGAGTAAATGGGAAGAGTTCATGGTGGAAGAAACTATTTCTGCTTACAAAGTCCGTGAGCTGGAAACAGCTAAAGCCAGGGAGGGTATTCATTTGCCAGTTGTTATCCCTGCATCCAATTTTACCCTTGTTCAAAACAGGATGGCTAGTTAGATGGCCTTAGGTCTGACCTGATACAGAACAGTGTTTTAAGGCATGGAAAAGCGTGTAACTCATGTCTCTGAATTATCTGTAAGGGACTCACAGACTAGCATCTGACTTACTCTTTCCTTCCTTCTAAATAATGAAGCCCAAATTAGTAATTTTTAAGATAAATCTGTTTAGCCTCAGCAATTCAAAATATCCCTTCTATTTTACAAAAGCAATATCTTACTGTAACATCTCAGATTTTGCCCAGGCATATTGCATTCCTCTGAGCAATCTGCTCTCTTCAGAAGGAGCGTTGGTTCTGCGTGCTATAGAGAATTGCTTTGTCAGGTTTGGCACCTGCCCACCTGGCCCTTCTCAGCATGGCGAGAGACATTCACCGGCTCCCCAGGTTCCCTAAATACGTCCTTGGTAAGCTGTTTCTGCTTTGTTTGGCTTTGATCCTTCCAAGAGAATAGTGAACTTACTCTTTTCACCCACATATGTTTTGTTGCTAGTACTTTAGCTTCAATAGAAAAAGAGAACGTAGAAATGTGGCTAGACTTGTTATTTGAGGCACTGTCTAGAGACAAAGGTTAACAATATCACATACAGTTTTAGCTTAATCTTAGCAACTTATTACCTCTTTTACTGCTTAGCACCTCTCACCTGCAGTCCCAATAAGAGCCACCAATTAAGGATGCAGTGTTCACAGTAACCCTTTTTCTCGCAGGATTACCCTCAGTGCTGGATGCTGTCGATGACTGTCTTTCCACAGGTTAAATTTTCTTGGAGTTAGGTTTTGGGGTTAAAATTGTAAACATTTCTGAAAGCTGTCTCTAGAGCTAGCTGTCTCAGGTGCTTAACAGTGATGCCCTCTCTGCTAGGGAAGTGAATTACAGAAATGACGTTGGGAATTACCCCTGAGGCTTGGGCACCTCACACGGGGATGCAATTTGCTGAACTCTTCCCTGCCAAAGGACTGCTGAGGCACTCAGGTTTTTTATATGCATTGCTTATACATACACTCTCTTCAGCTCATGATTCTGACGCGTTGCTAGCTCAGTACAAATATCACCTAGTAGTAATGGGTCATTACTATAAATGCTCAGTTTGATCAGTCTGGACACATTTATGGAAAGAAACATAACCCCAAACCATTATTAGGCTGCAATGTAACAATGTGTCACACAAAGTCAGGGAATGCTGTATAATTCAAAACCGGATTGCTCTACTGTTTTGAAAACATATACCTCTCCTGCCAGGAGGGAAGTCAATGCATATAAAAAATTTGCAAATCATTTCTCCTGAGCAGAACAGGACCTCAAGCTGGCCAAACCCATGAGAGGGACCTCTTATTCTCTCTCCTTGAAACGAGCATATCAATGGTTTTCCAGTGTCTTAAAACCAGAAGACAAATGCATAAACTGGAATGACGAAACTCATTAAATGGCAAAACCACTGATCTACTGTCTGAGACAAATTAAAGGGAATGGTTGTTGTATCCTTGCCGTTTGAGTCTTTTCCTCCTGGCACACTTTCTAGTTGAGCATCTTTAGGCAGTTACCTGGGCTGAAGCTGTTGCATGCAGGCAGCCCCGAGGGGATATCCTCCTTCTTTGTGCCCCGAGGGCCAGCTGCAGGCTGCCAGCCTCTCTCAGCCTCTGCATTTTCCCTCTGAGCTCCTTTTTGGCTCTGTCTCCACCTAAAGGCTGCCACATCTGGCACACCTGCAGCTCTTGGAGACAGAGCAACCTCCTCTTTCCGGAGGTCTGGAACGTGAAGCAGACAGGAGGCCGAATGCAGGCAACCTTCCTTTCTGCTGCTCTGCCACAGCCTCTACAAAAAAATAAATAAATACAGTGTGTTTATGACGAAACATAAACATGGAGACAGTTTTAGTATCTGTCACACTCAAAATGATCCATAAATCAGAAAAGTCAGGAAGGAAAATTTGATATAGATTTTGGAGCTGATAGGAGGAGGACATTTTATTTTCAAGGGCTGTCAAAGACCTTAAACTATTTTAATAGCAGCTGTTGTCACTGTATTCCATTTTTTTCTGTACACGGTTAAAAAGTGTATGTGGGTAAAATGAGAGGAACTACAACTATGGATCACAGGCTAGCACTGCTACATCTATGGTTAAAAATAAATAAGAAATAACATGACTGTACCACCAACAGACAAAAAGAACTATTTGTAATAAGATGATTCCATGTAGCTCCCTGCCCTAGCAAGAAACTTCATGCTTCAACAATGTTTATATATGAATTTTGCCTGCTTAGTGTTGAGCTCGTTGGCACAGTATCATAAAGGGTTTTCAAGCCTATTAATCTGTATTACATATATTATTCACAGGCATTTCAAAACTGGAAGGAGAACAATTATATACACTGAGTTTTGACAGAAAAAAAATCTGAAGGCTCTGTTGGAGCTATTATAACCTATGGATTTACAACTTACTAGGGGTTTCTTTAACCAGTGGATCTTTGACTCTCACTGCCTGTACTACTGACAGACTGGAGAGACATTACAATCTGTCATAGATGTGTTGGCATTTTAACTGTGTTTATTTCTTGGTTTGGACTCTTGTATATGTTGGTTTTTGACCTGCTTAGATAGCTGCAGTAATACAGGAGCCATCGCAATGTATATACCAGAAGCTTATGGGGTACTCCTTGATAGGGGGATAAAAGGCTCTTTAATTTAATGTCTTTATGGTCCATCATATTAAGCTCTACTTCCATACTTCATCGAGTCAGATTCCTACCTCAATTACACAGGTGAACCTTAGGAGTAATCCCACTAAATAGTGTGGAATTACTAGACTTTTATGTCAATGGAAGAAAACACAATTTTGTTCCTACTTTGCAGATCATTGACACTAAGGAACATAATGACTTCTGTAGTGCTGTAATATTCTGTCATGTCAGTGAAATTACTATTTATGGTGCATTAAGAATAGTTTCCTTCCAGAATAAGCAGAGGATAAAAGTAGTGGGCATACACAGTGATCCACTTTTCCAGATGAAACGACTGAGCTATTTTTCTTCATGAGACACACAAAAAAAGTAGTAATGTACATTTTGGTACATCAAAATACTAATCTTTCCCCCTTCCTCTCCCACACTCCAAAAAGAGGCTCTTTCAACATAGAATTTTATCTCATATTTCTGAGGAGTAACTACCTACCTGAAGAGTTTAATACAAACTAATCTTATATTTTTACATTTATGATTTTAAATACTCTTCTTCTTTTTCCTGAGGTACGAAAATAGTTTAGCTGTAATAGCCCCATAAGCCTGCGACACTGACCAGTAATCATTACTATTTCACTGTTCTTATCCATTTCCATTAACACTTTAGTCTGAATCATAGAAGCCTCAGTTTCCCAGGACCTATTTTAGGGCTTCCTTCCCGACTTTGAAAATATCTCAGCAGGTTCAACAGGGCTCTCAGAATCCCTGAAAGCCATTTCTAAAGGGTCAGAAATTGAGATTTTGTAAATGGTAACTGGTTTTGAAAAGTTTATTCAAAAAAGTCTGGATTACCCACATTAGATTACATTGTTCCTGAGTAGTAGCTGAGACAGGAAATTCTAGTGAATTTATTGTGTGTCACCCACTTCTTATCACCTCAAAACCCGCCTCAATTTAATATAATGAAAATTGTAATAATTTTATTCTTCCACTTGAGATTGTGCTGAAGAACAAATGCAGCATCTACCATTGTAGTCCAACTGTACACAATGTAAGAGGGAGTTAGTGGGAAGTTATGAAACCACAACACCAAACCTATAAGGAAATGAGCTCCTCAGGTGGTGTAAATCAGCTTGATTTCTGTTGTTCAAGTAGTCATAGACAATTTTACATCAGTTGAGAATCTGGCCTATAACTTTTTGTGTCCTTTTTATTTCTTTTTTTCCCCGCTGTTATTATTTCTGCTCCCACATGTGCACTTTTTACCTTTATGACAGTAGTGTGAACTGAATTGTGATGAGCAATGCACAGTTGCTGTCCAAGGAGTCTTTCCTTTTGATTTGTGATCACGTTTCCTTCTGAACATCCATCCAAGATTTTTGACAGTAAGGTCAGGCCAAGAGTTGAGGAATGAGTATTTTGACTTATATTGCTTAATGAATTGAGGTAAATTTTCTATTTGGAATAACCTGTAGAATAATAATTTTCTCTTTCAAGCTTAGGTTTTCTCCTTTCTATCACAAAAGAACCTAACTACTCTGTTTTAATCAATATAATATGCTTTTTCTGGTTGATAAATGAGCTCAATAATGTTGTAATTCTTTCAACATTGAACTAATGTGCAGCTCCTTCATTATGCTAGGCATACAGAGAACATACTAAATGCATTAGTAATTATAGCCAGGAAAAAGAAATCTCACATCAGCTCTTGGGCTACATGATCTATGAAAGCATGGCAAAGTTGACAAGGAAAAAAATTCTTGTTATAGATTGATTTTGATTGATGAATCCTATGGTATCTCTTCCCTAGAAGATCTGTGTAAATCAGTTCAGGATGTACATTTTAGTGTCAGGATTTATAAAAGAAAGAAAAGTTGATAATGGCTAGCAAACAATTGGTTGCAACTGTGATGATGCGTCCTACTGATCTGGTGAATAAGGATACATCTTCAGTAGCTTTTTTGATCAGAAATGATCTTATTGTCAGAAATCTAACCCAATTTAGGTAATCCAAAGCCCATAAACAATACTGTTTTAAAGATTAAAGTATGTACCCTAATAATTTTCACCAGGTGAACAATTTCTGCTTTATGAGAGTATTGGGCAAGAGAGGACACTGCTTCATGACAGGGGAAAGGAACCTTTCTGTGCTGAAGGAAAAGCAAAGAAAAAGCTTGACTTTATGTTCATGACAGCAGGAGAAATGTTGTCAGTAGCAGGAAAAAAGAAAGAGTTCTGTTCTGAGACTGGGAAAAGAAATCTGTTTGCTTAACTTCCCCTAATAGCCTGTAACTTACAGCACTGCTCAGACATGACTGATGAAACAGTCTTACAAAATTGTAGTGGTCCAATTTTCATAAAAATTAAAAGCTGCAGAAGTCACAGGTGTGGTTCCCTATGTATACTTCTCTCATCCGGCACTTATTGCACCATGCAGTGTCACGATGGTATTGCTATAAGCTTTTAGCTATGGTAGACAGTCCTTAGCTGTGGCCTCCACAGCATGGAAGTAATAGCTCAAAATGCAAGATGGTCCATGAGTATGTGCTTGTAATGTCTCATTGGATGTTTCACTGTAACATTTCATTGGATATAATCATATCTTATCCACAAATGAAGATCTTGTATGGCAAGCTGGGAAAGAAAATGTTTTCCATCTGATTTCTTTCATCATAGTAATGTAAAGAACTGCCCAACAGCAGCTCTGGAATATTAAGAGCCACCTTCCACAAGAGCATCTGGGAGCCTCCAATATAACTTCATAGAAGGTGTCTTATTTGGAATTTACACAGAGAGCAGATTCAAACATGCTCACCACCTAAATCCTTCAATTAAAAGTTAAAACTATTGAGGGAAAGCAAATTATCACTGTACATTTCTTGGCCATTCCTGTTTTTAGCAGAACTCTCAGACAAATTCTCAGATATATTTGGTAACAATTCACTAATGGCATCTGTTGGTAGCAATTGTCAACCTTATGAATGAAGACAAGCAAAAAGGAACCCACCAGGTTGAACAGATTTGTAGGATGTGGAAAATGGAACACACTGTATAAAATGGAATCTCAAAATGGCCCTTGGAAATGTAATTGCATTGGAGAGCATTCCTCCTCAACCAGAGCATATATATAGTTGCACATGAGGATCAAATGAAAATCCTTTTCAAGTCAATTTGAATCCTCAGACTGAGTTGAGTTTTGGTCACCTTACTGTTGGATAAAATAAGGGAAACAAAGGATACAAAAAGATGTGAAAACCATAGATTAGGTGCAAGGGGTGAAATTCTGGCCTTAACTACAGTCAGTGGGTATTCTGCTGTGTCCTTCAATGTGGTATGAAATAAGTAGCAAGTATTTAGCCAAGTTTAGCAGCAATTATTAAGATTTTTAGTAAAAATGTGAAAAATATGTAGAATGTAGTCACTTGAAAGCTGATTTGATGAACACTTTTTTTTTTTTTAACATAAAGCCCACAGTCTGACATAAAGTGGAACTGATCAGAATGGTTGCATGCTTTGCATACAAAAGTTCTTTTAATAAACTAATAGAACATTAATATACAGCCTAATTATGATTTACCTGAAAGTGAACTGAATTTTGAATTAAAAACAAAAACTAAAAATCAGACTTCCTTCTCCAGTCTCAGTTTCCCCTACAGGAGTAAATTACACTTTTTAATGAATTGGGCTGTAGGGAGCAGAACAGAAGATGATATCTACGGTATTTCATACGACCATGTGAGGACAATTTTTAAAAATACAGGAACTTATACAGAAATTAGTCTATTGGAAACAAGGGTGCCCCAGGTAAAAGCAGAATGCAAAGGAATGAGCTAGTCCAACATACAAGCTGTACCAAATATTGTTCTGATTGCACTGTAGATGTCAAAATTTTAAATAAAGAAGAAAAGAGGACAGAAGACTTGGCTCAGAAGGGAAGGGAAACATTTGCTAGAAAGGGTTAGAATGCCTACAGAAATAAACAGAAAAAACAAATTAAGATGATCCTTGTTTAAAGCCTAGACACGTTTGTTGAAAGTACATTAGCATAATGGGGAATGCAATCATCGTGTTACTTTGGAGATTTGTTTCATCTATAACTCCCAGAAATTTCTTCCACATAAGGGGCTCCTTCCCTGCCTCATCCTCATAACCCAAACTGCTACCTTTGAGTCAGCTCCTTCTGACAATGAGGTGTGAAACATGAGTCTGCAACCTTTAGCAGTAATGGCTACTGAAGCGAATCAATGCCAAAATGTACCATTTTTATATACAAATATAAAAATGTTGCTCTACTCCCTCCTTTTTTCCCTCTGAGAACCAAGATGTGGGCATATTATGATATATTTTATGGAGAGTTTTCCTTGATGCACTCTCTTTGTGGTAATTTAGAACCCTTCCACCACAAAGTAAATTGCTCTGAGATGCCACAGCTTGGGAATCAAAGCTGAAAAAAAAAATCTTTTTTTAAACAGGTACAAAAGTTAGTATTCGGCTTTGTTAAGAAGAGGGTGATCTGCACAGACCTGCATGTCTGTGTTTGTAAATGTCTAATTCATTTGCATAACTGTTTCAAAAATGTTCAATTCACAGCTGCTATCAGAACTTCAGCTATCAAGGGCAAACATCTGAAAATGCATTTTTCTTCCAAGATGCACAGAGATTATCTATACATTTGACAATTAATTTGGGCTCTGTATCAGACATTTCGCAGGTTGGAAGGACAAGACTCAGGATGGAAGAAAACAAACCAAACGAACCAAAAAAATCCAACCAAATTTAAGCCCAAGGCTTCTTCATAATGGTTTCGAATGAACTTTAATCAAAGTATGAAAACTAAAAAGTAAAATAAGAGATAAAGCCTCAATCTGCTCATGCCTACAACAAATAGTATCCCTAAAGGAGGGTGTTTTTTATCATCTCCATGGAAGAAAAATAACTTTCTTTGTACTTAATTGGGAGCACCTAGATAGGCAGCACACAGAAGACATTACATATTATCTTTAGAGCCATGCTAACTATGAAATGAGTTGGGTTTTTTTTTCTGGTTGCATGGGTTGACAGCTGACCCCAACTGACCCAAGGGATATCCCAGACCATAGGACGTCATGCTCAGCAGATAAAAGCTGGGGGAAGAAGAAGGAAGGGGGGGCATTGGGAGTGATGGCGTTTGTCTTCCCAAGTCACCGTCAGGTGTGATGGAGCCCGGCTGTCCTGGAGATGGCTGAAGTCCTGCCTGCCCGTGGGAAGTGGGGAACGAATTCCTTGGTTTGCTTTGCTTGCCTGTGCAGCTTTTGTTTTACTTATTAAACTGTCTTTATCTCAACCCACGAATTTTCTCACTTCCACCCTTCTGATTCTCTCGCCCATCCCACCAGGGGGGAGAGGGCAAGCAGCTGCGTGGGGCTTAGTTGCTGCCTGGGGTTAAACCACGGCAGTGGGGAGGTTTGCTATAGTGGCAGTCCTCTGTGCAAGCACGAATACTGCAGTACTAGCAACAGCAACATAAAAAAGCAGGATTGCATCATCTCACACACCAAACAAAAGTACACTTAACACTAAATCTGGGCTTCCTTCCCAGGTCCTCAGTTCATGCACACCTGAGAATGGGATTTTCTTTCCCTTGAAACATTTCAAATACATTGGGCCAGAATGCTGCTTAGACCTGAATACAAATCAAGTCTGAATATGAAGTGAAATGGCAGTTTATGGCTCTACAAAAACTGTTTTCTCTCAAGGCAAATAAAAAAAAAAAAGTGCAAATCACACAAATCTAAAGTATAACACTCCAAGAGACAGCCAGCAGAACAAGATGGGGTCGGAGGCCCTTAGTGTAGAGAAACAGAAAAGGTCAAAAAGGCTGTTAAATATTACCAGTGAGTTAAAAACATGAAAAGATACAGAGCCTGCTACAAAACCATAGCTGAACAAGAATTTGTTGGGGTTTTCTTTTCTTAAAAATTACATGATGATAGATAGGGAGAAGGTTTTTGGTTTGGTTTGATTTGGTTTAAATATTATTTTATTTTATCTGAAGGAATTTTTGTCATTTCTGAACAGAAACAAAAATGGTAATGCTTTGTGTGGAAATTCTCATGAAATACAATTCTAAAGAAAGAAACAAGACTAGTGTTTTTTGGTTTACTAAACTATTTCACTGTCATCAAACTGAAAAAAAACCCAAAACAACAAGCTAGAGAACTTACAGATGGGCTATTACAGAACTTACTTTACTACAGCAAGTGAAACATGCTATTACATAAAGCCATTTCAAAATGAAACCTAAGAATTATTTTCAACCTAAAAATGTACAAATTGGATGGTTTCATTATTAGAACATGATCCAAGAGACTTGGTCTCTGTGGTTATTTGCTTATTAATCTTATTAGAGTTGGCTGTTAACCACTGGTGATCACAAACAGTGGGACTACTGCCACCTTTGGCACCAGCAGAGACGTGGACTATAACAATAATAAACAACTATTTGTGTGATAAAGTTGTGTTAGTGTCTCAGCATCGAAACCCTGTAACTTCGTGCACAGTAAAATCTTTGGAGTGTGCTTACCATGCTCTTCCACTTCTATGAAAGGGTAACAAGTATTAATATTTTCAATTTTAACCTTACATTATTTCTACATAAACATCAGAAAAAAACCCATTCAAATCATGTTTCTCCTAATAAGAACAGTGTTACATAAGAGTTTTCCTCCATTAAGTTGTATAATGAATTATGTTATAAGGATGAAATAGCAAGACAAGAACTTGTTCAGTTTGTTTACGCACAAACTCCATGTACTCTTCTTATTTCTAGATTACATTTACCTGATAAAAATCACATGATATTGAGCCTCTTTTCTTAACTGTTAGAGGTGAATGTTTCTAAAGTAATAGCTGAGTTGAAGAAATAAAATAGCCTTCAGAGTCCATAAAGGAAAATTCTACACCTAACAGGCAGTTTTCAAGAAACTCAAATTTATTTTACCTAGTACAAAAATGGATTGACCATAATGATATGAATTGTTAGATCCATCTTCACTGTTTATAAACTGCCTTTCAGCTGGCAATAAACTGCTGATGGCAGAATGCAACATAAGATTTCAGAACCACATTTTTGCCTTTTATCAAAGTTTACACCTTAGCACATACACATAGGAGCACATTTTTATCAGCTCTAGATGCATGCAAATCTGCAACCTTTCAAGTGTATCTTTAGGCTAAACTCAGCTGTCATACAATACATTATAATAAACCTTATGTGACTCTTACTTTATGGCTTCCCATGGGGGAGGTGTTTTTCTTTTTAAAAAAACTTGAGTCTTTCATTTGAAGTTCCTTGAGTAAAGTGATGCAGTAATCAAAGTGTGGTAACAGTGACTTTCAGGGTTTGGCAAAGAAAAAAAAAATAGCTGGATTAGAGTGTTGGTTTTAGGCACTGGAAAAATAATAATAGTCTAGCCTGTATCAGGTGAGAATCAGACTGGATAACAGATGTAATAAGGCAGAAAAGTATCTTCCAGGTTGTACTTGTGATGATAACAGATTGGACTGAAACCTTCTGATGTACATGGAAGGCTTCTATAAGATTCAGATGACTTAAGATCAGGTTAGTCTGTACCTGCAGAAAAGAATATTCCTGAGTGAGATCAGTGAGCAAACCATGTAGCACAGTATATCACACCGGACTCTCTTGTCTTGTACTTCTGTTTGCTTGTGGTTGCAGCCTTTTTCCAGTGATAGAACTTTCTGTATCTTTAGGGAAAAATCAACTGGACTGCACCGGCAATGAGCCCAGAGAGGCAGAGGCTAATTGCCCTAATTATAAGTGGAAAGCCAGGTGGGGATATTTACAGCTTGAGGCCAATCAGAACTGATAGATAAAAATATGGGTCTCTTCTCCTGGGAGAAGAAAATGAGTGAGGATAGGAGATTTTTGATCTTGCAGTGTTTTAAAGTGCTAGGAGAAGAGATTGATAAGGTTGTAGGCAACGTGGGAAGAATAGACTTCTGTTCAAGTGTTGTTTCTACATACTTGGAATTGGATTTTGATTGTTTGGACCATAATCCTGGTAGGGTTTTGTTTGTTTTTAATATTTTGAGCACGCTTCTTAAGAAAATACTGTCTTGAAGTTGTTTCTCTGTATTGTATGCCAAGTGTCTTGGTTATGTTTGATCTCTCACTCTCTGCTCTGGGGTTATGGCTCTGCAGCTGAATTCAGCAGCTCTGGAGAACTCCTTCAAACTCTGGTATATTGATCAAAATAGCAAGTGTTTCTTTTCAGAGAGCTTAGGTATTAGTGCCATTTGGGCACCAAAAGTGTCCTGATTTCATTAACACACTTTTCTTTCTCACTGGTTAGTTTCTTTCAGGGTATCCGTAGCAATGAGAAGTATACGACTAATAAAACATCAGACAGCTAGTTGGTACAGCTCTTTTAAGTATGAGATGTTCTGACTATGAGATTAACAGCTGTAGTCAGGAATACATAGTATAAGAAACCTTTTCTTGATTGGTAGAATTAGACTAAAAATCCAAGCTTTCTGTATTTCTCTCACCTTTTTTTTTTTTTTTTTAAAGCAGGGGGGGCTAGGATAATGTATGTTATAATTAAATTGAAATGAGAATATTCTTTTTCAACATGGACCCAAGTCAAGTAATTCTAATATCTGAATTGCACTGGAGTCTAAATACATAATAATGAATTTTTGCTCATACTGGATTGAAGGATCTGTTATGATTCCTTAGTCTCATTTTCCATGTTATACTTTCTTTAAAAAGTCAGTGAAATGGTCTGATTTTGGAAAAAAACCAGCTGAGAACACTTGGGAAAGATGATGTGGTAGGGTAGGCAGGAGAAGAAGCAGAGGAAGACTTGCAGAAAAGATCTGTGAGACTGCATTTTGAGCAGAAAATCTGAAAGACCGTTGAGAGAAGCAGAGAACAGAGGTACAGTCAAGCCTCAGAGGAGATAGAAGATCTAGAGGGGTTTATGCAGAATTTGCTGCAAACTACAAAGTCATTGAGCTGAATGAAAACAAGCCTCAAAACGAAAATTTGTCTTGCAGGGGCACAACAGGAGACAGGCATAGGAATACACGCTTTAAGTCCTTCTTCATCTGTTGTCTTTTATAGTTATTTTGACTATGTCTGTTTAGACATAGTCTGTCTAAATAGTTAACAGTTTCACATCTCATTCTAATAAACTCTGGCTTTATGAATGTAAAAGACTTTTTTTTTTTTTTTTTAATTTCATAAGGATAAGGCTTTAATCCTTAAGGTCCATCTTAAAGCACTGGTACGCTTGGAGTTCCTTCATAGAAAGTGTGAAGCATGATCTGTGATGTGCCATAAAACAAATTGAGCTTCCTTTCCTTACACTGTCTTTAGACCCAGAATGTGTGGATTTTGGAGTGGATTTTGCTATGTTTTCATGATAGTGTCAAACAACCTTTCCCTGACTTTACTCGGGGGTTTCTCTTGCATGGCTTTTTCAATATCTCTGCTGTTTAACCTGCAACTCCATTCACCAGTCTAAGCCAGGATTTCTAGCCTTTAAAAACAAGGCTGCCACCTCAAAATTTTTTCATGCCCAATGCTTCCCCTTGTGTTTAGAATTAAGACACATGCCCAAGACATTCTGATGATCTTAGTGCAGGCATCCATCTTCTAGAAAACTTGTCTTACTCTGGTTTTGCTCTTTAGGTTACCACCAGCACTATGGTTTTGGCTGACACTTCAAATGTCTGGAGAGAAGCCTAATTTACATGAAAAGTCACCAGATTGCGGAGGGGAGGGATGAACAAACTCTTATTATAGTACCTTTGAATCAACAACTCCTTTCCCCCAAGTTTAATAACATAACAAATATTTTGCTACTGATATAAATCAATTGCCTATGCACTTCTAACCTAGGTATCACTTCAAAACAGTGGATACTTAAGGTAGGAGACCTTTTGAAAACCAGATCTGCATAATCTACAGGTATTTGCTCTCATAGGTTAGATCACTTTCCCTTACCAAGTTAAAACTCAAAGAGGTTATTGTTGCCCTTGAGGTGCAGTAATTTTGCCTCATGTAGCTATATATGACTGGGGGGGGGGAACCACCCCTACTTTCAATCCAGCCTGAGGGCTCAGAACTTAAGCTTAATACCCCTTTATTTTTGCCTCTTGATATCTAGACATTTATAGTTACAGTATCAGACCTAATTTGCTATTTACTTTTGCTTTGGTGGCATTCTGCAATTCAAGAAGCAGCAGCGCTGATGTCTGGTGGTCTTAAATTATTCTTTGTGTAGCTGGAAGTTGGTCTGACCATGCTAGAACTGCCGTGAGCACCGGACAGGATCCTTTGGATTCATTGTAATAGGAAATTGCCTTACTTGGTGTAATGCAATTGAAACAAAGTTTGTCCGTCTCTGCATTAAACTCTGAGGAAGCAATGGCTGTTAGTGAAAAGTGCTTGTCCTTTGAGTGGAATATGCTGTCTGTAATTCTGAAGCTTGGTAATTCTATGCACTGGATTTGGCAAAGTGTATGCTAAATGAACAAGGCTCTTAGCTAAAATGTGCCTTAGTAAGCAATATTCTCTATTCTTTTTTTTTTTTAGTAAGTTGTGGTTTGTGTATGATCTATTTTTCCCCTGACCTTCATGTATCTCTTGTCTTCTTAAAACATAAGCTGTTTTAGCCAGGCTCTATGCATTTCTTTATGCATGGCCAGCAAGGAATACATTATAGATGCAAGGACTTTAAAAATACCAGACGATATCTTTAGCTTTCATTTCTGCTAATACTTTTTTCTTGCTGATGATAGCAATGTCAAAACCGTAATGTAAATTGGATGAAGGATTTTTTTGTTGTTGTTGTTGAAAAGCTTGAGTGGGATCATGTCATTTGGCAAGGTGCTGTATCTTTAGTTCAGTATATGTGCATGCAGCGGTCCAGGATGGCTTCAAAATATTATAAAAATCACTGTAACAAAATTAAAAAATATTACTGATCTCCATGGAAGATTACTTTTTTCTTCTCATAACCGGCAATTCCAAACCAGTATGTTCAGAAGCCGAGTTGATACTTTTGCAGACTTTTAGTAAAAGTTTATTGAAAAGCTGCGGAAAGGCTTGTGGTTTTGGTTGCTGGCAGACCAGATGTTCGGTGTTTCTCTTTTAGCTATTCTGATAGCCATCTTTCACATGTTGTGTCAAAAGCACCCTTTAAAAGCAATGCTTCTGTCACTTCCTATTGTTCATTTCAGCATTCAAAAGACTGGATAAATGTTACAGGGTATAATGGACATGTCATTTATTAGCAGTTAATGTGAAAGACGTGTATATCCTATACAGTTTACAGTCAAATACCTTAGGAGAAAGTAAAGTATTGCTCACCAAAGAAAAAGACCTAATTTATATCAAATTCATAACCTAGTACATCAGATATATTTCTGCAAAAATGATACCTTGTGTCACCTCCTGAATTGGATTTGTCAGGTGCTGAACTAAGTCAGGTATATCATCCACAACATCACATACATCATTCTTAGTTAGCAAATAAATCACCTACTGAATTGAATATATCTCTAGTTTAAGAAGACCCATAACACACTGATTGTATTTCCATTCACATGTTTGGCTGGATATGGATTTGGCTGTGTTTGTTAAAGATGTACATCCCTGATAAATGAAATGCTTGATATGCATCTGACATAACATTTGCTGAAATATCCATGCTAAGAACAGGACCGATTGTATGAGCAGCTGAATTGCATGCATCAATTTACTCCAGCAATCACATCTGACACATTCACTTTCTAGGAGACACCAATCATGTGAATGGGGTGAGATCACTGTCAGAAAAAGTTTAGGTCAGCAACAGCTCTACAACAAGAACTATTAGTTATAGCTGACAATGTGGCTTCAGACATACAACAGTTTGGCACGGGGTTCAGGCACGCACGGAAGAAGATACATCACCGTGAGAAAAAAAGATGGTAGAGGAGACAGTCAAATGTTTTTCATGTGTGAAGAAGACCTTGCTTGCTTTCATCTGGATCTTTGACAAAAGACCCCTCCAGTTCTGTTGAGCCTGTCCCTACCCTAAATTTTGCTGCTTCCTGTGTGATTGTGTCTCTTCCCATTGGTTCATGTAATACTCAAGGTATGGGAATAAATATAAATACAGCATCCAACCTCTGCAGTTATGAGCTGAGCCAGGGAATGTTTCCAACCCTGTTACTTTGGTTGGCCATCTGCAGTTTAAGTAATCTGGGAAAGTGACATGCATTGGAAATGACTGTTTTATTTAAAAGAAAGCTGGCAGTACAGGAGGGGAAAAAAAAAATCTGCTATCAGAAACAAGTGCTTCCCTAGGAAAAAACTAACAAAGATATTAATTATGGCTTTTCCCTGAGGAGTTGGAATGGCACTTCCTCTGCTGCAGAACTGTGGGTGAGCTCTGCCCAGAGTAGAAATATTGTTCAAAAACAAGTTCAGGTGGAGGCATACAGGCAGGGAGGGATAGCAGTTTTCTAGATGAATGCCATTAGGATGCCAGGAGGCTTCTAAATAAAAACTGTGGTAAGTGATGAAGAAAAGCTAAGGTGATTGTTAGTATGGAGCGATATGCATGGGGTAGCCTTTATCAGATGTCAGTGACATATTGTGTTTTGAGAGTGAATATCTATAGAAAATGTTTAAGAAACAATAATGTTAATTGAAGTTTTCTTAAAGAAACAACAAACCTGCCCATTATCACCACCTAGCACATGGCATACAGCATGAGTTGCATGTGATCTGTATAGTGAATAAAGATATTCTTACTTCCCACCCTGGACATACAGCAGTTCAGTTATTACTGCAAATCTTGAAGATTACTGTCCTCTTTTATTCATCTCTAAGAGTGGCAGGCTGTAAGACCAGTAACTAGCTGTGCATGAACGATATCAACTTGCCCGTCCCTGCTTTTCTCCTATTTATCTTCCACAGCTCTACAGCAGCCTAAGAAATTCTGATTAACATGTGCCAGCACTACACACACCTGGAAGCACAGGCCTGCAAGTTCTGATTCCTCCTGGGTATTTCATGGAGGTACTTCAATATATTGATAGTTTAGGTCCTTTTGGAATGGTGGCACAACTCAGATTAAGGTGTTACTGATATGTTTTTCACAAGCATTATAGGCTTTTATTTTCCCACCTCTGTTTCATTTTATTTATTTCTATTCTATAAAAGACAAAGAAAAAAAACCTATATTGTGTTATAATGTTCCCTTCATTTACCCTGATGTCCCACTGTTTTACCATCTATCCTTTTCTTTTATCTGCAGACCTTCACCCATGCTTCATTCCCTATACCAATGTAACTGGATGTGGTAAATTATTAGAGACTTCTTGATGAGGTGTCAAAATTCTATTGAAATAAAAGAATATTTCTTTTGAATTCCCTTCAAACTTTTTCATATAGAAAATAAATGCATATTTTCCTAGGAGGCATTCAGGGTAAACTTTGCTTATACTCCTTGCAAAAACCACAATTGACATTGCTATTTCATCATTCTTTTTCTCAAATAAAAAGCTACTTATGGAAGAGTAGAAAGAGTCCTGAATCTTCAGCAGAGATATTTGAAGATTATCTTAACATTTTCCATAATTCCATTGCTAAAACATGAAGTCTATATCTCAGAAGGAAATGAAGAATATTCTTATTCTGGTTTGTAACATTCTTCTGCATTTTTCTAAATTTTTTTCAAGGAATAGTTATTTCTGCCTTACATCACCTTCTGCCAAAATCATTGATATTTTAAAATGGTGCAAATGCAATTTTGTATTTCTTTTTAACAGAGACTCGGCAAGCTGTAACTGCTGTCCCTGGTTCAGTGGGGATTTTCTTCTGTTCTTGCAAAATCTCACATAATATAGATTGTCAAACTCAAATTCTGCTGAGTTTGTAAATAGCTTGTCATCAATGGGGATTATATACACACAAACAGCTATAATTTAGCTATCTATAATGTTTGTGATGCATGTCGCAGGCTACAAGCTCTGGCTACCCTTATTCTGCATTTTTCAGCATTAACACAAATTAAAAAGAAGTAAGTGAGGCTTCTGATGTTATAAGAATTTCCCAGCTAGAACTCTAGAGCTGACATTGCACCTCTTAGGTCAGTGGGTAGAAATATCTCTTACAGACGTTCATTCAGGGCCAAAAGCCATTTCTAACTTCAAGGACAGAAGACTGCACTTGATAGTATATCTGATACAGCACCAGATGATACTTTGCATTGTCCCACCAGAACTATGATACCACACGCAGGAGCAATTACTTCTCATTTGAAATTAATCTCTTTTCTCACTGCTCTGGTACCTGCATGTATTTTTCGTGAGATACACAGAAGTTTTCCTCACAGTACTGCTCTCCTACACAAGGTGTCTCTGCAAATAGAATAGGATGTTCTACCCTGATCCAAATTTTTCCCCAAGTCCTGCAAATTAAGGACTGGCTAAGCATCACACAGAGATGGGTGAAGATTGAAGAGAGGATAAGCAAAATTTCAAAGTCAGTATTTAGATTATAGCTGCACGTTGTATGAATATCATGTGGATATATGTCAGTTACTGTACATATGTCCACAGAGATTTGTCAGTGCAGGTAAACTTTCTCATATATGCACGGTATTAGGTATATAGGCTTATAAAAAAAAATTGATAAGTACAAAGCCTTGGAAGTTTGATCTACTTCATGTGCTTTTTAAAATTGACATAAATGTTATGAGTATAAAATACCAAACTTTTCCTTTCATTATTGCCTAAACATGCAAACTTAGGTATTTTGTCAACAAAGGAATATAATTAGAATATTTATAAGCTATTTAGATTCTTGATTAATTCTATACTATAATTTTCAATCTCTGGTGGATTTTGCCTTTCAAAGTAACTATTTTTTATTAATTCATTATACAATATGTACTCAGGCAACCATCCACTGGAAAGAGTATAAGTAAGGCATTCTTTTTACAGACCTGTGTTGTGCTGCTGACATTGGTGGCACGTCAAATTAAAAACAGGGCAGGGACTTTCTGACCTGCATCCTTTAAGAAAGGAGACATAAACTAAAAATCAATATTTCTCTAAAGGAAAAAGGTAAAAATAATAGGTAAAAAAAGCTAAAGGCCTGGCCATATTCTCAGCTATACTCCATAACTAAAAAATTTCCAATTTAAAAGCAATTGGGGGGATACTTTTAGAGGTGATTAAAAGTTCAGGGAAAGGTTTATTTCTTTTTTCTTCCCTTTCAATCCAAAGTTGGCATATTTGCTCTAGCTTTAGGTTGACCTTTAGAAATTCTACAAGTAAATATAGAATTCCTGTGGAAATGGTTGTCCTCTTGAGGAAATTCCTGAGACGTATCTCCCTTTTGTAACATACCTTTGGGGTAGCTGTCAATCTTAGAATCAACTTCTGTATATGATTATTCAGCTTTTGTCAAAATGGAATGATGGATGTAAATGTCTGTTACAGAGAGCTCAGAGTTTGAACATGCCCCCCCGCCCAGCTCCTTGTATAACAAATGGGAGCAAGCAAGCTGTGGCCAGGTTCACTGATGTGAAATTATAATATTTTATGACCATATCTCCATTTACTAATATTGATTGCTTTGTTTGCAATGTATAAATAATGAAATTGTTATGAAGGTAATAATGAGAGGGTAAAGGAACGGTGCAGAATGTGCCCCGATCTTATGGTTAGTGCATTTGTGCTGTTAGTGATCCCAAAATTTGGAGGGATAGCGCTTAGTCATAGGCATCCAGACTGAAGGTCTATAGGCCACCTTTCACCTAAGTGCTGTTACTGAAGCGTTTCTGCTCTTTGTGGAGTGTATAGTAGATCCAAGTCAGGCTAGGTTTGTGCAGAGATGGATGTGTAGGAAGAAACAACAGGATCATCACAAGGAATAATGCATATCGAATTTCACAGCATAACCTAAGCAGCTCAGCAGTAATGTGGAATTGAGTTTTCAGTGCCTTAGGGTGCTAGGCAAGCAGTTGCAGAAATGACATTGGTTTTAACTGGACCAGATATGTGCCTTTGGACCAAAACCTGGCTGAATGATTGAAGTACAACAGTACATTGCTGAAATTCTCCAGGTAATTCAGCTGTTGAAGAACTAGCTCAACTCTTTTGGGCACTGAGTTCAGAATACATAATAAAGGTATAGCTATATTGTCAATAATTGAATTTTACACCTAAAGCAAGAAATGAGAGCTGAACTCCCTCTGATGTTCTCATTACAGCCGAGAGGATAGCTTGCAATGTGTGTGCCTGACAAATTTTGCTTTTTTAGTGTTAAGGTATTTCCACACACAGGTGGATATTCTCTTGAATAGGCTGGATATTCACAATTATATCCTCTCTATTCAGATGCTTGATATTTAAAATCCAACCTTTGGATGTTCGTGGGCCACAAGGAAGGTGGAGGTTTTATATATCTTTATGTATCTTCTCTCCCTGCCCCGCCCCCCGCCCTTCCTTTGCAAGCAACATTTGTGTCATTTCAGTTATATTGCACTTTCTGTAAAGCAAAATCCCACTTTGACACAGGAAAAGGAAGAAGTGTTTCCTGGGCTGATATCACTAGTGTGTGCACAAGGATTATTTCAGTGTCTTCTCAGTCTTCTGCAGGATCCCATGTTGCAGTTACACTAGAAATGTTTATAGTATAGGGCTAGACTGCCTGGTCGAGAAGGATTCTGGATTTTGCTAGTCCCAGACTGATGTGAATAATCAGGAATACTAAGATATTGGGTGATGTTCAAATTTTTTTTTTCTAATAAGCTAAGTAAATTACTTCATAGAATTTTCAAGTAAGTATGAATTCAACCCCGAGAGGCTTATCACTTGATTCTGAATGGAATTAAGTTTTTTCTGAGTCTGAGTTAAGTGCGTGTTTACCTTTTTCTGGGTGTCAGTGATGCAGAAAGATTTATTTGTTGATCAGTTGTGGTATTGTCCTCCTTTATATGAATAAGATTTGCCCTCTTCCTTTGATCAATGCCTTTCATAAAAAGAAAAATGTGTCTGTATCACCCAGCTAGGTTTCTAAACTGTTCTAACCAAACAGAAAACGACTTGTTAAGAGTGACAAGGAACTGAAATGAGTGTTCTTCTGAATACCCAAAGGTAGATTTTTTTCTTAAGTATTTACATATAATGCCTTTTTCATATTAAAAAATAGAGATTTGTAGTGCTGTTGAAATAGCAGTGCCTAAGATATCCAGATTCAATATGACTAACTCATAAATCCACAGTATAGTAAGTGCAAGACGGCTGTTAGATTTATTCATGCTACAGCCCTTAAAAATTTTAAAAAATAATAATAATAATAATAATAGTAATAAAAAAACCAACCAACCAACCAAACAAAAAACCCCAAGAGAAGAAGGCAAGAATTATGAGATTTGGAAGGAACGGAAATTCTTGTCTACATAAGAAGATGGACAAAAAATCCCAGGATATCATGAATAATAAATTAAGAGCTTGACGAGCAGATCTAAAATTTTGAGGACTCAATTGAAAGAGAGTAAAAAAGAGAGGTGCTATTACATTGTCATCTGAATAATTTGAGATAGATACTTAACAACCAGATGCAGGAAGCCATTGGTCTGAGAATCATGATGAATGAATTCAGATAAACTAAAACCTTGTTTCCAGCTGATGAAATCTGTACTGATTTTAAAAAAAACAAAACAAACCACCTAAACAAAAAAAAAACCCCAAAGCCCAAAAAACCACCACCACCACCCCCAAAAACCAACCAAAAAAACCCCCAACCCCCCCAAACAAACAAAGAAAAAAAGGCAAGAAAGCATCAAGGAAAAGTACAGAAAAGAACAATGAGGTAGAAAAGAACTAAGCAAAATAAGATTGCAAAGACTGAGTCTGCTTTTCAGGAAAAGGTGGATAATAATAAATGTGTTAATACAGACATAAGTGGTGCCAAGAAAATTAATCACAGATTTCTTTCTGCTATAACTGGATAAGGGAACTCTGTGAAATTATCCAGTGTCCCATTTAAAACTGAGAAACCTAGTATTTTTTAGGCAACGCATGTTTAACTTGCAAAATGTCTTATTTTTGGAGATGTGCAACTGAAAACAGAAATAAATTCGAAGATGTATTGTACAATCCACAGGACAGGCATAGACTTACTACGGATGAGAGTCCAAATGTAACCTCTAAATCAGAACTCTCCAAAATAGCTGTAGTATGGAAAAGAATAGCATTCAATTGTTATATGGTACCGTTATCTTCAATGGATCTACTAGTCTTTCTTAGAAACAGAATATTGGGCCAGATGGCACTTTGCTGGGATACAGATGATTTGAACAAGAGTCATAAAGGTATTCTAATTGATTTTTCCTTTACATAATTTTCAACTACATAAAATTTCCATGCAGAAGTTTACATCTCTTAGCACAGTGGTATCCATGCATCATTCGTCATAAAAGTCACCTTTGCTTCTTTTTTTCCTCCATCTTCCATTCCTGAGGAAAAGAAAGAAAAAATGTTAATAATTTTACATAAAGTCTTGTATGCACAAACAGTAGTGTCAAAAAAGCTACACTGTCTGCATATTTGAAATGGCATCTGATTTTTGTCCAGTTTCAAAAAATTACTTGTAGCAATGAGAAAGCCAAGGAGGGGGAAACTTTTAGGAAAAATGTCCTGCAGCAATCAAAATTACCAGAAATTTAACGAATGAGACTTATGAAAATAGTAAGTTTAACATAAATTTAGGCTTATTTGCCAAAGACTGAAAAAATAGCTGGCCATCTCAACATGCTGTAAAAACAAGAATACTTTCATAAGCTCTCTCATAAGCTACTACAATAATATACTTGACAATAAAAATGAAACTAAATAGTACATTCCCCTTCCCAAATTGCTGTAAATCGTGATTTGTACTTCCTTAATGTAGTAAGAAAGGTGGCAAAAACTTATAAACGTAAAAGCATTTATTTTATGAGTGGACACGTGTTACTATAAGCAGTTCATAAACTTTTTCCACAAGCATTTGTGACCCTTTAGTAACAAACCGAACGGAATGGAGATAAACTAGGTTGCATTTATATTCTTATTCAGTTTTATAAAGCACTAAAAGAGACAAAACACTTTAATCAACCATCCAAATAACTACTGTAAGTTGCATTTCTCCTAAAAAGCACCAAGAAAAACATGTGTTCAGTAATATAGTGAATTATGGTAACTCTTATGACGTGGTGGAATGACATTTAATTTTAAAAAGGTATTGGGCACAAATCTTCACTTAGATTTAATTACTTACATGAGGCAAAGTGCTGTTAAATGCATATGTATTTTATACCTCTTTTGAGTGGGTATAAAACGGTACTCCCTGCTACAAAGGAACACAAGCACGTTCATCTCCTTAAGTCAGTTCAGTGGGAATTTTGCCACCGGCGTTAGCAGTGATGCTGGCTTTAACAGACCTGCAGGACTGGGTCCAAATTCTCTGTCTGCATGTAATGCAGATAACTTCTGGGAAGCCAGGGGCTTCTGCCTGGGTTTAGGCAGAGTCTGAACGAAAAGGGTGGTAGGTAGCTAGGTCCCATACTGACTAAATCCCCACGTCTGCACAGTTGCTGACTCGTCCTCTTGTCTCTTCGAAAGAGAATGTCAGTCCGATTTGGTAAAAGAATTTCAGAAGGTAATGCTGGTTGGGAACACCGCGCGGCCGTCTTATGCCGCAGGCACAACCGTGTTTCCTCATCTCAAGGGGGGGGACCAACCTTCAGTGCCGTGGAGAAATAAAATGAACTATGGGGACTAACGATTTTTCCCCATCTTCGTGCCATTGCCACCCGCAATGAGTCCTGCCCTGAAACCTGCAGCCTCCCATACCTAGTCGGCCTCTTCCTGACGCTGACTTCGTCCCTAGCTGGCTGGGTAGGGGCGTGCTTACCCTTGAGTTATTTGTGGAGGCAAAGCTGAATTGTTGCCATCTGTATTTCATTAGAACTGACACTTTCAAAAACGTTTTTTTTCCAAATAACTGCAGTTTAAAATAATTTACTAAGCAGGTTTATGACGAGGGAGCAAAAAAATCTTTAGGACTCATACATTATTTTCAAGCATATAATACTTCCAGCGGTAATCATGTTTTCTTAAAAAAAAAAAAAAAGAAACCCAAACTTATATCCTACTGGCTTTATGAAGATAGTCTTGCTTCTTGTTAACACTATGAATTCACAAAAGGAAGCCTTCCAGAACTTGAGACATCACCTTGTGGCAAATTATAATTAGCACTGCATTATTTACAACAAGTGATTAGATACCAAGAGATTTTTCAAAGGTAGCATAAAAAGTTACAATGAAGGTGATAATGATTCTTTTGGAGAGATATTCCTTTGTTCATTTTAGCATCCTCATAAATGTTTAAAGAATATAAATTAGGCTTCCAAGCCAATTAATTTGTCTGTTTCTCATCTCCAGTGATGTATTTTAATTATACTTTCATGCCTCAGCTTCAGATTGGAAGACAGCATGCACTGATCATGAAAAACAAAACCTGTAAAAGTCCAAAAGGATAATGGAACAAATTCCACAGTTTTGTGCCTTAGACTCATGCCATGTAATTTTGTAAATAGGGAGAAAGTGGTTTAAGTCTTAAACAGTTATAATTTGGTGAGGCATGCAAAGCTTATACTATAATTTGGGCGAAAAGTGTATTTTGGTTCATCCTAAATGTTACACACTAAATTTACTCCATGAAGTAAACCCAATATATGATCCATTTTGTACTAACAATACACAGGCTTAATTAATTTGTGGTCTAGAATATGTGCTGAATAATGAAAATTGATTTCCTGTTTTTCAAATCCATTTACTCTTCAATGTTCAATCCTTTGTCTGGTTTTGACCTTAAAATATGCCTAATATTTAAGGCACACAACTACAGAACGTTTTTGAATCACTGAACCTTGAAATGGAGCTTGGGTGCATGAGAAAGTTGATTATTTATTGCAAGTAAACTCCCAAGCTAACTGTTATTAAGACTTTTTCTGATCATGTAAAATTGGCAGGCAATAGTAATAGCTATTTCTAACAGTATTGGGCTAAGATGTTGCTTGCTATCTGGTCTCTCTCAAAGGAATTTTCTAAGGGAGAGCATGCTGCTTTGAGCTATATTTAGTTATTTAGTTACCATTTTAAAAAAAAGGAAAGAAAGAAAGGAAAGGAAAAACAAGCTAGCTATTCTCCTTCCCGTCATGAGACACCCCCCCCACACACACCTGCTTTGGTGGGTCTATTCCCAGGCAAATCCACCTATTTTAGCACTGAATTGATGGTAGTAAGTGATTATAAAAACATCTACTAAGGAGTGGTATTCTAGATCCTCTACCTGATGCTCAAATGTTTCCCCTCTTATCTATCTGTTTCAGCTCTTTTCCTGAGCATTATGTATTTTCATAGAACGTTCTGTGAATGATTTCCTTCTGCAGCAGAAATCTGCACACGGAATTCCACACTGCAGAACCTGAAGAACATTAGGTGAGGTTGTAGCAAACACCTGTAACTAGAACAGGGAAATACTTCATTTGGTTTAGATTTTTTTTATATTTGAGAGAATTTTTTTTCCCTCCTGCCAGGTTGTGTTTAGGGGAATTTTGGAAGTGAAATACTTAGCCAAATTCTGACCCTTTCTAATGCCTCTCCAAGATATTAGAGATGTTATAAATAGGGTGGTGAACAGAGTTGTTCTCTCCTCCCCCTCAGAACTTAGATGTCGGAAAAATAAGACAAATACCACAGAGTATTTAGGCTCCTTCACCTAAATACACAAATACAAGATAGGTGGGTAAGAAAAGAATGAAAGGGTGGTGTACTACCATGGTAAAATGATGGGTTATTTTGCTAAGCCACCAGTCTTCATCAGCACAGAAGTCACATTAAGTCATAAGTTGAGTAGAAGAAGAAACATTTGTATTTAGGTTTTGGTTTTCAGCACTTTAAGTGCATAAAAGTGCCTTTAAAAAGCATATATGTAATCCATATCCCTACTTTGCAGCCTTTTACCATCAGGGTAGGAAAGAAGTATCAGTATAACCGAACCTGAACCGACCTGTGTAGCCCTGTTGGGTTTTCACATAGCTATTGATTGACTTGTTGCCCTGATGATCAATCCTGTTGGTGTAATCTCTTTGCTGTGCATATTTGCCCTTCTTATATTTTAATTGAAGGGAGCTTATGTCAATAGGTATTTGCTGCCAATTAATCAACCTACTTATCAGTTTATGAGCAACTTGCCCATAAATAAATGGGAAATCCCTAAATTCCAAGTTCATTGAGGGGATGAAACCTAAACTGAACGCTAAGTACACATTTTGCCTGCTGGAGCTTGTTGCTAGTTCTCTGCAAAACTAGCCTTTCCATCGAAAGACTAAGCAGAAAATCAGATGTTGTGGCCAGCCTAATTGCTGCTTCTGTTGCTAGAGCATGGCCATTCCCGCTATCGAAACAGCTATCATGTAGCTCTGCACCATGGATCTAGGCTTTTTAGCCCTCTTGTCTCTCCTCACTGTCAAGCTGAAATTCATGTTTCTTCCTCTCTGTTTGTATCCTGGAAGGCTGGGGAAGGAGGTGGAAAGAAGTGGAGCGGGTGCTGTGTAATTTCCAATGCTAGAGCTTGGTACCCTGATGAAAGGGTCTCTAATTTATAGATTCATTAACTCATAACTTCCTCCCTGCATCTTTCAGAGGTTCTTTGCTTTGAATCCTTGCCAAGACAACAAACTCCATTCTTTTATTTTGGTCTAACGGCCCTGCGATTGTGTTGCAGGAAGCTCATGGGAGAGTGAATCCTATTCAGGAGTGGGATTCAGTGGAACTAAATTTGCAGGGCAAGGGCATAGTAAATAAAAGAGATGCAAATAGAAAACAAAACAAAACCAAAAAACCAGACCTGCATCCATAGTTTTCATGTGGAACAAAATATCTAATTAACATATGTTGTCAGGCGCTCCATAGATGCAACTACTCGTTCTATAAATAGGATAGTGGTGTGGAAAAGGTCATTGTTAAGAAATGGTACAATAAGCAGGCCTCTGGTTTTGGATCCTCATAGAAAAATGAAGCTTCAGTCACTGGGGAGCCTAGAAATATTGGTATTTGTGCTCCAAATAGGGTGGGGTTTTTTTCTCTGTCTTAAAATCACATTTGTGCAGTTCTGCCTGGACATTGACACTTTGGACCTCTAGGCATGATTTAAATACCAGTAGATAAACAGACTGAGATCTCTGTGCTATTTTTGACAAGAAATTTTCATATAGGTTTTTTTTAGAAAGTTTTAAATAACATTTTGAGAGTGAAACTAAACCTGATTTAAAAAAAAATGCACCCTGTGCACAGGCTACTACAATTTTTTGTTATTTATTATAAGCAAATTCAGAATACCTCTGTGATTTCTATGACTTTTTACTATGAAGAAAAAACCAATAATAATCCTCCCCAACATCCCCCCCAAGTTAAATTATACTAGATGTTTTAGTCCAAATCTAATTTATGCTTTGAAAAATTCTTTTATGTATAAATCAGAGGTGAACATGTTCTTCCAAGTAGGGAAAATAGCTAATGATCTATGGGCTCAAAATTCAGGCTGTGTCATTAGCTTCTGGGTCATTTTTCACTAAGCACAACTCCTATGGTCTCATCTAGCTCACATTAAATGATGGTTAGAGAAGATCCCTCGTGCAAATGCAGTGCTTATGATTTCAAAATGATTTTTTTTTTGCAAATGATAATTACTGCATTATTAAGATCTGCTTTAATAAACATTTCATGTACTAAACTTGTTTCTTAGATTGTTTTCTATTTATTCTTGGGAATTTATATTCACTAAACATTCAGCTTTGAGCACATATTTGACTCTTAATGAATTTAATGGGACTATCTATATATTCAAAATTAAGTACTTCAAGTACTTCGCTAAATCAGAGGTTTAAAGGGACAGCAAAGAACAGTCACAATTCATAGGAGGCATTTGTATATTTAGAACATTTTAAAAGTACATTATTTTTGTCTTTTCTAATTACCATTTAAACAGCAGCATAAGATTAATCTTTATATAAAATTCAAAACCTTGAAGTGACAATAACAACTCCCAGGAAAGTTGTCTGTGAACTTTTCAGCAAAGCTTGAATACTGTTTCCACCAGAATTAGATAATCTTGTTGCTGCTGGTGAGGATTTCTGTCAGTTTTTGCTTTCACTCACATATGCAATGTTTTCTATAGACCTACTTATAACATTCAATACTTTGTCATGTCTCATAGAAGATATTGGCTTCATATTTATTGCTAGTATAGGGATGTAGTATATAAAGTAGACTTTATATTTAAGAATCAAATTACTTTCTAAGAATATGTTTATTTGTTATGGAAAGAAGTAGAATAAGATAAGATTTTAGAAACTACATCAAATTGGTACATGATTTGAAAGATGCTTAGAGAACATAATTTAGACATTTTCAGGTACATGGAACATCGTTAGAATTAAAATTTTTTTTTTTTAATTATTATTTTACTTCCTAATTTGCTGGAATTTAAGATGTTTTCCAAAGTGGCAATTAAAAAGTATTCAGAACAAAATTACTTTGGTTTTTAATATAATAAACATATTGCCATTGAAATTTCAATCCCCAGATAGGTTGTGTTCTTTAGATTCATAAGTTTGTAGACTATTATTAGCACATTGTATATTAAAGCAGTAGAGGTAGTATGAAAATTATATCCAAATTTAAGGATGTTTCTATCTGACACTTAGGTCTATTTTATGTCATAAAAAACCCAAATAAACAAAACCAATTCTAGTTCAGATGATTCATATAAATGTATAATGTTAGTGTTTTACTCCACTACTGATGCAAGTAAATTAGACTGATGGACAGTGATCATGGAGAATATATCAACAATAACCACAATCTGAAAGGAACTTGTAACATAACTGGAATCTTTTTGGTAATGGGCAGAGATGCTCTCTATGATGAAAAGAAACACTGACTATCAGAAAGGAGTGCACGTGGTTGGTTTAGATCTATTCCTTAGACTCTATTTTTTATGCCTGACTGCTTCTTAAATTGTTCTGGCAAAGTAAAATTTGTGTCAAGCAGGTTTCTCTACATCAGTTGCCAAAGAGGGCAAAAAGAGTTACCATTAAGTCAAGAGTGTGGGCCATCAAGCTATGCGAGGTTGTGGCTTCATGTTTCACCTTTCCACTGCAGTAGGTATAATTTAAGACATGTATGCCTCTTCCACTCCAAACTTCAACTGCTTTTTTCTGTCCCTCTGCAGAGAGGTTTTCATCCCATTGGTTTCAGCACCTTTGGCGGTACTTAAACCTTATTTTATGAAATCACCTATTTTTTTATCAAGCCTTTATTAATTTTTTTTGTTTTTACTTTAACCTCATTAACTTTGCTGCAGTTTATAGCATGTCCATGTGCTATTGAACTGGCTGAAGCAAGGCAGCAATGCTGTACTGAGGACAGTGGAAGGAAGCCAAAAGTACTGGAATGAATGAAGAGCACACATGCACATAGAACAGGGAGTTCCTCACCCAAGAGAGAGTTAGAAATGGAGTTTAATGAGATGACCCGACAGACTGCGCTGATCTCGTGTACGGCATAGGTGGACAAGCCTGGGAGGAGCCAGGGCAGGGTGTTATTTGGGTTCCTTCTCCTGCCGTTGTCTCTCTGGGCTCCCCTGTGGGTGCAGATGAGCTTTTATCACGTAGCCTAAGAGAATCAGTACAGTTTGGGGTTTGGCTTCTCCTTCCCACCAGTTTCCATCCAATGTAGCGGCTCAGGCAGTGCTACTGGAAGTGATCCTGTATTTGAACCAGATGAAAGAGCTCAATCATTGTCCTTTAAACAACACTACCATCAAAATAACAGGTGTGGGTTTGCAGAGATGTATATCTTTCTATGAGGTCTTAAATAACACCTTTATTTAAAAATATATTTCATTTAGGCTCCTCTCAGATGTTTCAATTTGTGATTAATATTTGCTTTGACAACGTAATGAAAGTGGTTTCACTTAGAACCCAGGAAAATGGAGTAGGCTTAAAACATCAATTATTTGCTCCTTTTTTCTCCCTAAATCTAAAATTTTATGTTTGAGTATTTTGATAGTCGGTATGTGTCCTGGTTTCAGCTGGGATAGAGTTAACTGTCTTCCTAGTAGCTGGTACAGTGCTATGTTTTGAGTTCAGTATGTGAAGAATGTTGATAACACTGATGTTTTCAGTTGTTGCTCAGTAGTGTTTAGACTATAGTCAAGGATTTTTCAGCTTCTCATGCCCAGCCAGGGCACCCGACCCAAACTGGCCAACAGTGTATTCCATACCATGTGACGTCCCATCTAGTTTAGGAACTGGGAAGTGGGGGCGGGGAATCGCCGCTCGGGGACTGGCTGGGTGTTGGTCAGTGGGTGGTGAGCAATTGCCCTGCGCATCATTTGTACCTTCCAATCCTTTTATTACTACTGTTGTCATTTTATTAGTGTTATCATTATTAGTCTCTTCTCTTCTGTTCTATTAAACCGTTCTTATCTCAACCCAGGAGTTTTACTTCTTTTCCTGATTTTCTCCCCCATCCCACTGGATGGGGGGGAAGTGAGTGAGCGGCTGCGTGGTGCTTAGTTGCTGGCTGGGGTTAAACCATGACAGTGTGTTAGGAGGCTTGTTTATTATTCATACGTATATGTTTAGAAAACACTTAAGAATGGCAGAGACTGAGAAACTTGTAGTGATATTCACAGGGAGAATTTCTGCTAGGATAAATGGACTATGAATCAGGTGTTTTCTTAGCTGAAAGAAAAAAAAAGAGTTAAGGGATCCAGCATTTATAGACTGGAGAGAGCAAAAAAAATAAACACAAAACACGTTAACATTAAGAAAAATTACATATTGGGGCAAGTATATTCTCTGTTCCTGGAAATGTTTGTTTCGACTGAATGACTTTCTAGAGTTATGCCCCAGTTTGACCACAAGCAATTGATTGCATGCCAGCATCAAGAGTTAGAAGTACTATGGCTTGCGTTTTACAGAAAGTCAAAGAAGAGTATAACAATATGCTATAAAAAAGAGCTATTCCGTTTAGCAGAAATTATTATATGATCTGTTGTGCAATATTCATAATGGCTTTTTATTGTTTTTAATAAATATAAAAATGAAATCAGTGTTAAATATGATTAGCCCTGCTTTTATCAGTTAAATGCAGTAGCTCACCTTTTATAGTCTATGCAGGACTGATCATTATAGATGCACTCAAAATCTGTTTTTTCCTAAGCACGTATGTATAGGTCAGCTTCAGGTAAAAAATGTATAATTCCAGTTGCTTCTTGGTTTGGCTGAGTGTCAATTTGTGTGATTTTCCATCCGTTCTCTCTTTTTTTTGTTTGGTTTTTTTGTTTGTTTGTTTAAGCTGTGGAATAATAGGCTCAAGGCAGGAGGCTGTTGGAGTAGAGTATCTTCTATTCCTCCTGTCAAGGCTGAGATGCAAAGGATGAGACTCAGGCTGCTGCTCAGGGACAAGGCACAGCAGCTGGAGTACCAAGCTGACTGTGAAACTGTGGCTTCTATACGGCGCTGAGGATTGTTTATATTCGGTGACTGTTTTAGCATCAAAAGTTGGGTACTTTCACCGAACCGTGTATGCGTTTTGGCCCTGAGGGGAAACAGGATTTCATCTGTACTGTTGTAGCCAGCACTTATAAGTGGCAAGCTCTAAGCAACTCATTTGTTTTCCATGTTATCCTTTTGAAATGTAGGAAGCCTTGCTGCTTTACAGGATTTTGGAGTCAACCCTGGGTACCAACCAACTGCAAGTTTGTTAGAGACGGATCTGAAAGTCCTAAGTTCCAAGGTTGCCTCTCTTTAGAAAAGTAAAAAAATAAAATTTGGCAGAAAGACAGTAAAGAGGGTCTGTATTCTTGTTATCTGGAACCTTGTAGGATATCACTGATGCTCTTTATCTAAATGTAGGATTTGTATGGGTACGAGGCTCCACATGGAAACAGTGCTGACCATGGTATTGTAACATTAATTCCTGCAGTGCACTTACAGGAAGTGAAATCCTGTCTTCCTTGAAATGAATTAGTAGTGACATCATCTTTGTCATACTTTGTCATGCCTATGGTCATTTGCCATAAAATCTGTTGGATTTGCATACTGAAAATGTCAGGGTTTCTTGCAAAGTAAAGTTATTAGGAGGTGAAGGTCATATTTTTATAGGAACATTAGCAATAATACTAAGCTACTTATTGACACTGAGATATCGAAGGAATTATTTTGCTAACCGTGTTTGGTGAGACTGATGCAGCTGAATCTTCGGTAGCCAAAATGATGCTTGGAAGTCAATGTCTGGGTTTAGGCTGAAAGTCTGTGACATCTCTCTGCAGTTTGTCTTCATGCTTATGGTAAGAGCTGTATTGCTTTCTGGAGGAAAAAAAAAAAAAAGGAAAGAAAACCCCCAAACCAAAAAGCCCTGCAAAGAAAATGTTATTTTTCCTTGTAGTATGACTGTTGGCCACTCTTTCTTTTTGGTCTGCTAATACCAATATTAGTCTCTTGCACCTGTTTAATCTGGTGCTAGATAGCAAGGAAGAAAGGGGATGTTCCAGCACAGCAAACTAGTACTGTGTCTGCTCAGCCTCCCTATCTTGACCCGTGCTCTTTCTTGCACACTGGTGAGAAAAACCCAAATAAAAATCAACATTCTCTGTGATACTTTCTTAACCTGAAACAGAATGTGAATAACAACCTGGTGGGTGCAGTATCTCATGCACATGTATCCTATCTAACATAGCTGTGCATACTGACCCTACAAAACTATCTTGAATCTCATTAACCTTTTAACCTTGCTGCTAGCTTATGACAGTGAGTTGTGCAGGTTAATTAAGCTGTATTAAAAAAAAATTAGCTTAGCTGATAAATTCTATTCCTTGTTTTTTATTCAGTTATGCCAGGTTTACGTTACCTTGAATAGGAGCAGCAGAAAGTTCAAAATAAGTAAGTTAAGTCCTCAGAGTACCCTTTTCCTCCCACTTCCTCACCCCCCAGGAACAATGTCAATTTGAGTGTAAAACAGTCAGGAAGCTGGTGTAACTGTGTCGTTTGCCTTGTCTCTATAGCCTTGTTTATAACTGTGTTTGACGATTTTCTCTGCTTGACCCAAACAAATGAGCTCTTGGAATCATGACTGCTGACTTTGCCTTCAACTTAAAGCCATTAAGCAGCAAACTCTCCACAGTTTCTTCACATTATGAAATACAGAACAGGAGGTGGCTTTCCTCCTCGGTAGTATTGTTCTCTCTTTGGGGTCTACTGCTGCAACTCCCACATGGTATATTCGCTGCTGTGATTCTTATAAAAAGAATATTTCTAATAGTGTGTTTACCCAAATGTTCCATGAAGCTTTACAGTCTCGGAATAAACTTAATTACTGTGTAGAAGAGTGTCTAAGTGCTACTGGTATCTTGTGTTTAAAAATCGTTTATTTTGCATTGCTATAGAAATGCCTTACTAAAGATTTCATAGTACCTTTACTGAGGTAATACACAGAATTCACCCAGAGCTTTGCCACTCATTTGTATACCTGAGGTAATATATAAATACAATTATATGCCTAATTTGGTGGAATCTGTTATCTTTTGAGGATAGAAGAATTCCGGATTTTAGTCCTTGCATTTATAGCTACATATACATGTAAGTAAATAACTACAGGATAAATAGTCTATTAGTCTGCATCTGTGCAGATTTTACCACTGGATGTATTTTCAGAGTTTCAGAGGTTTTTTACTAAACATTTTTTTTAATTGGGATAATCAAAATTATGGAAGTCAGCTGGAAGCTTGACTGTATTGCATAGTACATGTTGGATGATAAATTAAGTTCTGCTATCTGGCAAAATCCTGTAAGGATAACATTATCAGTTAAAATTTTGTTCTTATTAGTGCTGCAGACTCATACCATAGGAGTCTCGTATAAAACGTATATGATTTTACACTCCTTTTGTATGAAGATGTTTGTTGTTAACACTCTCACAGGATCTTATTTACATATGCATATAGCATTATTTGTTATTTTGATGGAATTCTACAGCATTTGGTATTTCCTTTTGTTCAAAAAGAATGCACTGCACTTGAATTTGAGGCAATACATAATTCGTACTGACAATTAAATGCAATAATAAAGTAATCAGGAAGGTAAAACTTGCATTGTTCAGCTAAAGATTAGAAAATTAATATTTTATGTGGATTGTGTTATGTGTCTTGGCTAAAAACAAACTCAGCAGAGCAGATAAGTCCACTGATGAGGCAATAAAATGCAGTCTGAACATGCAGTTTGTCTTACTGTTAGTAGTATGTTAAGTGGAATATATTGAAATTGGAAAACGAACATTTTAAATGGTGTCATTTCTTTCAAGCTGCTTGTGGTCTTTGTTTTAAGCTCTTAAAGAGATATTGTGCCTTTACTATTTCACTAATATTTATTTAAATACTCCAACTGGAGATTGGAACAATTAAGCTTGGTGGTATACAGACCCCAAATTAGATATTTCTGCCTTAAGCAGCATACAGTTGAAAAGCTCACTCAAATAACACTGCGAATGCTGAGATACCAAATTGTAAGAACAAAACTCTGTCTTTATTGAAGTTGATGGCAAAGCTGTTGTCTTTAGTCAAGTTGGAATTTCTTTCTAAATAACTATGAATAAAAAAGTTCACAAAGTAAGTCAAGACAATACAGTAGGATAAAGGCAAGCAAACTAAGTGAGAAAAGAAAGACACTATAAACCTGGTGGTGAAAAATCTTGAATGGGAAGCACGAACTTCAGCATATTTGGCTCTGCAAATGATAAAAGTATTTCAGATTTTTTCCTGGAAGCTGTGCTATAATGAAATAAGCCCATGACTCCCGCTACTTCTGAACCTCTGAGAAAGTAAAAGAACAGAAAACACAAAGGCATTAAGCCTCAGGTACTTCAGGAGCTTATCATTTGAAACCAAAACACCGCTAGGACAGAGTACCTGCTACCGTAAATAAAAAACTGCAGTTAACTGTACAAATACCAACAGTAATGGGATTAAAGTAGAAATAAAAATGCATGAATCACTGATTGTGACCTGTACCATGGGCAAATAGCTTATGTTCCTTTAAGAGCTAACTTTTTCGCAAAGAATCAGATGAAGCAGAAATCTCATGCCCTTGTTTCTTGGTGTTTCTGGATGAGCCTTGGGGCTTTTCAGCAGAAAAAGGGATACCAGCCATGCTTTCTGCACATGCAACAGTAGGCATAGCCTGAGGTATGGTTTTCTTCTTTTCGTGATGTTTTTATTGCAATGGTGCTTTAGGATGCACCAGCTTTCCCCTGTAAAAACTTGCTTTTGCTTCTTCCCAGTCGCTCTCACCCCACCCTAGAGCCCAGTCATCCTGAGAGATTAATGTGTGCACATCCCAGGAAAAGTGGGATAATGTGAATCTCCTATATCTATATGACAAAGTACTAAGGCCCTCACAGTCATCAGCAGTGAGAAAATGCTGCAGGAGTGGAAACAATTGAAAACTCCGGGTCTGGAAATGGTTGCGTTTTTTTGTTTGTTTGCTTGGGTTTTTTTTCCTTTTTTACAATCAGCATATCAGTTACTAAACTTCACTTTGAGTGGGTAGATGGTCTAAGTATTGCCTTTGTCAGTCTGAAGTACTGCCCTGTACCATTGCAAATGAAGCGCTGATCATCTGGGGCCTGCTTTAACACCAGGCTCAGTGACAGCTCACATTATTAAAGAGAATGCTCACCCGTAAAGTCGAAAACTGCTGCTTTAATGTGTCAAACAATCTTTTTTTGTGTGTGTTATCTGTCAGACTTGCAGCTTCTCCTGGAGCTGGGTCAAAGTTTGCATCTGAACACGTATACTGATAATCCTGTGAGTTAAACAGGAGGACAGATCCTGCCAGATCTCTCAAATTGCAAGTCTTATCTGTTTTACAGTTCCATTCATCTCCTTTGTTACTGTCTTCTTTATATATACCCACTCTTAGTATCTAAAGATGCTAAGTGACATTTAGCAGAGAGGCTCTTCTATAAATGATCAGGTTTGTCTGCTGCTGTGTTGGGCACCAGCACATTATAAAGTGTAAAGGTTTATGTAAATTTATTGCATGAACATCTAACAGAGAAATGCTATTTTCAAAGACATAATAGGTTCTCTTTGTTTTTAAGAACACATCTGTAACGCATGCATAGCTAGTCACATTAAATACTAAGCGCAGCTTCAAACTTGTAATGTAAGAATATCCTTGGGCCACGTGTCATTATTCTGCAAAATGTATACGCAAAAAGTTAGAACTTAAGTGCAAGATAATATTTGCCCTCCACTTGGCTGCTTGATTGCCCAGACTATCTAGAATCAAGTCACAGACAACTGTCATAGTGTGAGGCTTTAGCAATGGCTGATTGCTTTGAACACAGAAAATGCAATGCATTCTAATGTGCATTAGATGGATGTATGTGTTATATGGGTAAATGACGAGGTAGCCGAAGATTGTGGAGGTATGACACTCAGTCAAGAAGACACATTTGCACTCCGGATGCTATCCTCAAACTACATTTAAAACAACAGCAAGGTAGTATATTTTTTGCAGTGAAATTTGTTAATGTGACTACTGGATGTGTCAAGGTCTAAGGGGGTATGATCTGTCATTTTTACTGCCTTGCCTTCTAGATGCTTGTGCCAGGGAGGCCATCAAGATGTACTGGCTGTAGTGTGCTTCATCTTCTTATAGTTGCAGTGCTCTGATTCACTGTGACCATGTATTTTCCTTCTGGTCTGACACAGGTCACAGCTGTGAAAACACAATTTGAATTTCTAACAGATTTTATGTTATGCATGCTGTTAAAAATGAGAGAAATACCTTGAATTAACAATGTTCAGGGTATCCACTGATGATTCTGATGCACTGGTTATCCTCATGTCATTCATTCCACATGAACATGTTTTAGAGTTCTCCAGTAATCACCTAAGAAACTGTATTATCCCATTCTCTCCTCTACTGCTGTGGGACATGCGTGTTGTCTTCAGTGAGGTGACAAAAAGGTGGTAGAAAAAGAGGTTACTTATTGCAACCCCACTGGAATAAATTTTGAAAACTGGGGCGTGAATCTTACTTGCTATTTCTTTAGTCTCAAGTGTCCTGGAATCAAAGAGGACATAAATACTGTCTTAAAGATATGTAATAAAATATTTGGTTATTGCTCTTAGTGCTTTTGATAGCACTAGTCATTGCTGATTCTCAGCCTACAGGTGAGGGTGACTGAAATAGTTTGAGTATTAGAAGAATAGTTTCTTCTAATTTATAGAACATCTTCCACTCATCCTAAATGTGTTCTATCTTTCTTTCATTTTATCTATGACAGTGTTCAGTATTAAGCTCAATCTAAACTAATTTCACCAAAGAAATGCTCTACAAGCAGCTTTTTTCTCCAAAACTTCACAGGCATGTTGAGGTTGTAGTCATCTGTAGCCGATGACAGATTCTGCATTATGTTCCTTTCTCTTTGATTGAAAACTACTAGAGCCCTTGGATTGCAAAGGACTTGGTAAGTGGAATCCTGTCAGAAGGAATATTCTGTCTGGCAGCAGATATTTGAAGCCCAGTATGAGCTGAGAGAGTTCAATTTTCTGGTATTCTCAAGCACAACACCAAAAAATGAAGTTCTTTTTTCTCCTCTGCAACTCATAAGTCTTGCATACCATCCTGCTTTATAAAGGAATACACTGGTATAAAATAATTAGATGTTTTTACTGCTCTAGAGCTGGTTTTGTGGAACTTGGTTCCTTACAGCATCCTTTCCACTCCAACAATGCTTACACAGCACTATTTTAAAGAAACTAGTAAAATAGCGTGGCACAGCCACAAGAATGAAATGCTCTAACCCTGTTCAGCATGTTCTCTACAGCTTTTATTTTACCTCTTTTCTTAATCTCTGAGTGGAATAAAATGCTAGATATTTAATGGCAGAAGAATATAAAGCTTGGCCACAAGTTTACTGCTCCAGGACTGCACCATAAAGATGTGTGCCTTGCGTTGAGTAGTGAATGCAGGCATGTAATGTTGCTTCACAGATCAAAAATGAAGGGGAAAATGAATATCACACACACACCACGCTCCCCCAAATGATGGAGTTTTTATTCCTTGAGGAGCGGTAATGTTTGGATGCTGTACAGAGGGAATATGCATTAAATTTTATTTAGAGCATGATTCACAAAAGCCATCAATTTCAGATATAAAATATGCATCAGATTTCCAAGTATAAACACTCTGAGCCTGGCTGCAATCCTCAAACAGGACATTGTGTTTTTTGCCCCAGTCTCCTAAGTACCTCAGAAATTGTAGATGCAAGTCTTGGTTTTGAGCAATCTGGTAGCTAAATGAGCAAAACATGCCATAATTCAGCTACACTCCCATTTGTCTGTGGAAACCTCACATGACTACTATGTATCACTGTCTCATGCACTGATAGCAATTCTAACCCATAGTTCATCAAATGCTTTTAAATAGAAAAGCTCCTGTTTTCCTTCTCTTGGCAGTGTTTTTGAATGAGTTCATGTCTGCTGGAAAGATGCTCTCTAAGATTTAGAGATGATGGCTGTTAAAGCTGTGAAGACCATGGGGTTCCCAAGTACAGACGTGTGTGTTTGCAGGGTAAATTTAAGATTAATTATTTGTACCCTGGATGAACGACTCCCTCCTGCCTAGTTTCCACCGACGTGTTGTGTCAGAGTTACATCTCATCACTCTCTGCAACAGTTTTCCTGAGATCCTTTTCTTGTTTAAGCTGCCAGCCTGGAAGCTCACTCTGGGCTTTAACAGCTGAGCCGGGTTCTTTTCACCTGACACCTTGGCAGCAGTAACAAGGGCTTTCTGGGCACTTTATACCCTGACCTACCACTGTGCGACTTCACTTCCAAGCACACATGTCATTACAACCTTGATTTGAAGTCGATGATGTTTCACAGGTACGGCTGAAGGCCAGATCTGCCCTCCAGACTTCTTCCTGATGATGATGATGTGGCAAACATTAAAAAAAAAAAATGTAGTTAGATTGCCCAAGGTCATGACGTTTTTTCAGATGGGCTTTCAGGAAGTTATTTGAGGCACAATAACTATAAGAACACCCAAGTGCCATCATAAAAAAGCCTTTCCGTTTTTCAGAGAAGGAGCTTGCTTTAAGCACTCTGCCTGCAAGTCTAGTGGGTGATCCCTCCTTTGTGAACAAAACATTGCCGTACTCTCACCTTCTGCTTCCTCTCTATGGTAACAGACAGGGGGAAAAAAAAAAAAAAGAAAAGCATCTAGATAATAGCTAACCGGGCAAAACTGGGTGGAATAATGATCACTTGTTTGCAGGCAGGGGAACATTCTCTGCTAAGTAGACATCAAGGGTAATGCTGACCAAGACGGTAGGCAAGGAGAGATGTCTCTGCATCTGTGGCTCTGGCCTTTGGTGTATCTGTATAAATTTTGACTCTGAAGCTTTCCCAGTTAAGTTCCTGATAAACTTCAGTATTTCCCTTGAGTTCCTGATACACTTTCTTGAAAGGTTAAGGCAGTTCAGGCAACATCTGAGGGATTTTCTCCAAAAAGCTGCCTCCGGTGACAGTGCCCCCTGGCTTTAGGGCTATCTCACAAATCCAAGGATTTCTGCAGTGGTCTTTGCACAAGAGCACTGAGGCTGCCATGGGGAGGGAGAGAATTACATGGAAGGAGGATGCCAGGAGAAGGGGTAGGCTACTTGACATTTCTGAGCAGTAAATTTGTCAAAAGTGGGATTGCAAAAAGACATCACTATAGAAGTTGGATTCAGTCAAATGGTGGGTTTTGAAATTAACCATTTCATTTGGGAAATACTAAATTAATTTTTTTCAAAAACACATTTAACTTCCATTAGAAAAGAAAAAAGTTTAAAAATATGGTAACCCCTCTTTTTCTTTACACGGGTTTTGATTTTACATGAAACAATATACCTTGATACTGTACAGTGGTGATTTTTTAAAAAATATTTTTAGTTGCTGAGCAAAAATATAAATTTTAATATCTTTGCACCTCTTCTTTAGGGATAGAGAGAGAGGATCCATTGTAGAGGGTCCAATAAAGAAGGAAGTGATGTGACAATACAAAGAAATGCAAGTGTGAAGAAAGGAGAAGCAAAGACTGTCTGGATAAGAGTGATGTGACCAGAGCCTTAAATGTGGTCACTATTGGTTACCATTCATGTTCATGACTGACAGTCAAGGTTACCTCAGCAGCTATTAGGATTTTCTGGTGAATATAGATGACACTGAAGTAATGTTGTTTACTAAGAGTCTGACAGGTTTCAAGGATAAACTACAAAGTGCCACTGATGAAGTCAAATGACAGGGACACCACAATTTCCTTGTCTTTAATTTTTTTCTAATGCGTCGTGATCTGCAAAGTAATATTGATGCTACAGTAGTTCCTAAAATAGATGCCATTATGTTCATTAGATGCTTCACATCTGGATATCACAACCAGCAACTGTTGTAAGAAGGGGGGGGGGGGGAAATGTCATTTTAATCTTTTCTGCATTTTCTTGATTAGATATCTCAGACTTCATAAGCATTTATTTAATTCATATTAGCATTTAACAGTCAAATGCCCTCAATGGTGAAAAATTACCCTAGAGGCAGCATAGAAATTAATGCTTATTCTGTGACAGATCTTCTCTCTGACAAGGACTTAAATATTGAAATTCTAATTTATTTATTATGCAGGAAGATGACATTTTATCCCTCCAGCCATTTGACAGGAAGACACTATAATTATGCCTTTCCCTAGGTTCCCATTTTCCCTCCTGTACCTTTGTGTGAGATTATAAGAGTTCAGACTCCCGTTCCCAAACAGGTTCGCCCTTACAGCAGCACATTTGCAGTAATCAATGCAAATGCAGTGACTGGTTCTTTCTAGATCATTTCTTCAAACTGAAATTTCTTTGCCTTCACAGGCTGTTACAGGGATGACAGATGGCAATGTGTTTGTTAGGAAAAGTGGAGGTGACTTTAATGCACTCTCTGTACATCTCTGTGCTTGCTCTATTATTAAGCTCTGATTTGTTCTGAGAGAGCACAAAAGGCAGCCACCGTATCAGAACGCTATCCTGCAAAATAGGAGTTGTGGAAATATTACATGTAGTTGTCGTTTGTTTGAGTAACTGTGTCTAGGAAGACTGTTCTTAATGTATCGCAGACAGAAAGCGAGGACAAAGAAACACAACCAGAGCAAACTTCTGGCAGTTATACCGTATATGCAGCCGTTCATTTATGCCGTAGAAGAGTATCGCGAAGATTTTTGATAATATTCTGAGTGGCCCATGATGTGAGTGGTGTGTAACATGCTCAGAGAGGGCTCTGCAGCCACATCAGTCCCTAAAGACAGCTAACTGAAAACCACATCTAAGATTCTGACATTAACTTGCAATGCCGGTTGTGTACATCAGCTTGGCACGCTGGAGCTGCCATGCACGACTTACTAGTGTTTCTGAAAACCAAACTAAGAGCCAAGTAAGAATTTGGAAGAAGGCTGGAAAGAAATGGCTGGACTTTAAAAAACGTGGATTTTGGAGCCAGGAAGGAGCAGCACAAGCGTGTGGACGCCAGGCTAGCTTGGGGGTATCTTACAGCATAGGGTGATGGGGTCCCTCAGATGAACCAGAAAGCACTTGTAGTCCTCTCTCACAGCCTGGCATGAGAGAAACATATTTCTTGGTCTTCTTGTGGCACAGAGTTGCATTTCAGTGGTCTCTCAGGATCCCCTGGTGACCTTCATAGCTTGTGCTTGTCTTCCAGGGCCAGTAGTGCACCATGTATTCTGGGTCAGCTTTGAGCTAGTCTGAGGTTTGTTTTCTTTGCTTTTATAAGGAGATTGATATTTTTGAAGATGACAAGTGGGGAAGCTTAGGTAAAAGGTCTGTTTTGTATGAGACGAAGACAAAGATGGTAGTGAGGAAAAAAAATTACGTTGTTGTTTAAAAGACTCAATTCTGCTTTCCTTACAAACTTCTGCCTTCTGATGACATTAATAGGAGTTTTGAATATGCAAAGGACAGAGGTTCTGTAGCTACAAGTTTGTATCTGCAAACACCCAAATACTAAGAGTTTGTTGCTGTGTAGCAAAAAATTAAAAAAATTAAACTATACTGCTCTGATATGAAAGATAAGCTGTGATTAGAAGAGAATACTTTCTCTCTTCATCCTCTGAGAACCCTGAAATATGAAGTTACCTGTTGGGGGGGGGGGGGGACGACACACGACAAAACAACAAAAATAGACAAATTACAGTTGCTATACTTTGACGTTTTGAAATGAGTAACACTGTGATTCTCTTGTTTGTTCAACATGACATTTTATAGTTTTTCAACATTTTAGGATAAGTACTGATGAACTGCAGAACAGAGTTTCTCAGAAACATATTATTGATGCCCATATGTTCTGCAACTGCCCAGGTTTTTGTTATGTGTATCCATTCTCTCTTTATTTAATCTTTTTTATCTGCTGAAACCAAACATACATACTTACTCTGGAACCACTCAAAATCTTAAAAAGGTACAGTAGATCAACACGTCTGAGTAGCTGTTCTTCAGGAGCCTTTGTGATATGAAAAGCACCAATCACTTAAGGCAAGATAGGCAAGATGCAAATAATTGTGTTCTGGCTGGAAATTAATAACCTGATCTTGAGTCTTCTGAGTCTTTGGAGATGACTCTGCTGACCATGATAGTGTGCTGCTTTTTTTTTTTTTTTTTTTTTTTTTAACATGTTGCAAATAAGAGATGTTTGTCGGTCAGGCTTTTCTCAGTGCTACAATTGTGCATAGACTTTTTTTCCTGTTAGTGAAATAGAGCAGATTCATGTGGTTTTAAACTGGCATGTATGTATATGATGGGTAGGACCATTTTTTAATGGTTCTAAACCTGCCAGAAATGTGTGACTGGATGAAAGGAGATGCTACAAATACTTACTTATTAGATTTAACACCTGTTCTTTCTAAGGTGTGCACATGCCTTCAGGAAAGGAAAACAAACATTAAGCCTTTTTGTAGAGGTAGGTATGGTTTTTTTTCCAGCCATTATGATTTATTAAGGTCTTATTTTAAGCAAATCTTTTTGTGTCATAAATATGGACTATGAAACACACTAAAGCAACAAAACCAAAGCTGTACATGAAATTTTACATAATGTTGAATTTATGTGAGTGGAGATCGAGGACTTCTGAAGACTGTTTTGGGAGAAATAATTGGGAAAAATATTTTAATATTTCAATAATATATTCAGAAGCACCTCCTTGATTTAAGAGCCCAGAAGTCATTTCTAAACATAGCTTAACATTTTGTCCTAGGCTAACATTAATAGCACCTAAATGCCAAAGTGTATCATTTAAAATATAGTGCTATGTACTAAAAGAAGGGATGGTTTAAAGCCATTTAAAAAAAAAAGTCAGAAACTTTCCTGTGGGTTCAAATTATATTAATTGTCTTTTAAATTCAGGTAAATACTAAGTCTCTCAAAAGACACAAATAGAGACAAATCCTACTTCTGTGTTTGCAATCTAATAAGCTAAGTAACTTAGAACATGTTACTGCAGGAGAACCCCGATGGCAAACAGCTTGGAAATCACTGTGAAACAGTAATTGGTTTAACTTGGTCATTTTGATTGCAGTTCTCTCCAACTTTGTTGCCCAGGTATAGTGAAGAACAGATTAAAGTTTGAAAGAACTCTAAATCAAAAAAGCCCAAATATCTATCAATATTTGATCAGGAATGAGATTGTTCTTCAAGTAATAATAACAGTATTTTCTTACGACTATAGCAAAATTTAACCAGGTTTAAAGGAAAATTATTTTCCAAGTGTGTTTGTTTCCACAGTTTATGCAGTGTTAAGCTTCTATACAGATTTGGGGGGGGATGGGGAGATCAGCAAATAACATGTAGTAAAAAGTCATTGATATTTTGTTGTATCTGCAAGCCAGAAAACCAGCGCCATGTAGGCTGCCACTCTGTGTGTGTGCGTGTGCCCGCAGGTGCACGTGTGCTCGTGACTGTGTGTGCAGCATTTACAACACCCCACTTTTGTGCTTTTCTGTCAGAGGCAGATTTCCTCCACAAGACTTCTGCTGTGTTTGAAAGCTTGTCATGCTACAGACCAGTCAAACTAAGAATAAACGTTGCTTTAAATGTACTGCTAGGAGAGAGGGAGGAAAAAAATATTCTTGTTGGTCAAGTCAGCCCAGAAGTTTTATTGCAGTGCAGAAACGTGTATTCTCCAGGCTTCAGCCAAGTGTCCTCTGTGACTCTACTTTTTCCAAATTTTTAAGCCTGCAGTTACATTTGGCATGTATGTATTACTACCATGAAGACCCTGAAAACACCACCTGCACTTCCTCAGTTATGAAGTGAATCTTTTTTGTAAGAAAGAAACAAGGTCTTTGCTAGGAGTTTTACTGATTTTTTGTATATATTATCTGACTCATTAGCACAGGCTGATATCCTACTGGTGACGAGAGAATTCTGTAATACAGAAAGTATTATATACATATCAATTAATAAAAAAAGAGTTAACTTCGAAGTTTCTGTGTTGGGGCTATGCCTAACTCTTCCACACAAGAATGACGGCACTCATTTTTCGTACTGGGTATCATTTTAGGAAAACCTGTAGGCAGTAAGCTATCTGGGTCAGGAAACGCCATCTTGTCTGTCGGACAGTGTGACTCAGATTCATTTCTGACTCTAGGCATCTGGCAAACTAATTTGTTTTCTTGAGGACCTTTTCTCTCTGGTGTGAGGATATTACTCTACTCTTATCTGAGACACCTCAGTTTAATTTGCCTAAGGCTAGAGAAATCCATCTGCTTTCATGGCTGTTTTAAAATACAAATAATCTCATTCACTCCATAGCAAAATTTTGCTGCTCTTGTTGTATTATGGGCACACAGATTTTCCTCGCCTAACAGTTGCAAAGTCATTGCTTCACTGCTCAAATATGCCTTCAATATTTGGCACTCAGATGACTATAAATTCTTCTGCAGTCCCTTCCCGGTTCCCTGTAACCGCACACGATATTTTTCACCGGTAGAATTATCTGGATCCCTTTTCCCCATTGCATATGTCTTATATTTATAGTCACTTACAGCTTTTAGTCCACAAAAGAAATGCAACCAACTCTGTAGTGCAATGTTAAGTTTGCTTACCAGTTTAGAACAGGAAATACAAATGGCATATTTTAGTAGGAAGTGTAATGAAAGCATTTACATGCAAATCCAAAAAATGTTGAAACAATTTTATTTTTATATACCTAGACAGTTTTTTTTAATTTGGTAGTGTGAGGAGATGTGTTGGATTTGTGTGGCAAGGTTTTGGTAGCGGGGGAGCTGCAGAGGTGGCTTCTGTGAGAAGCTGCTGGAAGCTTCCCCCATGTCTGACAGAGCCAATGCCAGCCGGCTCCAAGACGGACCCGCCGCTGGCCAAGGCTGAGTCCATCACTGATGGTGGTAGTGCCTTTGGGAGAACAGATTTAAGAAAGGGGACACCCCACCCCACCCCCCCCCCAAACTGCTGCAGAACAGCGACTGGAGGAAAGGAGTGAGAATATGTGAGAGAAAGACCTCTGCAGACCCCCAGGTCCGTCCCTCCAGGCACCGGAGCAGAGATTCCCCTGCAGCCCGTGGGGAAGACCACGGTGAGGCAGGCTGTCCCCCTGCAGCCCAGGGAGGTCCACGGGGGAGCAGATCTCTGCCTGCAGCCCGGGGAGAGGGGACCCCAAGCTGGAGCAGGGGGATGTCCGAAGGAGGCTGTGACCCTGTGGGAAGCCCACATTGGAGCAGGTTCCTGGCAGGACTGGCGGATCTGTGGAGAGAGGAGCCCACGCTGGAGCATGTTTGCTGGAAGGACTTGTGACTCTGTGGGGAACCCACGCTGGAGCAGTCTGTGCCTGAAGGACTGCAGCCCGTGGGAAGGACCCACGCCAGGGAAGTTTGTGATAGAGCGGCTTTGGTGGGCACCTGGCGTCCAGCCAGGGTCAACCCCCCTGTTGGGTGCCAAAAAGGACTGTAGTGGGTTGACCCTGGCTGGACGCCAGGTGCCCACCAAGCTGCTCTGTCACTCTGCTCCTCAGCAGGACAGGGGGAGAGAAAATAAGATGGAAAAAACCAACAAAACTCATGGGTCAAGATAAAGACAGTTTAATAAAGCAAAAGCAAAGGCCGCATGCGGAAGCAAAGGAAACAAACCATTTTATTCTCTACTTCCCATTAGCAGGCGATGTCTGGCCACTTCCCAGGAAGCTGGGCTTCAGTATATGCAGTGGTTGCTCTAGTAGACAAACACCGTAAATAACAAATGCCTCCCTTCCTCCTCCTTTCTCTTAGCTTTTATTGCTGAGCTGACACCATATGGTATGGAATGCCCCTTTGGCCAGTTTGGATCAGCTGTGCTGGCCGTGTCCCCTCCCAAGATGTTGCCCACCCCCAGCCTGCTGGTGAGGGGGGAATGGTGGAGAAACAGCCTTGATGCTGTGCCAGCACTGCTCAGCAGTAGCCAAAACACCGCTGTGTTATCAACACCTTCCCAGCTACCCATAGGGAGCAAAGCGCTGCGAGGGCTGATATGGGGAGAATTAACTCCGTCTCAGCCAGACCCATTACAGGAGAAATACAAGGAGTCCAGTTATCAGGCTTCAGTGAAAACATACTTTTTCACAGGTTCAAATGTAATGCCACATAGAAGTTATACTAATTTTAATCTCTATTGAAGAAATATTATTCTCTCTCTTTCATTTCCTTTGCTGCTTTTTACATCCCTCTTTCTCCTGATTATTATTGTTTGGACCGACAACATCATAGATAAGGGTTTCACACCAAACTATACACACATTAAACTGAAGTAGGTAAGAATGTCCCAGACTAAAAAACACACTTTCCCTTAGGAAATAAGAAGTAGGTGATAAGAACCTTGAAAAAAATAATGGAAAAAAAGAAGAATGTGCTTTAACTGAAGTAGACAAAAGATGCAGAAAGAGAAAATTGATATGTTTTGCAGTTATTGCTAATTTTGAAATTATTGCTTATAGTTGAGGTTCACACTGCAAGGTTTTTTTTTCTTGGTTTCTTGTTTTCATTGTAATTTACAATAGTAAGGATTCTCTGTCACAGTCTTTTTCTCATGTAAAAATAGAATTGTTTTCACTTATGCAGTGATTGTCCTTTATAGAAATAGCCAATTGAAAAGCCCTGTCTGCCTGAAGAGCTTTCATGAGTGTCATGATGCTGTCAAAGGAATGCCAGCATACAATCTCAGAGAAGTCTTGGAAGATGGATTACCTGTAAATTTGCTCTGCTTTGTGTTTTGAATTTTTATTGAAGTACACTTTAGCTTTAAATTAATAATATGGTATTTCTGGAATTAGATCATACCTGGGAGCACAATAGAATCTAGCTTTGGCATGCTTTTTTTTTTTAAATGTCTAGAAATAAAAGTGAATCATTGACAGCAAAGAGTTACATAGACCTACATTAGATTGATTTCAGCACTCAATTCCTGCTCCTTTCTTCCTTCCAGCTCAGATACTCCAGCCAGCACCCAGCATATTTGTCCCCCTATTCCTTGTTTTTCTGCTGTAAAAAGATGATGTGAGGAAGTGCACATGTAGTTTTTATTTTCTATCCAGAGGTGGAGAACTGACATGAAGGGAGGCTGGAGATAAGAGGCCATCCCACTAACATTTGGACCACTTGCCCACACAACAGTGCTGTAGAATGACTTAACTGCCAGAAAAGCGAGAAAAACTGTTCATGCCATTAATGTCAGGGACAAGAGTTCTCACTGGTTTTCATGAGATACTTTTTCATCCTGAATGTAGAACCCCAGCCAGCAACCAAGCACCATGCAGCTGCTCACTCCCTCCCTCCATTGCAGTGGGATGGGGGAGAGAATTGAAAAAAAAGTAAAACTCATGGGTTGAAATAAAGACAGTTTAATAGGACAGAAAAGAAGGGAAAATACTACTACTAGAATATACAAAGCAAGTGGTGCACACTACAATTGCTCACAACCCGCTGACCGATGCCCAGACAATCCCTGAGCTGCGGTGCCCCCCAGCCAACTCCCCCCAGTTTATATACTGGCCATGATGTAATATGGTATGGGAATATCCCTTTGGCCAGTCTGGGTCAGCTGTCCTGGCTGTGTCCCTTCCCAGTTCCCTGTGCCCCTGCAGCCCCCACTGGGAGGGCAGTAGGAGAAGCTGAAAAGTCCTTGACTTAGTATAAGCACTGCTCAGCAACAACTGAAAACATCAGCGTGTTATCAACATTATTCTCATCCTAAATCCAAAACACAGCACTATACCAGCTGCTAGGAAGAAAATTAACTTTATTCCAGCTGAAACCAGGACAAACAGGTTTCATGTTTATAATTGAAACAAAACCCCAAACCTCTAATTAAAAAATAAATGATTTCCAAAAACATTCCCTACCTTTCAGCTCAACATTGGAAGGAAGCGTTGCTTTGCTGTTGTTGCCTTTAGCTCAAAACTTCTTTTAAATTAAATACTTCTGTGAGGACTTTCCTATATTGCAACAGGAATTTTTCAAGTTACTAACACATTTCAAAAAAACCTTAATGATAATGACCACAAAAATACCATCAGCCAATATATGTTGAGTGATTTTTTTTTTCTTCACAGTTTTTTATTCTCTTTCGCATAAATACCAGATGGTAGCTTTGTGCATGTAACCCACACTTAAACTTTCACATTTGAGAATGAAAGTTTCTATCTGAACATATGAATGTATATATACTTCATTGCTTCTGGCTGAGCTTTTCATTGCTTCTGGACACTGATGCTAAGATGGAGGGCTCCAGTATCCAGACCGCAAGACTATATTCAGTGAGGTTGGATTTTACTGCTTCTCCTGCATTATACTTGCTGTTTGAACTTAGATGAGTCATCTAATCATACTGTGGCTACAAAGTGTAAAAAAGTAAAAGAGCAGCCAGTGATCAGTTGGTAATTTTTTTGAATCATCAGGTGAAAATTAGTAAGACATTAACCTTCTTTGCTGAGATCATTTTTTTGTCATGAAGATACCCCTGAAGAATGAGTTACATAGCTTGGGGTTGTGCCATCCTTCTTCAAAGTTGTTGAAATCTTTGATATAAACATCTGAATGTATATAACAAAACAAAACAAAAAAAGAAAATCCACGTACATGTAAAAGAGTATCCCTAAACCTTATTTTTATTACTAAAAAGGCAATTCAAACTTCCTCTTCTGCTATGCTGAGTTCTTAAAGTGATTCTTCTTGTATTTAAAAGATAGGAATTTCTGTGGAGGAAGAAGAAGGATTTAGGCTAAGAACATTGTCACAATAGGTGTAGTGTATCCATGATTAAATTGAGTTTAGAAATTAGGAGGAGACCAGCCAGTGCAAAGGTCTATAGCAGCTGTCAGCTCTCAGAGTCTCCTGGGGTGGCTTAGAGGATCCGTTATTGATCTCCAGGCATGATCTGTTTAATTCTATTAGAATAAAGGAAATGACGAAGAGTGGCTTTAGGGGGATGTTAATATATCAGGTAAGACCGAAGGAAAATACTGCTGTTCTTAACCATGGCCTGTTATTCCTGAATGTGATACGTGATAGATGTCTGATCAAATACTCAGTGAAAGAGCAAGAGATGTAGTCTTTGGGTCAAATCTAAAACATACCAGTAAATGTTCAGTAGTAGAAAAGAATAGAAAGTTTGTGTTGAATAGCTGAGTCAATTCAGTTTATTCTTCCCTTTATCTTAAAGAAAGTTTGGTACAAAGAGTTCTTGATTACAGTGGGAAAAGAGAATATTTAGTGAAAGCAACTGAAGTGCAGAGCTGTTGCTCTTTGATGTGGAGGGGGCTTGGCAATTCAAATTAGAGGTATCCAAAGCTGTGGGGTAAGTGTACCCTTCTGTCTAAATCCACTAATCACTAACTCACCACTATAAATTGCTCCAGACCATGAAGGCTAATCATCTAAGTGCTCTTTTTTGGTAAGAGGGTAAAAAAGACGTTTCAGAGGGCAGCTGATCCCATCGTCTGATATGAGTCTCAGGGAGCTGATTTGCTGATGATCTCCCATTGCTTCTGCAGTGCTCATAGGTGGTCAGGGTGCATAACTGCTCTTTAGATGCTTCCTCACTTGCCTGTGAAAACATGCTCTGGATTACACGTATATAAGCTATGTATATTTAAAGAGCACATCTCTCAGATTGGTATGCTTTGCAATTAAAAACTACTTCAAACTCACTGTGTACATCTCTACTTCAGAACCACCTTGTGACAGTATTTTATTGAAGGACTATTTTTATTTCCTTTCTTCTGCTGCTTCTTTTAAAAAGAAAAACAAAGCACAACTGTAAGCTTAACAACTGCTGTAGCCTTTCAACAGCAGCTCATATTGATTTGGGGTTTTTTTTTACTTAATTTTTTAACACTTAATAGCAGTGTTTACTAAATATTCTGCTTTCCATGGTGTTGATTTTCAGCTCTTTTCTTGGTTTTTTTCTTGGTTTGGATAAAAACTATTCTGAAGCCTCTAAAGGAAATTGAACAAGTGTTTTCTTGTTAACTGTACCTTTAGCAACAAATCATGTAGCATGGAGGCAGAACAGTAAGAAACAGGACTTTCACAGACAGCGGTAGCAGTGCTCCCTCCTAACACTATTCCCATTGTTTAGAGATGAATCCCTTTCTCAGAGAGCTATTGAAAGCAGCAAAACCATCTACCTGCCTTCAATACTCTAAATCGAATCAATGCCTTTAACAAGATTAACTCTGAATATGGGGCTTTGAGATTCAGTTAAAGCTCTGAAAGAAAGGACTGTCACTAATTTGCTTGATTTTAGACTCGCACACAAAAAAGCAGTTATACTATGAGCATCCTCAGACTGTATCACTGATGGAGAAGATACCTTCTTCTCTAACTGCAGATATATAATCCCTGACACTTCCCAAATCTGTCACTCCTCAGCAGAGGGATAATTTTAGGAAAAAAATAGTGTTCAGTACAGAAGCTGAGCTATCTTCAAGCAACACCAAAGAAGGGAAGTAGCCTGTTATTCAAAAATGTACGGGAAGACTGGAGCTCCTCTGCTCCCGAAGGTAGCTCATCAGTTTTAGCACTGCCTCGCGACAATGCAGCTTTCCAGCTTCTGGTCAGATGCGTCACCAGCCTGTTCACAGTACTGACAGACAACCTTTACATGAAATGGGAGAAAAGCCTCTATTGCTTCCAGCCAGAAACTAAGCTTTCAAGAACGCTAGCTCTAGCTTAAATTTGTATGCACACACACATCTGTTTCTGGGTGCAGGAGGACTGACGGAAGCAGAAGTCCCAAGCAGCAGGAGGCTGTGCCTGTGAGTCACTTTGATGTGTAGCCCCAGGAGGATCAAGTGAATTTGAATTAAAAATATCAATTACTACTACTAACATTACTGTAATTAGGTAGGTGTTAACAACAAGGAGATGGAGGGGCATTCTATAAATGGATATATGTGTATGTATGTGCACATGTGTGTGTATTTTTTTATTATTACGTAAGCCTTGACAGAGGTTGAAATGAAGAAAAGGGTTGCCTATTTTAAGGATAGCTACAGAGTTAACATTGAAGCGATAAAGAAACCACAGCCATGACTGCCTCTCGTGCACATGTGGGCACAGAAAGGATTGTCGCAAAGCTTGTTGCAGCAGTCCTTCAAAATCTCCCAGAGCAGCCTCGCTTTTTCTTGCCTGGGTTACACAAAGGACTAGAAGTAATTTGTTTCTTCTGAGGTCAGGCTGGTCTGTGACTGCAGGTGGGGGAGGAAGTCTATATCTGAGTGAGCCATTCTTACCTAACAGAAATCATTAAGCTTTTGATGAAATCATCCCAACTGCTCTCTTCTTCAAGAAACAAAATTAACTAACTGGCTTCAATCTGAGCTTTCAAATGCATTGAGATTGGTAAGAAGAAGAAACACCGGACCACTGAACCCTTCACACTTTCCAGACCTGACTTTTAGCTAACATAAATCAGAGTGGTCCTGTTGTCAGAACTGTGCCAATTTACCTGGACTCATGGTATTTTCACTTTGTTGTTTTCCTTTTATATCTATTTTTGGCAGCTGGATTTGCTCTCCTATTGTTGTAAGCATCTCTGGTGCCACAACGTGTATTCTTACGCCAGCCTTACTGAAATACGTCCTGCAGCTGCACGCTGTACAAAGGAGCAGTTCACATTTCTATCTTCCTTTGCTTCCAACAATGTGACCGGGTTACATTCCAGAGGCTATGTGGGCTCCCTCGGGTGGCTAATTGACCTTAATCATCTCAGAGCCGCTTTTCCAGAGAACCTGTCACAGTGAATGAAGACATAACTTTGGTAGAGAAAGATGGGCATACTTTAATTAAAAATGGTCTGTGGTTTTTTTTGATCATGAGAAACAGCAAGGGAAGAAATGAACACAAAAAGCGGTCTAGGTATTCCCTGAAGCTTGGAGGCGGGGAGATTTTATTCCTTTGTACTTAGATTTAACCTAACCTCCGTTCATGTGGGGAAAACTTTGCTGAAAAGCTGGCAGGGTAACTTACCAAGGAAAAAGCCTGGACGCAGGACGCCAGCTGTGTGATCAGACTTAGCTATCGAGCAAGGCTCTCTAAGGAAAGCTCGACTGAAGCAGGCTGTTGTATTGAAGTTGAGTGTACAAAGATAGTATCTCATTGAAAGTAGCGGTGTCCCCCCATGACCAAAGGGTTGGTTCAAGAAGTGGAATTTATTCCCAGATCTATCTAGATGCTCCATTCCAGCCTTCCAGTTGCTGCAGAAAGATGAGATGGACAACAGCAAAACACATGTGGTATAAGATGAGATGGGCAATGGTGTAAAGGTATCGGTGCTTTGCGTCTGGCTACAGCAGTTAATCGTACTTCTTCAGCCCAGTCCTTGCAACTGATGTGCAGTCAGAGCACCGTGACACTAACTCAGTCATCGTTTGCTCTACAGTGCTGGCAATGAGAGCCCTTCCTGGTGGGCTGGAAATCCTCTTGCAGTCCCACACTATATCATGTCATAACAAGAAACGGTTCAGAAACTGATAAGATGATGTTAAAGTCACATTTGTCTCTTTTCCTTTCCATGTAAGCCGAATTCTCAGAGTTATCTTAGAACAGGCTATAAGGAAGCATGTCAGTAACCTTCAAATTACTCTGGGTTTACCTTGATGTGACTAGAAGGAGAATTTGGCCCTAGAGAGAGCAAGAGAGATTAAATATGTGTAGACATAGGCATACAATCACACACGTAAACATAGTCTTCTCATTTCTTAAATATTTGGGTATGAAACTAACACTGTGTAAATATCTTCTGTACATTTAAATACAAAACATACAAATATAAGGATTACCTTGTTGTAACGTATTAACTGCTGATTTTTAGCATGGATAAAATGATGCCAGAAAAAACATAACGACATCAGGTCCAACACAGCCATTGGCATGACTAATGCTTTTCTAGCTTCCTGCTTATTTACTTATTTTTCCACCGACACCAGAATTTTTACCTAGCTGACTTTTTCTTTCTCTGACTTAGCAGCTTTTGCTCAGCTCTAGGACTTAGTGCTCTATTTTTAGAACGGCTATTTTCTTATACGGGAAGTAGGCACTTGAAATGCCTGCTGCTGTATTTCAACACAAAACTTTGGTGGCAGGGTCAGCAGGTGAGATGAAGTCTACAACCTTCAAAGTCGACCTGCAACACAAGGTACACTGTGGAAATGCAAGAGGTCAGAGTTCATCCTTGGAAAATCAGAGGCAGGGTAGCCAGGGAGCTGGTGATTTTATCACGCTGAGCTTAGATCCTGATGCTGGTTAAGACTAAAGAAGCTTAAGAGGCTGCTCTGACTTGAGTCAGAGCGTGGTAGTTTTCAGGGATTCTTGACAGCTGAAGATCAGTAAATGGCAGAGCAGTGAGGACACCCTGTATCTGCTCCTGCTGTCTGCGTGGGAGTATGAAGTCATGGAGCGAGGGCTCGGTGCCTTCTTGATGCTGGCTTACAGCTTCTCTGTACTGGGATTTCACAAGGCATGATGTTGTGCTCCCTCCCTTTGTACTGCCTTTTCCTAAAACATTTAAGAGCCGCCATTCCCTTGGTTTGGCCAAAGTGTCTGTCTGGCTACTGCCTGGCGAGGCAGTGCTGTCCGTCTGGGTGGCTGTCACTGGTGTGTTCGCCCTGCTTCCAGTTGCTCAGGGATTTCTGACCTGGGTTGCATCCAGGCAGCTCTTAGCAGCCACTAATGACCTCATCTTTATGAATTTATCACTGTTCTTTTTTTTTTAATCTGATCTGGTTAGCCTTCACCATATTCCATCAGAAAGAGTTCTACAGCCTCATACCTGTTCTCTGTGAAATTTGTGGTCACGCAAATGTAGTTATTGGCTACTTTCTGCTGATGTTAGCTTCAAATCAAGGACAATTTGGTAGTTTGTACACACAAACATGCATGTGAATACCCCAGGATTCAGGCTGAATTGTTGGTGTAGTGCTGCTACCTGTGCTGTCGCTTATCAGTGGGAATTTTTCACAGCAAACGGGATGCAAATGAATGTAAATGTCAAAGCACAAACTGAAATTAGAGTGTTTTCAACTAAAAACATATTTCAAAGAGTATCACAGTGGTTTATATCAATTCGTGTGTCTTTCACAAAATAAACTGATGAAATACAGGTGTTGTAAAAAAATCAGAAATTATTTGCTTTACTTTAAACCGCAGTTTGAATTGATTTTCCATGTTGCTTTTTTTTCAGCATCTGATAGGAAAATAGATACTTACCTGAACTAAAGGAACAGCTGAACTCCTATTTATCCATTTTTAAGATGTCTAAATAGACATACGTAGGGTATTCAGCATTTGAAGGCAGTTCATGCTCTCTGTTACTGCATACACACGTGAAATTCAAGACCTCCCCATATTCTCTTCAACTTTGTTAGGAACTAGTTTGCCCCATTACAAGCCTTTTAGCACCAGTTGTGAAGACACTTTGAGATACCACATTTTAAAAGTAGACCTTTTCCTTCGGTGGTTTCTCATCCAGACCTTGTGTGGATGTCAGGTCTGTAAGACAGGATTTTAAAGCAAAATCACATTCAAAGAGGGAGCCTTACTTATGCAAAATCTGTGTCTATCTGAGACAGGAGATCTGACTTCACGTTCAAATTTGAAGCGAAATGGTATAAAGGTGCCTGAGCGTGACATTAAGGTGTCTCACTGAATTGCCAGTTGGTAGGTCAGTTATTGGGCAAGGTGGCCCATGCTCTGCAACTCTGCACTCAGCAGAACTTGAGGAAATGGTGCCTTTTGAGATCAGTGGTAGCAAATAAGCCAATATTTGGCAGAAACCTTGATGTAAAAGCCTGTTTGCAATTATCTCTAATTTAGTTTTTATTTTAATGTTTTAAATGATGTTAACTAGATAGCATGTAAACAAATATGTTGGAATTCTTCTCTGGAAAAAGACATGTTTTCACTTCAGGTTGATACCTATATGAATCAAGACTTGGGCCTGTGAATCCCCTTTTGGATGGGTGACCATTACAGTACTCAAAAATCGCTAGATTGATTATGCAAAAAGAGTTCAGAATACTTTTCACATCTCATTATTTGAGCCCTCCTGCCATTAGCATGTACATTTCCTTCTTAGCTGCTTTCTCACAGGTTTTGAAACCACACTTTGAAAACTTTTCTTTACTGTTTTGTTTTCAAATGGAGATCAGAATTCATATTCACATAGGCATATGTTATTTGATATAAAATATGTGGAGGTTTTTTCTAGGTTCATAGTTTTCAGAGTTTTCATTATACACTGACTAAATAGTCTGTTTTCCGCTTTGATTTTCCTTTCCAGGAAGAAAATTGTGGTAGTTATATGCAATATATATTTGAACATGACCAGCAAAGCCATAGATAGACAGTTGTGAATGCAGGCAGAGACTAAGAAGTGGTGATCTTCTTCCTTTCACATGTGTATTAGGTGAGCTGCATGGCTACCTAACTTCATACAGCAGCCAGCTGTTCTGGTGGCTCAGCCTTAAAACTGACTCTTGATTAAAACCAGTTTAATTTTCATTTGGTTTCAGGAGAGTGCTTAAAAACTGTATCTGTTTTTAACAGTAAAGAAAAATGGCTAATGCAGTTTGTTAGCTGAGGATTTGTCTGACAGTGCTCGACACATGACACTTCTGAAATCATCCAAGCAAGTTGCAGCTGGAAAGGGTACCGATCTGGAAAGCCTTTGGCTTTTAAGCTGTGAATTATCTAGATTCATAACAATGGATATCCTGTTTTACATACAAAGTAGAACCACACTATTTCTGAAGAAGAAATGAACTTGAGAAGATCACAGCATCCCTTGAAACAATGCCTTGTGTTTCAAAGGACAGACAAAATTAGACAGGCCAGCCTTGATCAGTGATGGTGTGAAACAAGTGCATAAATGATTATGGAAACCTGTCCTCTTCGGTCTCTTTTGGAGGTGAACATTGACAACCCATGATCTAGCTATGGTAAATTTTATAATGGAGTTCCCAGCTGTTGATGTTTTTGTTTGTTGCTTCCCATGGGACAGGGCTGTGGATGAATGTCACAAGGTATTAACAGTGATAGAGAAGAGAAGCAGTTTTTGCCTTCTTGGTTGTAGGGTTCAATCTTGAAAAAAGTATTGGAAAGAAGTCTTGGAAACCAGAAATTCAACAAAAAAGCCCTCTAAATTTGCATTTTAATACATCTCATGATTTCTAATCCAACAGCAGAGCCCCAGGGAGAGAACCAGGCTCCAATGGCACACTGACATTTACAGGGAGAGAGAGAGGAGAGTACTACTCAAGGAAACTTACTTAGCATAATTTGGAAGTTGCTGATGAAGAAGAGAATGGGATGTTTATCTATTCCTTGATCATTTATTTACTGAGTATTAGGAATGGGATGTAATAGCTTTTAATTCTCTGCATGTTATGCACTCCCACACTGATAAATGATGTGACATTTGGAGCTGATGCCGAGTCCTTCATAATATAGCAGACCTTTGAGTTCTTGGGGCAGTGTTCTTCCAAGAGTCTCTTTGATTATCTTCCTATCACTGTCTAAGTTGACAAAGCTGCAAATGTTATTGCTAGTCATAAAATTATCCAACCACAATGTCTGTCTACATGACCTGCAGTGGTTGTGAATGCCACAAATTGATTATGCACTGTGTAAAGAAGACCTATCCTTTCATTCCTTCTAACTTTATTGCCCTTAATTTAATTAACTCTTGCCACACGCTACGGGTTAAAAAGAGGGGCTAATATGTTCCTATTGTATAGCTTCAAATTCAGAGCATCTCTGACAAGTCTCCTTTTGCTCCTAACCTTTTCAGGCAAAAAGAATGCTGTGCTATTTAATCTCTTTCTGTATGTATTTAATCTTCTTCCTGTTTCTGCCTTAACCTTTCGTCCATCCCCTTCTCCTTCCTGCTTATTCGTCTTATTTCCTGGCTACTCTATTCTTCTGTCTATAGCCAGTTGTCTCTCTGATATGTAAACATATCAGCTATTCCCAAGAAAATTAGAGACCTAGGTTCAAGTGCATCCTTAATGATGCAGACTTTGCCTGATGATTTAATAGTGTTGTTCAGAATTGTTTCCACATGAGGCTCAGTAGTAATCCTTGAAATGTTCTTGTTTGTAATAGTAGCACTTATGCCATCTGTATTTTTAAGCACAAAAGAGACAGTAAGGTCTTATGCATGTCTCATGGCCAAACTGAGGAACGACGCACTATGGGAGTTCCTGTTACATTTGGTCAATAGAAGGAGAAAAACAGTGAAACCCCATGATCATACTCATAGGTTGATCTGGACCCGTTCAACCAGACTACTGAATATGGTTATGTCTATATGTGTGTGTTGAAAAAAATGAATAAGCAGCCATTTCTCCAAGTTTAGCACATCAGGTGCCCTGTGGCAATGAGCTTCATATCACCTTGTGAATGGAAGATGTCACCAAGTACTAAGGACTGAAGAGCCCTGCTTAACCGTATAGATGCAGGAAACTGCTAACACCTTTCTTCTGCCTAAGCGTACCTCTCCCCTTCTACATCCACTGTGCCAGACTGCAACAGTCTATGATATACCTCCTGAAAACCTGTACCTTCAGTACCATTGTCCTTGAGGTGTACTTTTACTGGGAGGTGCTCTATAAAAGCTAAAATAGAGATTTTCTGTAAAAAGATATTATTACCTCAGTATCTGCAGTACTCCCACAGTGTTTTCTATTCTCAGGACCAGTGCGGAGGTAATGTTATCCATTCATCACAGATATGCAAAGTCTTGAAGGGATCTGCTCTACCTCAATATTTCTTAGCATCAGAACATTGCAGCTGCCTACTTACTGGCATTGAGGTTTTGGGGTTTTTTTTCTGTATAAAGTATCTTTTAGTAGTGAGCAGAATAGAGTGCATTAATATATACTTCGCTGCTTTTTCTGTGATTATAGAGAAGCTAAGATTTTATTACTGCATACTGTTTATCAACAAGTTTTTCCTCTGCTGTTAGAAACAAGTCACCCCTGACTCAGGGGAAGAGTGCCACCTGCCGTATCTCCAAAACCCGTTCTCCAGCAGAGAACTGACCTAGCCCAAATATGTATTAGCCTCTAAAGAAGACAAAATCTCAGCGCAGGGTGACATATGCGTAGGCTGTTTAGCAGCTAAAAATAGGTAAAATGTTTAGTTAAGTGCAGCAGGATAAATGAGGGGGTCTGACAGAAATTTCTCACCAAGAAGACCCAACTGAAGGATCCTTGCCATTTATGTCAGGAACAACAGAGGGCTCACAAGATGTCACCAGGTAATTGGAAATGCTTTTTCATTGTCACAGAGTCTCTCAAAATAAACAAGGCGGGCACTCAAAATGAAATCTATTCTAATAAAAATTGTTTACTGCTCCAACAACAGTAACATGTTCAGATGTCTGTTTAAACAAAACCAATACAACACAGCTGACTTAAGAATTCCCAGGCTTTAAAACGATGACCCAAAATGCACAATCACTGACCTAAAAGGTGAGGGCTCTCAACCTCGAGGAGTTACCTCGGGCAGCATCCTGACCCAAGGGGAGAGTCCCCGACTGCAGACCCGCTGCTCCAAGGAGGACCGGCTCCGTTTGCCCTCCGGCAGGGCTCTGTTCATACCCTGGTCGAATCTGACCTGTGGTCATATATGGTCCTGCCAGCTCTTACTGGCTAAAGGCCCCAGTTTCTGTAAAGGCATGAAAATAAGGGCACGAAAGTAAAGGCTTGAAAAAAATCAACAGCCGCTATATGTCAACAGCCAGAGAGCCCCAGTCTTTATCAGGATGGGTGCACCTGCCACATTCATCCCAGTTTTAAAAGTATGGTTCCATTAAAACAGAATTAACATATATATGCATGAGCAGTTAATGATGTCTTTCTGGGTGGAATTACATGTGCAGCCAATGTTAAAACAGCAGAGAATGTTATTGAAATAAAGGAGTACAATGCAACGTGAAACTCGCTTCAGTCATCATAGCTGACATGAACAGGAGTATGTGTGGTTATGTTCAGATGTATTGGCATAGCTGAACTGTGCAAATTCCATTGGGCTCCCTGGCAGTGGCAGATTCCTTATTCTGTTACGTGGAGCCATCTGTGATTAGACTTCCATACAATGGAGCTGCATTAGCTGCCTATTTGTTCTGAAGGTGCAAATTTCAGATATGAACCCTGAACATGAGTTAGCTGGCCTCTAGGAAATTTCTCCCAAAAGCTTTCAGGTGAGGAGCCTCTAAGATCCTTGCTGAATCCAGGCATTCTGAGAATAATCAAAAGAATGAACAATACATCTTCAGACTTCAGTTCCCTGGGATGTCCATTTGGATGCTGGGCATACGAAAATGCCTTCAATGTAAGGATTGCTATTACAGAGCTAACAAGCCCCAGTGTACAGCCTGTTCAGGGAATGCTGCAAAGTTTTAAGTAATAGAAGTTCAAAATCAAAGTTATTATCCCATCATTATCCACACTATAATGTTCCCTTGCCAACAATAAGCCAAGATATTTTAAAAGACTGTGCCTAGAGTAATATAAACAGGACACTTTTTATGTGTATATAAAAGCGAAATCCACAGAAAAGAATTAAATAGCAACAGTAATATTCACTTGAATCACACTCTGTCTTTCATAATAATTTAAGAAGTTTATTTCAAAGGTGGTTTGTGGAACTGAGAAGTAACAATGAGACTGCATAGTGAAATACTGTATTTTTCATGTAAACTTTTAGAAATTCAAATCACAAAAGAACCTTCCTAGTGATATGCAAAACATGCAAATTAAGGATCAGATGCTTGTCCGGTCTTACTAGTTGAGAATTTTACCCTGTCCGTCTTTCTACAGACTGGTATTACCCATTAGCCCTCCCCCCACTTCTCAGAGTTAATTGTGCTGTTGGAAAATATATATGGCATATCTATATGTAAAGTAGCTATGCAAGGGATTTCTGGAGGTACAAGGCTATTCACTTTTTTTTTTAGCCAAAGTATTTAGTTTGGTGATGACATAGATTTTGACAGTTACTAAGGTGGGGGCACTTCAGTTTGGCATGAGGAACGCATATGAGGATGGCTGGTAACAGATGACAAAGGATTGCTTAATTTTCAGGGAATTATTTAAATGAACGTTTTGGCCCTCAAGCCTGACAGATGCATGCTTAAGGGAGGAAAATATCAATTATTAATAATAATCTCAATCATGCTAAGAGAAATAGCAACAGAAACAGGATCCAAAAAGTGCTGCATAGGGAGAAAGTAAGTAAAAAGGAGGAATGTGATATGTGTCTTGATACATGCAATTGCAACCCGACTACATTGTGGAGGTAGCAGCATGATAAATTGTATTCATCATGTGTTATTGATTGCTTCTCCTGTCCTCTGTTCACTAATTCATCTCAGCCATGACCACTTTCAACATTTCAAAGCCTAGATCAGCTTTCCAGCGCCATGCAGAGAGGTAATATTAGCAGTAAAACCAAAACCAACACCCAAACCCTCAATTTTCTTTCAGTTAAGATGTCAAGAATTGTGGGCTCAGCACTATTTTGAGCTCTCAGGAAAGTGCACGGTGGACAACAGAAAGTTCGATGCCTTGGTAAGAGTAGTAGTAAAGGGAAAGAGTGTTTCCCTGAATTTGAAAGAGAGGAAATTAAGGCTGTTTAGCCACACTTTAGAGAAATAAAGTTGTTTGGCCTGTTTTTCAGACAAGGGGTGTATTGGACAAGAAATGCCTTTCTGAAATTCTATGGCTTGTCTCTTTTGATGTCAAAGTTGTCCAGGATAGCTGTAGGAGGCCATAACTGCCATCCTCATCTTGCCAACCTGTACTGCAAAAGCTAAACTGCATCCCTCCTTTCTCATAGTTGATTCAGGAAGCCAGACCTGAGGTCGCATTTCACAGAGCTCACTTCCCAGCAGCTGGGCTGACTTTGGTACCGTATGTGGTTTGTTATACTGGAACCAGCTGTAGGTGTTTGGTGCTTGACCTTCTAAATTATTTTGTTGGAACCACTGAAACACTGTTGAGAGCATCTTGTATCAGAGGAGGAACTTCTATGGTCTAACTTCCATTTTCTGCATAGGCAGGGACGAACTCTTCCCGCTGGTACAAATCTGTGCCTTAGCCACTCCAAAGCCTGCTCTGAGCTTGGTGTCTCAGGCCAGAGGAGTTTGCTGCGTAGACAAACTTTCTGGTGGAAAAGATGCTTGCACCTCTCCACTCCCAATGAACAGGGTAGGAAAAATGCCTTAGTTGGTCAGGTCATGGTAAGGATTATGGAGGGAGCTAGTACGGGCTCAGCACTTCAATTTGCTACTTGGATTAAAGAAGTTTGTGAATTAAGTCAGTTTTCTGGATCTAGCTTTGTGTATCAACACTCTTATCTTCAGAACATACGTATTGTTTCTGTTGAGCTTGGCTTGCTTTCAGATGGTATTCAACTGAACCAGTACAATGAATGGTGAGCCCTGGGGAGAGCCCCCAGCTCCAGTTGGCAGGAGGGAAAAGCCTTGTGCTTTGGCTGCACATATGGGAAGGACCATTCCTGCTCCATGCGTCTCATCTGTAAGTGACAGTAAGAGCAAGCATGACTTCCCAGACCTCTAGAGTAACTGAAGAAGGACAATAAAGTAATTTTTTAGCCTCCTTAGCAGTCTCCCATCTTAGCAGTCTTCTATCCTGGACAGTTATTCACTTGCCTATGTCAAGAATCAGACTTCCTCTGCAATCTTCCTGCAGTAATCTGCCTTTGGCTTGGCAAAGTATTTAAAAACTGGAGTCAGTACTGAATATCTGAGCAGCGTTTTCATGACTTTAAGGGACTAATCAGGTTGTTAAATGTAAGCATGTGGCTTCATGCTTTGCTGGAGCAGGGCCATAATGCTCAATAGAATGCAAAATAATTTAAAAATAAAATTTAAAGAAATTTAATCCACACAAAATGTGACTAAATGCATGCTAACACTAGAAATGGACTCAGTCCAAAATGCTGTCTCTGAATAACTTTCAGGGGTGTTTGAAAGGGTGGATGCAAATTAAACAGGAAAGCACAGAAGTAGTTACAAACTCAAGAAGTTTGCATTTCTGTAATCTGAAGCAGAAAGGCAGGTCAGCACAAACAGAATTCAGGAGAGGTCTTTGAATTAAGGATTTTAAACACACAGATCAACATTTCATCCATGTGAGAGCAACTCATGTAAAATGTTTACAACTTCCAAACATTATTTATTCCATGTTTGCAACTCCCACTTACATCCAGGTATTTCTTTTGGATATATGAAATAGGGGAAAATGCATTTACATTACAAAGGAAAGTCTATTACATCTCCTTAATGCTATATATCCTTTTCTTAGTAAAGGAGTAAATATTGTTTCAAGTCATTTTAAACTATGAAGTTCTGATATTGGTAAGCTTTGAACACTGAACAACTCCAATGCAGAAAACGAGTTTTCTGTGGAATTGAACTTCATTCCCTTTGGTATATGAGGCTGCCACACGCTCATCTGGGGAAAGGACTGTATTTTTTTATTATTGCAATGCAGCAATATCTTTATTGCTAAAATTATATTTTTGAACTTTAATTCTCAGATAGGATATGTAATTTATTGCATGCAGCAGATTGATCTCTGTGCTTCAAGAAATTACTCGTAGCATAAGTATCCAGCATGACTTAATTTGATTCCAAAACAAAAAAGAGAAATTGTTGCAGTCCTGCCCCCCCTTCTTGCTGTACCACTCAAATGACAGTTTACAGTCAAGTCTTAATTATTCTAGTCACTTAATTCCCCATAGGAATTAAATAATACAATGGAAAAAGGAAGTTTAGAAGCAAAGTTATTTGTTTAAATTAGGCAGATATCTAGACCACTTAGGTTGGCTTTCCTAAATCTTATGCCAGCTGCCATTAGGAAACAAATGAAGAGAATAGGCCAAGCACTTAGCATAACTTAAAAAGCCAAATAAAATTGTAAGTGAAAAGGAAATGGAACTGCTATAAAACACATATTAAGGAAACGTACTTTGGCAGCCCCAAGGGCCAACTTTCCCCCAACAAGCACACTCCCAGAAACCAACAACAGAAACCACAAACAAACAAAATGAAGCAAAACCCAAGCCCCACAACTTCCCACAGATGGCAAGTTAGCCGTTATATTGAAATGTGCTGTTTCTACAAACTGCAAGCGCCACAGAATAAGAAGCCCATAAAATCACAGCAGCAGAACATTTATGCAGTCTTACAATTATAAATAACCTTAGCAAGATTGTTTGTTTCATTCAGTGTCGTAGCAATGTAATCAGTTAATAGGAGAAAACTTACCCAGATTTATTCAGACAAAGGAGACAGAGGACAATCCAGCTCTGATTGTCTAATACAGATTTTTCAGAAAAATATGATGAGACTTCAAATGTATTTTTATGCTACCTTATATAACACAACTATTATTCAGGAAAAACTAAGAGAAGTACAAAAAGACATTTCCTGATAGAGATATATTTTAAAGGTGGATAAACTTGGAAAGATTAAGTAAAACTAAGGGCACATTTCTTAAGGTAGTTAAATATTCATTTGTGGTAAGTGTATTATATGCATGCACAAATACTGAAGAGATGAACAAAAGACCTTAAAAAAACCCTCATTATGTCGCAATCTTAGGGCAGCAGTAGAAAATCTTGCATCCTATTCCATCTGCTTTTGAGCTTTCTCATCTAAGGTAAAGTCACCTTTGTAGACTGTTTTCAAGATGGTCTACCAAGAAATGACCCCATACTCTTATGTTCTGTCCTTGACATTTGAAAGTCAAGACCATTATCCTTGACTTTACCTAATCTAAAGAAAGCTAAGTAGCGATGTATTTCTACTTGGTATATTTTTATCACGTCCAGTACAGCAATGTTATCTGTTTGCCCTAAATAGCCCTATTTGCAACCCTGCCTGGAGTGGTTTTTTTCCCCAAGACTGAAGACAGCTTGGTAGGATGAGGAGTTGGCATGACAGAAACTGAATGTTAGCACCAATAATTATCATTGAAAGGTGTTACTTCGATGACAGCTTTCCACTTTCAAGGAGGACAAATCAACTCTGTGACCAGCTGTTCCATTCTGAAACATGGCCCTCATATTTCCACTTTTATTTGGATGCTGGAGCATGTGAACTGAAAGCCAATCTCAGTTCTGCCAAGGAAGACAGAGATAGTTCGAAAAAGCCTTTCGGCAAAGAGGAACATAGGTGGAGATTTTCAACTTGATTGAAAAAAATTATTATTTTCTTGTTAAGAATGTGATTATTTATTTTTTTTTTAATTCTCCTCATTTAGAACTAACAGTAGGACAGTGCCTCTATGGAACAGCTCTCTACATTCTTACTTTCCACCTTACTCAAGGTGGAAACACTTCTGGACACTTCATTTTAGCTCGTGTTAAATTTCTTGAATAATTAGGACTGATGTCAACAACTTCGACTCTCTGTTCTGTTTGCAACACTGCAATCAAAACACTGATATTTTCGCTGGAGTGTAGAATTACCGTATCTACCTTTTGCCTATTTTCATAGTATACTTTTGAAAGGGAGGTACTACATAGTCTGAAGGATATGCTTTCATTCCTTCTATGGGGTTTGCAGTACCCATAATTCTGAGTTACAAAATTGTATGTGAACACACATTTCAAGGAAGTTCTGAGGGTACCTTTGAAAAAATGTGTGTGCCTTAGATGTTCATTTAATATATGACACTAGGATTCTCAGACAGAAATACGTGTTCAGTTTTTATGTATTCCTAGTTGAGAGAGGAATATGCATAACTAATGCAAATAAATAGAAGAGAGCAAATTACATGTATATGTGCATTCTTTTAATTGTGTATTTTTGTTAGTAATATATATCTTTTTTATTTGTGTGTCTAAACACATACATTGATAACAAAAATATTTGAATAAAGCTCAAGAGAGGAAAAAGGGATTTTCATAATAGCTTGCCACAGCAATTGTGCTTCTAAGTTGCTTTGACCCAGATTCTCATGAGCATTTATGTAGGTAAACTTGCACTTGACTTCCATTACATGACTTCCATTTTAGTTGAAGTTTGATGTTTTAGATGCTTTTGAAAACACCCAGAAAGATCACCTCCACCTATACTGTTCACCTGAATTGACAGTAAATGTGACATGCTTACATCTCATGCTTTTAGCCCAATTTAAAGCTGGCCCTATTTGTAATGCTACACACACAAAAATCCCAAATTAATTGTGCCCTTAATATATATTTTTTAAAGACATAGATTTTTATATGGGTGCCCCACTAAAACATACAGATGCTTCAATGAAAGAAAGGAATGTGTTGGCTAGTAAACTCTCTGTACCCTTTCATAGCCATTTTTGACAGGCTGAATTATTCTCAATCAGAAATGAGAAGATCTATTTTAATTCTACTCAGGTTTCAGTTATTTGGTTTGGCTGGAAGGCCTTTACCAAACCTGAAAATGTTGAGCACTTCATGATTTTGCAGTGGATTAACAGATTTGGTATTCCAGCAACAACATGGACAACCAGTGGAGTGGGAAGAAAAAATATGGAGTTGGATGCACCCACATTTTTCTGCCCCTTATCACTGTTAATTCTAACTGGCTAATTAAAATCAAATCTGTAGATTTCTAAAGCAGAAAGTCACTGGAAGTGGGTGTCTAATTGCTTTAGGCTGCTTGTAGAAGTCCACCTTAATTTTTCTTTCTCTGGTCAGAATTGCTAGATAAAATAAAAATTCAGGATCACCAAGCTCAGTGTTTTTTCCATTTATAAATAGCCTTTAATGTTTTTTGAATAGTAACTTTATTAGGGCAGTTTCTACCTATTTCCGGCTTCTTCTTACTAATGGATGCAGATCTTATTTGTGTGAAAAAAAGATAAATGGCTCTGGCCAAGGGCATTGGACTCTGGTCCTTAGCAGATTTTGGTCTGCTGCCCAGGACTGGAAATTGATTACCCTAGCAGTGTGGAAAACATTCCCAATTAATACAGTGCATAAAGTTTCACTGCAGCAATAAGATCCACTGCAAATTCACTAATCCACTTTAGAAACATCTTGTTACTGTGAGGGAAGTAACTACTGTCCTTGTTTTCTATTAGCATATTTGGGTTTTGTATAAAAAAATATTAGCAACTTTAAATCTTCTGCAAATGTCAGAAATGAAGGACAAGTATATATTAATTTCCATGATGTGGAAGCTCTGAGGATGTTTCACCCCTCCAGGGAAAAAACATAAACAAAACACACATGCCAGAAAATCCTGTTAATTCAGTGCTTAAGAAATGTGAATCACTCCGGGAAATCTGGACAAATAATTAACAAAAAAAGAAAAGAAACCTGCCCATCAGTATTTGGGTTAAAACCTTCATGTGGCTCAGCAAGCTGATACTCTGTTCAGGCAGAACTACATTTTGGTAGGTACTTTTTCCCAAATCTGCGTCTGCGATCAGACTTGTGGTATCGCTCTGATACCAAGGATCGCTGTTCACATTGAGTTGCCCTGTCATCTCCAGGTTGCCTCATTTGCTGAAAATCCTTGTTGATTCCAGTGGGAGTGCTGGAAGGAGAGCTTACTAGCACAATAACATGATCTCTGCCTTGCCATTTAGTCATTTTTGTTATGCTGAAGCTAGACATATCCAGATTCTTTCCAGCTCAATTTGGCATTTTCTTTTGCATCTCTGTTTCTTAACTATATGACTCTATTTTGATAAAGACTAGCTGTGCTTCCTTAATATTAACAAAGAAAAATTACCATACTTGAGATATTATGGAAATATCAGCTACATAAATAAGAGGATTGAAAGATTAGAACTTTAGCTACTGCATTAAATGTCTGCAATTCTTTGGTTTCTTTTTTTTTCCTTAACTTTAAATAATGAAGAATATTAAGAAAACTAGACAGTTCTGCTCTTTGGGTAAACTCAGAATATTACTACTAATATTTTAGTTGGGTATTTCATTGCAGCAAAGACCTTCTAAAACAATTAACACATACTCTAAGGTCTTTATCACTGTATCTATTCTATTGCACTTTTACATTGAGAAACAAAATTGATTCTGGACTTCATCCAGTCTAATTTTCCAGTAAGTGGCAAACAGTATGGGTCTTTGAGCTCCAGTGAAAAGTGTCTGAGTAGGAAGCAATGCAAGTCATCACTAAGACAAACATTGCCAATGCTCTTCATATGTTCCAAGAGATAAGACGTTGCTGTTCTGCTTTCCCTTTTATGGACTATTGTTAGATTTTGAGTAAGAGAATGCTATTTTTTTTAGGTTTTTTTTTCCTTCTTTTTCTGAAAAACTTAGAGGAAACTAAAATCTCTGCAGATATTCCTGTATTTATAAGCTGCAACTTCATTGAAAAGTACAAATAAACTCCTGCGTATCTGATTTATATCAGTGCTAATGCCCGTTAGTGCAGTAGCTAGCCCATTACTCCCCCCTGGATTTTATTTATTTGTTTGTTTTTAAAAACCACACTGAAATGTGGTATAAAAAGCTTTACAATCAAAGGAATTTTTTAAAAAATAACCCATTCCTAAAATGCATGAACTATTCAAAAACAAAACGGGGGGAGGAAGGAGTTGATTTTCTAGTGCTAAACCTATTTCAACAATAATTTTGCATGGTAGTTAAGACAAAAGGTAATGGATCAGCTCCAGTCTTCTCTGTTACGAAGATTATATTCAATACTCACTGTAATTGTAATTGACAAGGCACTTTTGTGGCAGTTGTTGGTCTCTGTACAAGGATATCTTCCTACACAAAACAACAAGGAAGAGATACAGTGGACTATAATAAACATCTTAGCAGATGTCACCGTATTTTACCGTTAAGGAGCTTTATAATGTGCACAAGATTTTTCTGATTTTGGCATCTAATTTCCATTAAAATAAAATGGGGAGTTAAGCACCTATGTGTTAGTAGTTTGGATAACCATGGCAATGTTCCGCGTTTCTTTGTACACTACACAAATGTTTAGTTTCTTAAGTTTCAAAGTAATTTCTCCCATGCTAAATTTCAGCACATACAGAAATCTTGGTATGTTTGAGCCTTGAGTAAGCTATCTGCTTTTCAAATGCTCTGAGGACTCTTTGGGTTAATTTAAGCATGATGTAGGTATAATACACTTTGAGCAATACCTATGTCTCATCGTTATCTCTTGTATACCATTACTGTTCCAAACAGATTAAACTAGCATATAAACTATAATTATTTTTTTAAAAATCTTTTTTTTTTAATGAAATCAGATCACAAGAGACTTCAATAACAGTGCAAGTAGATCTGAAAAGATGGATGCTCACACAAACCCACATACAATTCAGCATAATATAGCAGGAATGTGAGTGTTATTCACCAGCAAATGAGGTGTGCAGTAAGGTGAAAGTCGTTGCTTGTGATTTAATGGATTTGCATATTCCAAGGCTAACAGCAGCTGCAGATGGATAAATGATTTTTAAGAGTAGCAATAGTATGAATCATTCTCAGGAAGCAGTATGCTTCAGCTGGCCTTCTTTTGGCATGCAAGTTCAAGGTCCTAGCTTTATACCCCCAAAAAACCTGTACAGCTGCCATTCCTCCACATTGTAACAATGGGATCCTGGGTACCTGGTGCTCTCCAAGTTAAGTGTTTGTTGACTCTTTCTTCTAAAGAAAGGAAGAAATTGTTGGTATTTTGACCAGTGTTACATTATCTGAACATAAAATGTGTTTAACTCGTTTATTATGTGAGGGTATCATATTTGCTATGTTTGGCTATCTTGATACCAGAATTTTGGGTGCTAACTCTCTTCTGAAGGGGATTGTGAATAGCTATGGTGTCAAAAAAATCATTTCTTTAATTAGTCACTGACACCTAGGTAAGTTTCAAAATTTACTATATAAAAAATCATGTCTAAACGTGAGTTACCCTTAAAAACCTAATCTCATTCAGTAATATGCAAAAATCGTATTTTACGATTTTGTAATGTTTTCAAACGAAGTGCATCTCAGCTACTGTGAAAGGCACTCCAAGGTGGCCTGTTTGACTTCTGCATTGTGCCCGAGTTAGGCTGTACATGCACATCGCCTGTCTGTAGGTGCGGTGGACGAGAGTCCGCCACCCTCCAGCTCATCCCGCGCTGTCGCTGCCACATCCTCTTGAAGATTGCTGCTTTATGGGTTTTGCTGGATGAGCTGCTCCCGTGATCGCTTTCTAATCCATTTCGAACAGCAAAGTGCCAGGTTAGCAAAGATGACCTTTGTGACTGTTTAAATTAGCCTGGCTTGTTTTGTCCAGAATGGAGCAATCACTTGAAAATACTTGAAAGGACAGTCATTTTTGAGAAGCAGGCAGTTATAAACAACTGAGAAGGGGACAGGGATGATAGCCATTTATCTGGTACCGTTTCAACTGGAAGTCAACATGTGTCTCCAGCTTCAGGTTATACAGAATATATAAATAAGTTGGTCTCTTACTAAGGTTCTTGATTTCTCTGTCTCTGAGGGGTTTAGAAACTAATAGATGCAGTTAGCAAAGACAGATGATCTGAGTAGACACTGAAATTTCATTAAATCAAAGGTGTGAAAGGTATCTGGACCTCGTATCCCAAAAAGACACAGGAGAAAACTTGTGGGGAACAGCTCCAGTCAGGACTGGATGAATAATGATTTCACAGAGGGTATTAGGAGCAAACAAAGTGCTTGTGTGGAATTTAACAGAGGATTTGCCATCAAAGAAAGATCTTCCTCAGAATGCTGAAACTTTATGGATAAGGTGAGAATTGGTAAAAGTCAAGTTGAGATAAATACTGTAAACTAAAGCTAACAGCCAAAGGTACAGCAAAAAAGAGCAAGGAGTAGCAATCCAAATAGGACTCAAAACTAAATGAGTGCTTCTTCGGCTTCAGTACAAATGATGATGCTGAACACAGGGGCAAATGTGCAGTGATGGATGGGAAGGATGAAACAGCAATGTGGAATAACTGTGGAAGCAGAACTGAGATAACTAACATTTCTGAAATCAGGGTAAATTTCATAATCATCACCTACAATTTTGGAAGAACTCTGGTACGTGAAATCTAGTTTATAAAAATTTTAGGCCAGTCACACACAAAGAGGAAATGGTGCATGCTGTGTTTCTATTTAAGAAAGAGCTGTGATGTGTAAGTAGAAGCAATCAAAACAAAGCAGGAGAAGAAGTGTTAAAGAAAAACGGCTGATATATTTCAATAAATTTCCCAAGGCTATTAAATACAGGCACCCCCCCTGTGCATCAGGGAATTCCTGACTCACAAATCCTGGGAGGTTAGGGTAACAACCTACAGAAGTATCACCGCTTCTATGTCCTAATTTTATGCTCTTGACACCTGCTTTTGACACCTGTCAGCGAGAACGTCATGAGCTAGACAGGCTTTTGGTCAGACTCTCTACAAGCATTCTTTTTTTCTGTTGGAAAGTAAGGAAAAGTCTTTAAAAAAGCTACATTGGAACAGACTAATCACCTATTTTTCCCTGATGAGATAGCAGATTTCCTAGTTACAAGATGTAATTCACCTGGATTTCATAGCTCTTTTAATATTGTAAAGTGAATCGGTATTGTAAGGAAAAAGTGAAGGGGAAAGGGCCATGGATAAGATTCAGATCATCTCAAGCAAGAGCATCTCATGCATGGATAGAGGAGTTCATCAAGGACAGATCTGGAAGGTAATTTTATTTAATACGTCCACTGACAAGCTTGGCACATATATAGGACTAGGCCAGTGAAATTTGACGACAGTAAGGTAGGAAGCTTTATTGCTACAGAGGAAGATTGGAATATTCTACAAGTAGTCTGACCCTGAGAACTGGAGTCACAGCTCTGGGATGAAATGTAATAATGCAGAAAGCAAGGCTACTCACTTGAGAACTAACAAGAATTTATGTTCTGGATTGGGAGTTCATCAGTTGGAAATGACAGAGGCTAAAGATTTGGGTGCATCCATCAATCACTAGCAACTTGTCGTGGTTTAACCCCAGCCAGCAACTAAGCACCACGCAGCCGCTCACTCACTCCCCCCCGCCCAGTGGGATGGGAGAGAGAATCAGGGGAAAAAATAGTAAAACTCATGGGTTGAGATAAGAACAGTTTAATAGAACAGAAAGGAAGAAAATAATAATGATAATAATAACAATAATAAAATTACAATAATAATAATAAGACAACTGGAATATACAAAACAAGTGATGCACAATGCATTGCTCACCACTCACTGACTGATGCCCGAGTTAGTTCCCGAGCAGCGATCCCCCCCCCAGGCCAACTCCCCCCAGTTTATATACTGGACATGATGTCACATGGTGTGGAACATCCCTTTGGTCAGTCTGGGTCAGCTGCCCTGGCTGTGTCCCCTCCCAACTCCTTGTGCCCCTCCAGCCTTCTTGCTGGCTGGGCATCAGAAGCTGAAAAATCCTTGACTTGGTATAAACACTACTTAGCAACAACTGAAAACATCAGTGTGTTGTCAATGTTCTTCTCATACTGAACCCAAAACAGAGCACCATACCAGCTACTAGAAAGAAAATTAACTCTATCCCAGCCAAAACAAGGACACAGCTGCAGAAGACAACTGTGGGTTTTTTGAAGCCCTCAGTCAAGGGAAATAATTCCACTAGAAACAGGGAAATATTAGTGTCATCATGCAAGGCATTAGTAAGGCATTGCCTCTAAACACAATGTTCAGTTCTCATCAGCCATGCTCAAGAGAGATGAGCACAAAATGAAGCAGGCATGCAGAAAAAAGGTCCTGAAATAATCAGAGGAATGGAGGAAACTACTTCATGAGAGTCAAAAAAAAAAGGAATTTTTGTTTATTGTCACAGAAGTTGAATTGGAGAGGATATGATCACCCTCTCTTGTACAAACATTGCATTGAAATAAATGTGAGGAGAGAGATCAATTAACACAAGAAAAATGTAAACTAAAAGTGAATTCTTTAAAAAGGAAATAAAACCTTACCACCAGTGATGCTAAATTCTAGATACACTTTCCAACAAAAACCCGTAGGTGCTGTAAGGTAGAACTCAATCTCTGATTAAGAAAATTTTAGGACTTTGTTAACTATGATGTCAAGAACCTTGAGTCAGTTGCTCACAGAGTCTGATTCACAGTTGTGTTTGTATGTCAGCAGGTATGTTGTGGCTGGACTAGACAAACATTTGAAGTGAGATTAGAATGGAACAATATTAGCTCTCTGGAAACCTCAAATCCTTTCATAGTCCCTGACTAAAGCTTTTCTGTTAATAACTGCCATTTCTTGGCTTAAATAGCTTAAATTGAACTATTCCTTCCAATTTTCTTGAAAACATAGATAATCTCTTGCTGTATTTTGGGAAGAAAATGGACCGGAAAGCAGCGAGTGGCCCTTCTCTGCTGGTCTGCAGTGAAAGAAAGCTAGAGAGCAAGCAGCTAGCTTGCACCAGCAATGTATTTTTGTTCACACTTGGATACTACAGTGAGTTTCAAGGGAAGATTGTGCAGCCCTGCTCTCACAAGAGCTGTGAAATGACACACATGTTGAGAGCTCATCACATATTTTCATAGGATGGGCAAATTCATAAAAAAACTGTGGATAATTCATGAGCAGGAAAAATGTCCATAAACTTGTTGAATAAATTATTTCCTAGAAATAGGTCCTACTCATATAAACACAGTGCAATGAAATATCTTTTAACTGAGGAAAAAGTACTGTATAGTACCAGTGATTTCAGTACTAATTTCTCTCTCTACCTTGAACTCCCGAGGTTGTGCAATTAGAAAGGGGCAGACCCAGCTGAAATGCAACATTAATACCCACAGCATTTTAATAGACTATAAATCTGTTTTGTTGTCTGAATCAGATCTTTAAGCAATGACTTTTAATTATTGTTTATTCCAAGGAACTGAGAAGAATGACAGTATTGCTACCTATTGATGAAGCTTTAACAGAGTAATTCAGTACAGCATCATTAGTGAATAGATTTAAATTCAGAAGTATTCTATGATGTCTCACTTGTTTGTTATCAAGGTTAGCAGTAAACGTGAGACAGAAAGCAAGTTTTTGACTCAGGAAAGAAAACTTATAACTACCATCAGAGCTTTACAACAATTGACTGAAGCTGTTTATTTATCCAAAGTACAGGTGCAAGTTTCTTAGTCCTAGCCACAAGGCCTGTATACTGTACAAGTGGATGTTCTCTGGCACGGTACTGCTTTTGAAGCTCTCGTATACAATTGCATAGGGGATCCAGCATTTTAAAGCATTACGTTAGCTAATCCTTTCAGGGAAGTTTTAGGCATGCTAAAAAGTTGGATGAATGGCTACTATGTTTTCCATAATCATCAGGGTTCCTATATTTTGAAAATAAGAGGAAAAAAACGACCTATGTGGGACCTGATTTCTTTGAGCCCATGTGACTCAAGAACCCATAGCTCAATTTTTAAAGCAACTTAGATATCCAAGTTCATTTAAATATTATAGACAAATGACATGTTCATAGTCTAAGGGGGCCAAGAGGGCACTTTTTTTTTTTTTAAATTCCAAATAAATTAAGAGTATTTATAGCAGGAAAGTGTTCCAGGCTTTGTTTCCAGTCCCATTCCTAGTAGTATTTCTGGATTTTCATTAGTGAAGCATTAATGCATAAGACATCCAAAGACCAGGGACCAGAGCTTAGGTCTGTCCCTATTTTATTTAAACCATCCAGACACAAACCTACAGACCTCTTTTACTATTTTCTTTTGGGCTCTTTCTATGGGAACATTTAAAGGTCATAGCTGAAATCAATTGCAGATGGAAATTTCAGTATAATCAGTGGTGGAGCTGTAAAAGAAACCTCTGCTCCTAACTTGGAAACCTGGGCAAAGTAAAGTGGCTTTGGTCACTTAAATGCATTTAAAAATCTGACATATAGCAGACTGAGCTGCTTGAAAGTCGCCAGAGCTGACATTCCAAAGACATTTTAGCATATTTGAGAATGTTAACTCCTAGTCTTAAAATGTCAGTAAGGTCTGAGCCTCTAGAGATCTCAGCTTTGCTGCTCTTGGTAAGTTTGAATGAAAGTTAGCAATACAAACAGTGAAGACTCCAGATGTAGGAAGGTAGATCAGCTTCTCTTTGACCTCTCTGAAGCTACTGACAGAAGACCTTATTCTTTTTCTATTGAAATCAATGCCGGTTTTTGGCATTGATTGCAGTGGGAACATGATTGAGCCCAAAGGTGCTAATTAGTGCTTATTGGGGTAATGATTTTGATGTGGACACAAAAGCAGCTCTTCTGTGCTTTGCAATATTAATGAATCTGAAAAGCAAGGAGAGTGCAATAGGAATAAACCTCTAATGCCACTCAGAATGAGACTGTCTCTGCTGTGAATAGATTCTTTTCATTCTATTTTGTCTTCTGATTTGTGACAACTGTAGTCTGAACTTTGTTTAACTGTGCTAGTAGAGGGCCGCAGTATATGCGTTCTTTCTACAGACAGCTGCAATATCTTCTCTCCTGAGAAGTGATGACAAAGAACATTATGCCATATGAATTTGAGAGTTAATGATGATAACTCACTTGGGCTTGCTTAAGTACATCAAGAAACCCGAACATCTGCAGTATCGAGTCCAACTATCAACTGAAACTCCAGTTTTAACACCAGGCTATAGAAACTGTGGCAATACAGAAACATTGTCCATTTGGATTTTAGTGCCAGTGCCTTTCAGTGCTAGCCAGATTTGTGTGTGTTGTGTTCAACTTGCAATCTCGCTTCAGCTGCTTCCTGACAGCCTATTCTGCTCCTCAATATCTTCTAGCCTTTTTCCTGGCCAGGATCACACTGGCACAAAATAAATAAAACAAGAAGGAAGGAGGGAACTGAAGCTTATGTGCCTGTGTAATTTCACAGGGTGATTAATACTGCTGTGACACAGGGTGATGTATAGGTATCTGATAAAACACCGGGACCCAGATGGGTCTTCTCTTAGTCCTGTATAAGACAGAAAGCATCATGAAGTATTTCACATGGTAGCAGGATAACAGTGCACCAGGTGCAGGCTGCGGAAGAGTTTTCTCCTTAAAATCCCAGACGTGGTTTAACCCGGCAGGCAGCTAACCACCACACAGCTGTTTGCTGACTCCCCCACAGTGGGATGGGGGAGAGAATCAGAAAAAAAGTAAAATTCGTGGGTTGAGTTAAAGACAGTTTAATAGGACAGAAAAGGATAATAATAATAATAATAATAATGAATTAGGATATACAAATCAAGTGATGCACAACACAATTGTTCACCATCTGCCAACCAACGCCCATCCAGTTCCTGAGCAGTGACCCCCAGCCAGATTTCTCCCCAGTTTATTTACTGGGACATGATATCACACGGTATGGAATACCCCTTCGGCCAGTTGGGGTCAGCTGCCCTGGCTGTGTCCCCTCCCAACTTCTTGTGCCCCTCCAGCCTTCTTGCTGGCAGGGCAGGATGAGAAGCCGAAGAGTCCTTGACCACTGCTCAGCAACAACTAAAACATCATTGTGTTATTGACATTATTCTCATCTTAAATCCAAAACACAGCACTATACCACGTACTGGGAAGAAAATTAACTCTATCCCAGCCAAAACCAGGACAATCGATAAAGTATGAAGAGCGCAAATGCAGACTAATGGAGAAACAGAAAGTCAGCAGTAATTGTGTGGTTAGCATTTTTACCCGAAGGAGTGCTGAAAGTACCCATAGAAAAATCTTGAGATGAGGCAAGAGAGTCTGTATCCATTCCTGTCAGCATCCAGGGACCAAGTCAGGTGTGGAGCACACGGGGCAGCCCCACTGAGACAGTGGCTTTCTATATGCCTACAGGGAGCTGAAATTGGTGTATCTGTGCTAGCCATTGGTGCCATGGGAAAACCTGGGGGTTTTTTATTTACTGTCAGCTTTCACAGTTGTATTTTTAACAGTAGGACCTCATGCTCTTGAAATGATATGCAGGATGGCATTCGAGCCTCAGTTATACTTCTGTAACCCCACTGAATTCAAGTAGTAACTCAGGACAGAGTCTAGACCAATATGACTTTATCAAACACAGTCTCACTGAGAGCTTTATTTCTAAATGGATTTTTTAGTTAATAAAGTGAAATAAATGTCCAGCAAATTTCTCAGAAAGCTATTCCCTTTGAAGAGTAAAAAAACATTTATAATAGATTAAACAAACAGCACTAGCAAGAAAAACAGCAGGTAATGTCAGAGACGTGCCAAAGAAGATAAACCCCTCTATTTGGTCTTAACATTTTTTAAAACAATCTATGTCAGTCAATGTGTCTTCATGTGCTGTTGTGTTATTTCAACGATTTTGGTACTGTATCTCTGCTACTACTACTGTTTTGCCCTCAGGCATTTGCTTATACAAAATATATCAGAACTGAATATAATAGAGATGAACCAGAATAAGCAAGTCTCCACCCATTTTAGAAATATTGGAAGCTGTGATGTTAGCCAGGCCTCCCTTAGTTGACATAACATTGAAAAGTATATGCTGTTTTGCTGTCTACATTAGGAATGACATTATTTTTAGAGTATTTATATCATTTAAAAGTATTTCTCTCAAAGGTAAGAACAGGCCATGATTTAATTCCTACTATTTATTCCTTTTATTATTTCAGCGACCAGTATTAAAATCCATGATGGAGCAGGGTGTAGGCAAGGAAATGCTATCAGGAGGACTGTCCTGTGCCGCTTAAATTTTTTGTTCAGAATCATTTAGCTTCCTCAAATGCTGCATAGTGGCTTTTACTTTGTTGGTGGCTTGTTCTCTCACTGAAGACCAAAGGATTAAGAAATGGACCTCCTATTAGTATTACTGGAAGCTGTGTGTTTAAAACTTCCTAGGAATCAATGCAAGAAAAAAACTATCTAATTAAAGCTAATCTATGTTGCTAGAATACCAGCACTCCAAATATTAATTAAGTTTTGAGGTTCAGGAACAATATGCAACTCATCAAGTAAAACATCCAGCTTAATTCTGGAGGACTCTAGGTTGCAGAGTTCCTATTGATGTCAGTGGAATGCAGGGCCCAGCCTTGTGGAAAATGCTTAAAGCCTTCCAGTAAAAGCCCCTAAACTAAGGGACTAATCCTTCTGATAAGGAAAGAGTCAAGGCTGCATTTGTTTAGTAAGAGCTAAATCCAGATTCTTCTCCAAAATTTGAATATTCTCATAAACAGAGCATACAAATAACATTAGGAATAAATCTCAGTACTTTCCTGGTGTGAAAAGAAGTATAAAGAGCCAGGTAGATAACAGATAGAGCTTGGTAAATAATATTGCAGACACAGTAATAAAAGAAAGCCCTGTGAGTCTGAAAAGCAACACAGCCTGGTTCAATAGCAAATTCTAAGGGTACTGATGGACTGGAGTCCCTCAGCCAGTTAGAAATGCAGTGCCTACAAGGTACTATGAGTCAAAAAGCTCTCTATTTCTCTCATGTTGGGCAACCACATGTGAAAACCATGTGAAATTAGCCCAAATCACTCAACCCAGCTATGTTGCTTGCAGAATTCTACAAGAATGATACACTTCATTCACCCCCTTCTTCTGCCGAGCCCTCGTGCCTGCTGCAGAGGGTAGAGCAGAGCATGCATACTCTCCAGGCAACAAAAACCTACTTCAGACCAGAATATTCATCTCTTACGACTACTGTTCTCACAAAGGGTCCTAATTAATTCACCTGAGCTACCTATGTGAATAACTTTGCGAGTTGTCAGTGAAGGCTAAACAATTTAGACTTCAATTCACCACGTCTGATCAATAGCCACTAGCATACATGGATCATCTGGCTAATTCAACAAGTAACTTTTGCTAGCGTAAACAGGCTGTAGGAAAAAAAAAATGCAATGTGTTAGGGCTGGAGGAATTCTGCAGACACTTTGTCAGGAATTTTGTTTTTCTTTCAGCCTGTTAGAAAACTTTTCTTTGAGTGCCCTATCTAGTCTTTCTTCCTTTCCTTCCTTCCTTCTTTCTTTCTTTCCTTCTTTCTCTCTTTGTCTCTCTGTTTCTCTCTTTCTCTCTCTCTCTTTCCTTTTTTCTTTTGGAATTCACAGTTGGTAGGTGTAGAAACTGTTTACAAAGAAGAAATACCAGGATGTCTATTTTCTTCAGGGAGTCTAACTGTTCTGAGGGGTTTAGTTGAGTGGCCTTTTAGACATATACTTTTGTATTTCTTATTTTCTATGTTAAGTTGTTCTTTTGCTAAGTACTGAGCTCACATAAATTAAGGTAAATGGATCTTTTGAATTTTAAAGGCATGTTTTAGCAATGCATTAGGCACTGGCTGTGTATTTCGTGCTCTTAATTAGATTCTGTCAGTAAAGCAAAGAGAAAAAAGTCATCTACTGAATTTACTTCATCACCAGTTTGCAAGTTCATAATCTGACACGACCATTCAGTGAAGTGCTCTGCCCATCTGTAAATTAATGTAACCTTAAACTAACAGATGTACCACCATGCCTGAGGGTAACAGAACAACTATTTCACACCTTTCTGTTCTTTTTAGTTTTCTCATTTGCATTTATTTTGAAGAAAATTGCTTCACCAATCTCAGGTCAGCATGAGGATACATGGTTTCTTTCTTACTAATAAAGTAATCACAAATTTGTTTAAATCATGTTTTATGTTGTTACAATGGCAACTCTGGGTTTTCTGAATTATTTTATTGTGTATTAATTTATATTTAATAAAGGAGAGTTCAACCTATTTTTTTCATAAAGAAGCTCATGTGAGATGAATAAAAGTAACCTTAAATGATATGTTTGTCTATAAAGTGGAAAAGATAAATTCTAAATAAAATTGTGATATTGACAAGCTGGGCCCTCAAAAAGGTGATAAAAATAAAAATTTGTACTAAGGTAGACATTTAAGATAGATCCAATAAATCAGTTTCTAGCACTACCTTTTCCTCTCCCTTGATTAAAAAGGGAGAGTTCAGGTTACCTGAATCAGGTTCAAGAACATAAATTTAAGACAGACATCTAATTTGTGCTAGATGAAACCTACTTAAATGTTGTATATATTTCTTTCCTAGATGGTGTAGTTAAAACCCTTCCATGTCTTTGTCTTGGCTTTGTCCATTCACTTTACTAAGTAAAAATGCCAGTTGTTTGAGCCAGATTTACTCTGTGGAGCATAGATGGAAAGGAACCATTTGGATTCTCAGTTCCACCTGCTGCGACTGCTGGGAGCCTGGGCATATAATCCATTTCCCAAACTGATTAAGCTTAAAATGAGTTCATTTTTTTCCCCATGCTATTCCTATTGGGAAGTTACCCCATGTTTTTCTGATGGCTGAAACCACCTAATTTCCATCATAAATGCTTTCATGGCCAGTTTATTCCCATTGGTCATTTTGCCAACATTATCTTTTGTGCAAATAGCCCGTTTCTCTTAACATAGTTCATCACCTTGCTTTTAGTCCATAACATAAGACCTTGCATTTTGCCTTCTTGAGATCCAGTCTGTTTTTCTGAGGACATTACTTCTCATAATGCTTGTCATCTTCTATGCTATTCTGGTCTCTTTTATCCAGCTCTTCAACAGATTTGACTCTCCTTTTCACAGGTCACTAAACAGAAGCTAATGAAATTCAGAAATGTATCCATTTTGTTGCACTTTCTTTACTATCAGAAATATCCTAACCCTAATTCATCTTGGGGAAGAGCAGTAGAGTAGATGACCACCTGGAGTTTTTGATGGACATTTAGGAAGCGGAGATGCTCCATCAGTTTTCCATTCAAAAAGGCATAGACAAGAAATATTCCTTCATCTCCAAAGCTCAATTATTTTAGAACGTTTTATTTAATGAACAGTATATTATCCCAGTTGGGGATCGCTTGTGGTAAATGGGAGAAATACAGGTGGCAGAACCAGATTCAGAGGAGTTTTTCTGAAGATTATCCGGAAAGGCACAAAGCTTTTAAAGATTTGGCTAGGTCATCCATCTTTGCATACCAAAGGGACCGCACAGTTCCCACATATCTGGTCAGTGTGACCGTGAGTGTTTTCCTTATCAAGATGCTGGGGAAATATTTTGTCTTTGGATTGCCCCTTCACATCCTCAACACAATTACAGGATTTAAGGCAGGGTCTGCACTCAGTATATGCTGGGTCAATGCTTTCTATTGATACCATATGTTGGTAACAACTGACCCTTGATTGCTATGCAGTTGCATATTCTTGTGATGTATTGAATGAGTCAGTCTTACGTATGTGATTTGCTAAATTGGACACAGCCTTGGATGATACTTGAATAAGGAGTTAGCAGTGGTATAATAGAAGTATGAGTTGCCATTTGCTTTGGAGAAGGGATGCAGGGAAAACATGCTTTCAAGGCTTGCTAGAAGACCATTAGGGAGAAAGTGAAAGGAAAAAGTGGGGAGCACCCTGACAGCTCTATGATTCATGAATGTTTTGCATGCTTTTGCAGAGCTCATAAAGAAGAAAAGATAAAAGGGGCTGAGCCTGCCAGTTTGGGCTGTGTTCTTGGTAATAAGTTAAAGACGATCAATTTAAATACAATATTGTATGATCATATGGTCAGCTCAGATTTTGTTTTATTTGTGGCCATTCTGTTGTCAGAAGAACACTATTTCCTGCCAAACTGGCACTAAATTTCATGGCCATATGGAAGGTGATGTAATTTCACCTTTTCCAAATGTTTTGCAGAAATAAGATTGATTTAGCTTGGGATTTGGGGATTTGGAGGATTGCTTGTTTGTTTGTTTGCTTGAGAGGGGTGCTTTTTTGGCTTCAGCCTCAGTACTTGAACAGCATGGGCAGAAACTGAAATCAAGATGGTAGCATATATTCCATTGAGAAAAGATGGCAAACACTTTAACCACCTCTGTTCATTGATTAGGATTCTGAAAGGCTGATTGGGATAACTGTGTATGTGTTAATGAGACCGTTAGCTACAGTGAATTTTTTGAGATGAAGACTTATTCTAGCTTAAAAGTTGATGATTCATGTTTTGAGGATGGAAGCAAAAGATAGAGTCGGCACACTGGCTATGAATAATGTGGGTACTATGTCTTATGTTACTATTTCAGCTCTTTTTTTTTTTTTTTTTTAGTGTTGTGGTAAATAAGACAACTTTAAAAGTTTCTAAACAGGCATTTTATGGCAAACAAACAGATGTCCAGTTTTAACACATTTTGGCAAAGCCTAAGCAGATCTTTTCTCTTCTTTACAAACATTTAGGTTCTACTAGATGATAATCCACTGAAACTAATTCCTGTTCACGCCTATGTTAAAACTGATGGTGCGCTGACAAACAACTTGTGTGAGTTTGCTTTTGTGTCTCTAACACTGCAAAAGCACCTTGTTGCAGTTTAGATTTTGTAAATAATGTGGAAGACACTACACATTTTCATCTAACAAATGCCTTTTTTTCCCCAAATTAAATATTTTTCTGTTCCAAGTAAGGACAATAAAAGGTTCAGAGCCAAGGTTGTTTGAAAAGATGCAAAGAGACAATCTCACATAAATACTAGGTAATAGGATAACTGGTATTTCAGAACAGAGGATAGAGATTTCACTCTTTCTCCTCTCCTTTTAATTTTGTTCTACAGATGGCAAAATTGCCCAATAAATGTCACTGCACAAATAGAAGAGAAAAGGCCAAAACTGTAAGTAATTTTTTAAAAGTATTGTTCAGTATTTGCCAAGGAGAGCATAAGTTCGGGTGAATGGTTCAAACCATCTATGATTAAAGATCAGCCATACAATTGGAATAAGAGAAAAGGAAAAAAAAAAAGACGTTTTTAACTGATCCCAAGGTAGTTTGGAATGGCACGGCCATTGCATTCAATTGCTACAGTTTTGAAAGTTGGAACAGAGTGAAAGAAGTGAAGTGACAAATAAGTGGTGTAATTCTTGCTTAGCCTTTCTGCATAAAGGGAAAATTCTTCTGTGTTCAAGATGGCCTAGCTCCTAACACTGAGGGCACAAAGCAGTCAGAGGAATAAGAACCGAGTTACAGCTCAGAGCAGTAAACAACTGAATGACTGAAAGATGAGAAATGCTCAGACTCTGAGAAGGCTTTGCTAGCTTCTGGGTGGGATTAGAGAATTTTAATTACACCTATATTGGACAACGCGCTTGAGACTAATCATTATTCAACAGTGTCGGCAAAGTCCAATCAGATTTGGAAAGGGTAAAGCTTCCAACACAAAAATTCTTGCCTGTATGTTAAATTTGGAGGCCAGTGATGTGAACAATATGGTGTGTGCCAAATGAGGATTGACAGAAGTGCATCAGCATTAGGAAATGCATAGTGTTGAGACAGTGGTAGAAGGAACAGACAGTTCATTTTCTTCAGGAAAACGCTGTTCTCACTGTCCTATGACGATTCTGTGTACAATATTTTGCCCGTTATTACTTGGTTGGGTAACTTTTTCAAGAAGGCATATGATGTAGAGTTACCTGTGTACTTGGAGATGTGGAGGGAAGAAAAGATGTGTCTCATGACAAAAAAATCAACTGGCTGATGTTACAAACCAACATGCAGAAATAACAGGTGTTAAACACAGACCTATTATTAACTTAACATTTTATAATAGCTTTGTCATTCATTTGATTCACCAAAACAGTGGACTATATTCATGCACCAAGTGAAACAGTTTAAAAAGTATCATCTGTGGTTTTAAATCAAAAGTCACTACTTGGGAAACCATAGCAGTTATCTGGTAAATGCTGGGACTAATAGCTAAATACCTCAAAGCAAAATGCATATTGCATATTATTGATGCTCATTTGGGTTAAAAAAAAAAAAAAAAAAAGGAAATAGCTGAAAACTAAGCTGAGAAATGTCGGAGAGATGAAAGATTTCATTTTGACCATTTGGTCTACATCAAATGGGCCTACTGGGCTCATTACAAGATAAAGAATGAGCTCCTTTTATCACATACTGAAATTCCTGACCTTAAAGTAACCTTTGAAAGCAGTATTCTCCTTTGCCCATAGGGGAAAAAAAAAATTGAAAGGATATGCTATGCTTAGTATGGCCAGACATCTTTACCACCACATTATAAATTTTTAAGATCTCTCTGAGAGTCACATATTTTTTAATTTTAATTTATATTGATTGATGTAGAAGTACATCAGTGCTTGATAATGTAAATGTTTGAGAGTTCGTCAAAGAGTTATTCTTTTTGAAGGGTCTGAGAACCATCAACAATTGACATGATAACATAAGGAAAAATGTGGGCAAGACAGAGCCATAAAATCCTAGAAATACTGCAGAGGATTAGTCATTAACATGTATTATAAAGGCATTTTCACTGGAACACCAGAATAGATTCATGGTCTGGATACAGAGGGGCCAGTTAACTGTTTTTCCTGTTTGTTTTACTCTAGATTTTGCCTTTGATTTTGTATAGACCCTGTTCTTCCTGCCAAGCATGCAAGATCTTTAAAATTATTTTTTTTCAGTTTTTTATTCAGAACTTTCTTTTTTCTACAAATTGGAAATACAGCTGTTACATCACTACTATTACCAGTATTCAAGTTTAACAAACATTCCAAATAAATAGTATGACTAAAGTTTACTCAGTCAAGAGTTATTTCTCTATGAATCTGCTTGCTGCTGCATATCTATTTCACCACTAAAGATCATCATAGGAATTAATTATTTTAATATGTGTGGAACTGTCAAAATAGTGACATTAGGATAACCTTTACAAGTGATTTCTACTTCTTTAAGTGCCTGCCAATTGCCATTCTACTAATTGCTGACCATTCTGTAATGGGAATTTACAAATTATGCAATGCCCTCATTCCTCTGCCTGTCATAGTTCTGATCTTATCACTGTAATGAACATCTTAGCTTTTTAAACTATGAAATAGGAATACCCAGAAATAACAAGGACTATTATCTAGTAACAATAAATATGTGCATCTCCATTTGATCTTGTATTAGAATCGTGTGCCTGAGATTGCACGCATGCCTAAAATTCAATGTGTACAGAAATGTTTGTTGTTCTGACATCTAAAGTAGGAAAATTTCTGATAGGAAAATTAGCCACCTGCTAATGAATTCCTATAACGAAAACCCCTGTACATGAGGATCATTTATTCTTGCAGTAAAAAGAGTTGTGCTGTTCCTAAAACTATGCTGAATACAGTTAAATAATTTGAATGGTGGCTGCTAAGTAATTTAGAATTTGATCCATAACCTTAAGCAGTTTTTGAAGTTACTTTTAGTAAAACATCAGGTGCAATTAAAAGTCAAGGCATGTCCATCTTCCCTGACTGATGAGAGCCATTTGAACAGAAAAAAGACCTTAGCACAGTGCGGTGGGTTGACCCTGGCTGGACACCAGGTGCCCACCAAAGCCGCTCTATCAGTGCCCTCCTCAGCTGGGCAGGGGGGAGAAAATAGAACGAAAGGCTCGTGGGTTGAGATAAGGACGGGGACAGATCACTCACCAATTACCATCACAGGCAAAACTGACCCAACTTGGGGAAATTAGTTTCATTTATTACCAATCAAACCAGAGTAGGGTAACGAGAAATAAAACCACATCTTAAAACACCTTTCCCCCACCCCTCCCTTCTTCCCAGGCACAGCTTCGCTCCAAAATTCTCTCCTTCCTCCCCCTCAGCGGCACAGGGAGATGGGGAATGGGGGTTGGGGTCAGTTCATCACACGTTGTCTCTGCCGCTCCTTCCTCCTCAGTGGGAGGACTCCTCACTCTTCCCCTGCTCTAGCGTGGGGTCTCTCCCATGGCAAACAGTCCTTCACGAACTTCTCCAAAGTGAGTCCTTTCATGGGCTGCAGTTCTTCACGAACTGCTCCCGCGTGGGTCCCTTCCCTGGGCTGCAGTCCTTCAGGCACAGACCGCTCCAGCGTGGGTCCCCTGCGGGGTCGCCAGTCCTGCCAGCAAACCTGCTCCAGCGCAGGCTTCCCACAGGGTCGCAGCCTCCTTCGGGCATCCCCCTGCTCCGGCATGGGGTCCTCTCTGCCCAGGCTGCCGGTGGAGATCTGCTCCCCTGTGGACCTCCCTGGGCTGCAGGGTGACAGCCTGCCTCACCGTGGTCTTCCCCACGGGCTGCAGGGGAATCTCTGCTCCAGCGCCTGGAGCATCTCCTCCTCCTTCTGCACTGACCTGGGGGTCTGCAGGGCTGGTTCTCTCACATGTTCTCACTCCTTTCTCTGGCTGAAGCTGCCATGTTTTGTTTTTTCCCCTTCTTAAATCTGTTCTCCCAGAGGCGCTACCACCGTCGCTGGTGGGCTCAGCTTTGGCCAGCAGTGGGTCCATCTTGGAGCCGGCTGGCATTGGCTCTGTTGGACACAGGGGAAGCTTCCAGCAGCTTCTCACAGAAGCCACCCCTGTAACCCCCCTGCTACCAAAACCTTGCCACAAAAACCCAGTGCAGTGCAGCTATTGCAGAAGCCACTGTTGTACGTACAATTATTTTGAGATTAATTGGCAGAAGAGTGATAGTGTCATAGCAGAGTTTTTAATCTGAAAAATACTAACATTGTTCTAATGGGAAAATGTCTAATCTTCCAAACTTTTCCAATTTGCAGTGAAGCTTCTCAGTTCTGTTTGTGAAAGGTAAGAGAAGTGTAGAGGAAGTCCCCAATGTGGAAAATCATTTTGGCTGCAGCAGCCAGAGGTATTTCTGCATCTAGTGAAGAATATAGGCATCCTATAAGATTTTATAAAAAAGGCCACAGCATATAGGCCTTTAAAAATGTCACTAGATACCTATCTTCATATCAAGGCCACTGAACATCTTTTTAAATCTGGACCTATTTCTTTATCTAGAAATAAATATTGAGTAGTATTAAGTATAAAGCCACCTTATAAAAAAGAAAGTGGAAACTCAGTGATGCTTTTTGTAAATATTTTAACTCTAGATGGATAAGAACTACATTTTTTTTAAAATTTGCTTTTTAATCTCTGCATTAACTTTAATCTCCAGAAGACATTTTCAGACTTTGCACATACAATTTTCAGTAAAAGACGATCACTTCTTCCAGCATGTCTCCTAAGATTGTATGGCCTCATCTTGACTAGAGATCAGCATAGCAACAGACTAAGGGTAGGTGGCAAAAGGGTATTCTGTTCATACAGGATATCCTATTTCAATCACAAAAACATTGACTGCACAGACCACCATGCCCGTGCAACATGGCCTGTGTGCTGTTAACTTATCCTTTCATGCTTGGCAGAATTTTCTAGTGCAGATACATAATGGCTGTGGTTATAGCATCTGTCTTCTCCCATTCTTGATTTTGGTTATGCGTCTGAGGCAGAGGGGGTATAAGGTTTTCAAAACTGTAATCTTCCACTAGATACTGCACTGAGAGTACCAGGACTATGACAACCCTCCAAGAGAAGATTTAGCTATGTTTTAGTATTCCTGAATTGCTACTTCTTTTTGAAGTTTTACATCAGTGTATTTCTTATAGTGATGCACTGTGCTGCAAGCATACAAACGAGGAGCCTCACGTTCTGAGGTGCAGTTTCTTTTACCAGGTGTCAAACACCTTCAGCTTACATTTAAGTAGTCATCTCTGTATCTGTCAGGCCAAAGAAATACAATAAGTGGGTTTTGTTTGTTTGTGGTTGGTTTTTCCCCTGAGGTGCTGAGCACATGCATCTTCCCTTTTCAGTTTCATTCAAATTCAGCATGTTTTTCACCTCTTAAAACATTCAAATGAATTTCAATGTCTTTGGCCCTCAGAAGCAGCAGCACACAGAAGGAGGATAAGTGCAGGTCCCAGTGGTTTTCCCTGTTCTCTTAACATGGATGATGGATGATGTGAAACCCAGAAGGAATTCCCTTAGCCATAATGGAGCAGCAATAACAGGAGGGGCTTCAAAATGTCCAAAAGGCCCACCGCAACAACCTCAGCGGTCAGACAGACCTAATATTGCAAATTATTACTCTGGGTATAATCGTACACATTCATATTCCAAACTGATACATAAAACCTTTAATACTACAGTTACATTTTAAAGCAAAAAAATCTATCGCTCTTTCTTTGATGTTAAACTCACCTTTCCAAAGTTCTTCTGGGTCCTAAGAGTGAGTGCTTTGTTAAAAGTCAAGCAGAACTTGGGGAGGTTAGGTCAGCATTCTGAGGTCTCCACTGGGAGGAATGTGACATTTGGGTTGGGGTTCCTTTCTCATCTTTGCCAAGAGTCACACAATGTTGATGTTAATGTAGATGGCATCTTCCTCCTCAGCCTTGGGTCTGTTTTGGTTGATTTTTATACATTCTGTTAACTTGGTCTGCCTACACGCTCTTTCTCTTCACTGGTTTCCAATTAGTCAGTTTGTTTATTCTCTTTGTTTTCACTAAAGACATGTTTTTACCTGAACATTTCCAAGTTGTACTCCTGTCGTGACCTTTGACCATTGTGATTTGTGTTTCTAGTACAGGACTTCTAGTATCACCACATGTCTGTACTCTTCCACACCACATTGTATTCTAGAGTTATCCAATGTACACAGTAAACACTTGTTATTGCTATAAATTAAAACTAAAGTTGGACAATAGTTATCTGATTGCTAGACAAATTGCTATCACAGCTGAACAAGAGAAGCCTACACACGTCCAGAGACCCTGCACTTGTCAGACCAACAAAAAACTTGTGGTCTTTAAGAAATAGTACCAAAATTACATTTTACTGTGCTACAGTTTGCCTGCTTCAGCTGCTTCTAGACCTTGTCATATTCTCTAAGGCTTTACACCAGAGTTTCAACCTTCCTTTTTATGTTGGGAACCAATCGTACTGGGATGCGAAGCAGCTTTAGCAAGAGATCTGGGTGGTACCCTATTACCATATTTTTAGGATACTTGTTTATTCAGAAGACCTGGAATCAAGGGTAGGCAAACCATCATCTGTACTAATTGCATTTGAAAAAAATGGGAGAATTCCAGCATAGCATCATCACCTTCTATAGCCCAAAACCATACTCCATACCCGCACAGAAGAATGTGCACATGTGATTCCATTGATGTGTCTAGAACTTGGTGCAGTCCCAACCTTCATGGTCAGAAGCTGTCCTGATGGCAGTTACATGGTAACGAAACGTGGCGTGTTATTCTCAGGTGTGCGGTGGGGTACAGTGACTTTTTGCTTGGATTGAACCATAATTGCTGGGTGGAGTATAAGAATCTCCTCAGCATTTCTCAGTCACTTACTTGGTATCTCGCTTTTCAGCAGTGCAGCCTTAATGAGTCCTACAGTTAAAACACCTAAAGATCACCAGGTGTTTTACACAGAATGTAAATGCTGCACCTGAGGGAGTGAATCCCAGAAAGAAGCAAGGCATTGTGAAGCTGAGCCTAAGTTTCCCATGGGAATCTAGCTCCATAGAAACCGTTTTCTGGAAAAGACCTATACAATGTCACAGGGATTAACCCATTCTTGTTAGCAAGACCAAGCTAGAAGGTAGAGGTAGCATCTTTTATCAGACCACCCAATAAAACTTGGAAAAACATACAAACTTTCAGAAGCTCTTCCAAAGGTGTAATTTTATAGTACTTACTTATTCTAGAAACCCACAGGAGGTCACCTAAGAGTATCTTATCTAAAAAGTGCTATTGGCTGGCTTAGAAATTATCCATATAGAAGTTATCACTCACAGATAAAATCTACAGGATTTACTCCAAACTATGAGAGCATAAGCAATAATTAACAATTTTGGATCTGAAAGAACTCAGCATCACCAGTAATGTTTTAATTTAATTTGATTTAATCACACTGTAAAGAAACTATAAGCATTTTGAAAAAAGGGAACCATTTAGTGAACAGCAAAGTACTCTTCAGTTATTAAGCTTCCTCTCACACACTCTGTCCATGTGAAGTAAGATAATGACTAGTAAAAGTTACCAGCATTAAAATAATACAGTGGAAATGACAGTGCCATTAATAGTTTTATTAGTTCATTTCTGTGTCTCTTTAAGTATAATGGACCTATTAATGCTGAAATTTAATAACAGTTATGACAGTGCAATCACAAAAATAGCTTTCTATGATACTTCTATTTGTAAATACAGGAAGTCTGAGAACAAAGTTTCCTTTCCTTGCCCTTTCTTGACCACAGATGTTGGGCGAGATTAAGTTTTTAATGTCGAGCTGCAGCAAGCTGAACAGAACAGTCTGAAGTGGAACACCTCCCAGCCCATACACCGCAGCCCGGGGGCAGCGGTGGGTCTGCACTGCCCTTTGTACGCTTGAGTGGAATAATCAAACCCAAAAAGTTTAAGAGAAAGAAACAAGGATGACAACTGGAGAAGTGTGGAAGAAAGAGGGGAGCATGTTGTGAAGAAGAGTGGGAAAGCATGCACAAACAAAGAGTAAGTAGAGATTAAAAAGTAACAGGAAGAGGGAATTAGCGGAGATAAATGGGAAGAGTATGAGAGGAGTAGAATAATGCTAAGATATTAGACCACATGAGCAGTAAATCCACTGACATTTTGAATTAAGATCAATTCAGTTATTTTATATTTTTCTAAAATGTCAAGGCACACCCTAGTTGATAAAGTCAATTTGCAAAATATAATTAATGGCTGCAACTACTACTGTCTTTATTATGGACATATCTGCTGTGCTACTTTTTTTTTCTCATTTCAAAGAGGAGACTACTTAGTTCCTTACTTAAGTTTGGGGGTAAGATTTAACCTCAGGGTAAAAAAAAGTGTTTGTCATAGAAATCCTGCCTAGGCTAAGGGAAAGGTTTGCTGTATACTTTTTTTCTGAAAGCTTTCCTTAGTTTACCCATGCTTTTTCTATTATACACATGGAGTTTGAGCCTCTATTGCACCTGAATTTAGTATTCTGCAACCTGACCTTTTAGAAGGGAGACAGCTTCTGAATCAACGGACTGTGTAATGCCAAAGCTCAGGTATGCTCTCCATTGCCAGTCTTTCCACAGACTCTGAAATCAAGGGCCACTACCTCTTGGTGTACTGCAGTTTCAAACAAGTTTTGATTCTGGAAAAATCAAGGTATTCATTAATGACTGTATCAACAGTGTTATTGACAGAAAACCAAACCAAAATTCTGGCTCTGGCTTTTACAAAGTAGATTAACTGCATAGGACAGCATGAGACAGGCAAATATATTGTAACATTCTCAGAATAACTCCCTTCTGGTCAATGGAGTATGACCAAGTTTGTGTTTGTCCCAGTGGATTAAAAAGATTAATTGTAGAAATAAGTCCTTTGCTTCAAAACAAGAGATTTTTTATTATTATTCTTGCTTAGAACAGGAGACTGAATTGTACGGTAGAATCTCTGAGGTTCTGGTTTAAGGACTTTAAGAAGGCTGATATTGGCTTTAGATAAACTATATAGAACTAAGTGGACCATGAATGGTGTTTTTAAAATAACTTCTGTGCTTTAGAATTGAATTCATATTTCTATCCTGTGTAATACATAAATATTTAGTGGCTTAAATATGCGCAGCCACGTGTTCCTTTAAAAGGTACTAGCATAAATCTTCTGTATCTTCACTGATATCCAGGTGGCGTCCTTGTCATTTCCATTTAAGTTGGAGACACCTCACGCCAACTGCTTTCAAATTATAAAAACTAGGTTTTAAACTTCTCTCTGAATGCTGCCTGAGATCTTGGATATTGCAACAAATGTAGCTGAGACAGGTCAGTAGATCTTGACTCTATTTGTATTCGTCATCTGTGTAGGCCTGGAAACTAAGAAAAAATCAGTGAGGGAACCTTCAAATTTAAAGAGAGTTTCTTTGCCTGAGCATACTTGGATGATACTTATTGTAAGACTGAGATTGCTTGAATTATGTTCATCTTGCTGTGGCTCTAGTTCCACTGGAATAATGGTGAAGAGGAATTTTAAAGATGAGAGAACTTAGCATCTGAGTTATGCAAAAATAAAGACATCTTATGTTAAATAAATAAAATATATCTCATGGGTCTGTTGATCATACTGGCCTGATTAAATAAACATGGCAACTCATTCTGCCTTGTGAAATTCTCCTGTTCTTCCTGTGAAAGAGCACTATTCCCCTAACGTAATGCTGAGGAATACAAGGCAGATATCATCAGGAGGGATCAATGAAGGAAAGAATATTCAAATAGTGAAATATCTACCTTGGATTATATCCTAATTGGATATTACATTAGTCTAAATTTATTTCACTCTCATATTACCTTTTTTGAGTCATTAGAGACTAATGAAAGCTAATGTCAATTAGTTAAATCCTTGTTATGTTCCATCTAACAGTCGTCTGTGAACCGCACTGTATAAGAAATAGGCACTGATGCATTTCCTAATTAATAAAATAATACTTTGGGAGGAGGGAGGGAAGGGACATACTTTTTCAGATTTCCTGTAATTCTTCATAATTTGAAAAGCTTGGTTGTTTTCTCATGAATTTGTAATTGAGAACCCATTCTCTCATGTGAAAGTATATTCAGTATAGTGCATTCAAATTTCCCTTTTTCAAAAAAAAAAAAAAAAAAAGATTTTATTCATAGAGGTAAACAGTGGCAAAGAGCTATTGCAAGATATCCTCTTGTGAACTGTCAGAAGAGATCCCCTCTGTCAATCTCACTCAGGACAGCCTCCTGCCCTTCTTGAATCTAGAGATTCAGGTTCCACTCTTGCCCTTTTCCAGACCATTTCTAAGTTCGTCTTTTCTAAGTTTGAACTTGGGTAAACTACATTTGACCTGCATACCTAGATTTCCTGCCTATGAAATCTCATATATTAATAGCACCCATCTCAAAAGGGGGCTTCTAAAGGGATGGAAGAGGTGATAAAAAATATAACACTTTTTAAATATTTAATATTACAAAAAGCATCCTCATTCCAAGATGATCTGACGGTCATTCAGTATGTGCTAGAAATGCAGTTCCCCTTCTAAGGCAAGTATTACCCCTGGACGCTTCTGGCTGACCTTCCTGTCCTCTGCAGAGATGTATGTTGCGACGAATGCATATTGGGTTTTCCCTCTTCAACAACAAAAAAACCCAGGTATAAGTCCAGCCCTTTATAAGATGAGAGCAAAGGATTGCTTGCTCTACGTCCTTCTGCCCTTAACACTATAAGGTAGCTGACTGTGAATAAATGCGCTTAAAGACTATCCACCTGATTAAGCCATAATTTGAACACCTTTCAGGGATGCAACAGGAGTCTGAATGCGGCTCAGACTCTGAGGATGGCTGCCTGGCGTCCGTGGGGTGAGAGAAAGGCAAACTGCGAACAACAACGGCGTGTAGCGGGGCACCTGCCTCGGCGGGCTGCCGAGAAATCTTTGAAGGCATTATGCCGCTGCTGAAATAATTTTAATGGTGGGTATTTTTAACTTTTGTTGTTGAGAACTCATCTGTCCCACTGAGTTTCATTTCTTTTATGACATTGAGCCTCTTTAAAACTGTAAATAATGAAAGCACAATTTTCTTTGTGCTCTGAAAGTTCTCTTCTCTGCAAAATATTAGAATAGAAGTTCAAGAGCATAAATAAGCTTTTCCATAAAATCTAAGCAGAAATATCTTTCTAGTGAATATTTTGTTTACATCTTTGACAACAGGGAGTAAATTTTCAGTGCACAGCTTGAGATTTTACAGAAGATTCAACTCTTGTTAACTTTAAAAAGAGTTTTAGAACTGGTCATTCATGTACCATATGAAAGCTAAGTCTTGGGTGTGACCCCTGAGTATCTACTCTTTCATAATTTTAACAAAGTATCTAGTATCTGTGTCATTATTGGCAATACAATAACATTTATTAAAAAAATTTATCACTGGCATTGAATAGTACAGCTGTGGATAAGAGAGTGAGTGCATGCTTTGTTGAAAACTGCCCGGACACTGCTAATAAATGTGCAGCGCCACATAGTTATTGGCATTTCCATATGGAAAAGTATTTTTGCTTTAATACAGCAAAATGAAAAATAGTCATTGTTCATCATCCCTTATTATTAAAGCTCTTCCTCTCCTTGTTGTATATAGATTTGGCAACGCCAGCACATGGCAATATTACCCGCTAAGAAATAGAGATAATTTAAAATTTGCAGGCAAGAAGTTTTATTGTAGGAGCGCTGCTCTTGGACATTAGAAACGTGGGTTCTGTCCCCTTTTCTCCTGGTGTCCTGCAATGTAATATTGGGAAGGTCACCCGCAACTACATTTGAAAGGGTTTGGGTGGGAATTATGTGCCTCGCTATCCTTCCTCCCTGTCCTCACTCCTCCACCTTTCCCATGTCCCCTTTTGTAAACTGTGGCACTGACCTCCCTATAAGGAATTTTAAGGTCAGTTAGTGAGAAGCTATGTATAAGAACTAGCATCGTTAATAAGATTAACAGTATGACTGCACTGAACAAAAAACGAGCTAAAACAAGGTAGCATTAGCACAAGGTAGCAGCTTGTTTGTGTCCATTCAGTGATGCCACTGGCAGTGCTGAGATGCATCCTTACGTAAAGCAGCCAGCATGCTTACTCCAGGCTTTTCCAATGTCCACATTCTATCTCTGATTTTATTCATATCAATGGAGTTACACTGATATTGCACAGAAATTCATTCAGTGGTGGTGACTCAAGCTTCAGATTTAGAAAATTGTCATTCAGTTACAGTACAGGGTACATGCTTTCAGTTCTGACAGTGGGGCTGATTCTGCTTCTGCTGAAAGCGAAGGCAAAATTCAGTGTTTCTGGACTGAACTGCATGCTTTGCTAAAATATTCTGGGTGTCACGGGAGGGGCTGGGAGGTATCTGGAAGATAAATGAGCTGTAGCATTTCCATATTTTGCATGCAACTGCATACTGGGAAATGGTTTTATATGCATAAACTAATTTCCAAAAGGCCTCCATGCTACAATTTAAGGGATTTACAAAACAGAGATAGAAAAATGCTTCCAAAAAAAATGTAAGGAGTAAACTTTGCATCCTTATAGATTCAAGAGCTAGAAAGGAGATTTGGCACCAGAAAATGATACAGAAAATTCAGTTTTAGTTATTTGCATCTGCAGTTTAAAAGAGATGCAATACTGCCAAACAAACAGAGCTCAGCAGGATAGTTGAATGATCAAGGAAACTGCAAGAAGCTGAGCCTGCTTAAATTATGCCATGTTTAGTACAATCTCATTAGTTTGCGTACAGAAACTATAGGCCCATTTCAGGAGCCTTTGCAAGGCATAAGGAATAATATTCCTAGGAATGGTGGAATGTTTAATTAGGTTTGAAAGATTTGATTATATAATGGCATATACATCACGGTAGACTAAACAAAATGTGGGGATTCTGATTTAATGTCTGTGTATACATACAAAGAGGACAACACAATAACTGGAGATAGTTCTTTCTTCACCTTTTCCCCCACCTGGCTGTGTTTAAATTACAAGGTTTTCGCTGCAATAATCTCAGTATCAAATATCTGAGGAAAGACTCAATATTTACATTTTTATAGATTTTAAATATGAGTCAAGGCAAGCAAATTACAGCATTAAAAGATGATTGAAAAGTCAAGATGCCACAGTGCAATATCAGATATTGCACTGGATCAGCTTGCCTTTTATTCTATTGTTAAAAAAAAGAAAGAAAATAACCCCCACAGCTTAGACTGGCTTGTAAACCATTAACTCTTTATGAAGAAGTACTGCTGAGTCAAAACTGTGACAAGAAAACTTCTAAAGCAGGCTGCTTTTGGTTGTCATAGTACAGCATAGCTGCTAGGGATCATTTTACAAGGGAAAAAAATTCTAGAGAAACCAAAACATCTTCACAGAACATTGCTTTAACGCAATAGCGGACCCAGCTCTGCGAGGCACCGTGCATGTCCTTCCTCTGAGCTTCCGAGGACTTTCAGATGCTGTGGAATTATAATGGGACTTAGAGGTAGTTAACACTAAATGGCTTGAAACTGGACCCTAACTTTGTGATGAACTCCCTGATTTTTCCCGTGACTCTGCAAATGGCTGAGTCTCCATACATCCCACCCAGCAGAAGCACCAGACTTCGAGTGTAATTGCCTCCAGCCTTATTTAGCCAGTAGAGACTTAAGCACTACTGGAAATTGGGTCGGAGTTGCAGTGGCCTGGATTTCCCCTGGCAGTGTCCCTTTTCTTTCCCCAGCTCACGTAGGGAACGTAGGGCTTCAGTGCTCTCAAGCTTGGCACCTGAAGTCAGAAGGGATCACTGTAAACTACTTGTCTTGAAGTGGAATGGCTGTTCACTAAGTGTAGAGAGGGGAGCTCTGTTTGCAAACACCTGAGAGGGGGAAAAAGCCCTTTCACTGTTAGTTACTCTTCATTATGTAAAAAAGCCACCTCTTCTCAGAGCAGCGTAGGTTAGAGCATGGAACAAGCTCACGCTTCGTGTAACAACTTCTTTTCCCACCTCTAGGCAAAGCTAGGGTTGATTATGCATTTTCTAGAAGTGCTTCTTAAGAGGTTGACGGGTGTTATGCTGCAGATAACTGTGATGGGCTCACATCACTCCAAGGTGCTGCCGGTGATGGCAGTACCTCTGGGTATGTCACAAGGGGCACTTTGTGAAGAGACAACCAGCCACCTGAAGGATTCTTATCCCTTCATCACTGTACGGTTATCCTTGAATTTATACAGGAACCACTCAGTATGTTACTCACATTAATGCACATCCCAAGTGCCTCTGTTCTGCTCACGGGTATAAGGAACTCCCACAGCTAATCAGCAATTTACAGTCATATGTACATCTATTTTCAGAAGAGAGTGAGAGGGAAAAAATATGTCTACACTTGAAGTTGCATCATTGATGACAAAACTTGATTTGATTTTGTGGCCATTAAGTTAAATTCAAAGTGTCAGATTGTCAGTCCTGGTAACTGAAGCTTCCTTCAAGGGATAATAAGGCAGAGAGAGTACTACCACAGCCTTTCTCCAATATGGAAAAGTTGTTTTTACACATGCAGACACCCACACGCTTACTTAAGCACTATGTGTTGTGGAGGGACTGATTTTCTAGTTTGTCCTCCTGCTTTAGTTCAGAGTCTCTTGCTGAGACAGTCAGCAGTGAAATTGCTACCAACTTACTGTGTAGGGGTGGTGATAATGGATATGATCCCCTTTACATTATAATCACAGACTTATATGGTATATTCCTCAGACACATGAAATAAATGGAGACAATGAAGTAAATACCTTCAGCTATCAACAACTTTAAGCCAACAGAACCCCTGATTTTTCTAAAATTTTTTTTTTGGTCATAGTTTCATATAGCTTTGCATAGTTACAAAATAAACAACTTTTATCAGTTGTTTGGAAAGTCCAGTGACTAGGTCTCCCCTTCGCTTACACTTACCCCATTCCAGGAACTTCTGAAGTGTTATCCCTGAATTACACTAAACACAGTGCTCAATTCTGAATTTCAATTCTTGCAGTTCTGTCAGAAATTAGCTTTTTCCTCTTAATCCTATTATGTTGTATTCTCTTTTGCTTCTCCTCCCTTGCATCTCTTAGCAAGCCCCTTGGCTGCTTTTATACAGTTTCTATCTTTACCAGCCTTGCTATATTCAAAATATACTTTTGACTTTGAGGCCTATTGGATTTTGAGTTTAAGATGCAGAAAGATAAAGAGTTAGAGCTGTCATCAGAGAAGTATTCCTTTTAGCTCATTTTTTTTATGCTTGTCTATACCTTCAACAGAGGGAATAAAAGCAAAAATATCATGTAGCTTGAGTGGGAGATCACCATATAGGACTTATGATTTCCTAAAGAGTGTTATACAGTTTTCTGTGATAAAGTCCATCCTGTAGAAACACTTGTTGCTTTTCTTATCCAAACTGAGACTAACGCATTAGCCATACCACCTAATTTTAAACGTCTAAATTTCAAGTATCTAAATTTTGTGGCCCAGTTAGGAAGGTAATATTTCTGCACTTCCTGTATAATCAATGACTGATAAGAAGAATAAGTGGCTAAAAAAATTAAATATATTCCAACTGAAGAAATTAAAAGAGGCAGAGCAGATCCAGAGAATCTGGATTTGTGCCTCTGCACCAAATTAAATGAGTTAAGCATAAAAAAGTCTTACAGTCTTACTAAGCAATGAATATTTGGTTACTTGGATGTTTCAGCATTTGTCTTCTATGCTTAGTCAGGACAAAAAAGCAAGCTATAAATACATTTATAGAATCACTGAAGAAGTAATAGCTAGAACAAAAAAAATCAGGAAAAAATAATTTAGTAGTGTCACAAGCTTTACATCTTTTTTTTTTTAAATAATAAAATGAACTTTGGTTGTAACATGAAAGATTTCGTTTTGTGTCAATGCTAATTTTGGTGTCTAGCTAACTGCTGAGGTACGTGATGGCCTCTGCAGTTCTGGGGTTTTCATATCCCACTTTCTCCTGCATATGCAGACTGGATATGTCCCTGGCTGGCTCTGATACAATCTCCCATAATGCATTATGGTCTGTCTTGTTTCTGTCACTATACAGTCCACATTTTGCATTGTATTCTCTGAATCCGTTGTATCATTTTAGGCACAGGCCTGAAGCTCTGCAGCTTCCTTGGGATTAATGTGAGTGTATATTTTGGCATCATTAGGACAAGAGCATTCTGCATTCTCTGAATCTCTAGTTATGTGAAATAAAATACATTTAATGTGGTTAAAGAATTTATTTACAGAAGAAAAATTCATAAAATAGAACTAATATAAGTACATAAAAAATCACAGAAGAAAAGATTAATATGGAAAATAAAATCTTCATGGCTTTTAATTTCATTCAGAACAGTAGCAGTTTTCTGGACTGTACTTTCTTATCAGCTATTGCCTTTTATCCCAAAGAACTGAGGTGATGTATACTTTAAGAAAATATCTACTGAACACACGTAACCATGCCATTGAGGTCAGTTCCCTCCATTCCCTGCAACACAGCAGAATAAACGTTACCCAGGTTTAGGCACGACAATTAAAAGCTTATTCTTATGCCCTGAGGAAGAAAATCTCACTCTAAAAATTTTTGATCTCTTTTGATCTCTGGATTTCTAGTGGGACAGAGTTAAGATTAATACTTTCAGATTAAATATTTGTAAAAATATTGGTCTTTTCCCACTACTGTTGATTGTAGAATTTCTACCAATTCAGTAGAAGCAGAGATCAACTAATGCTGAACATATTTAATCTGAGGTTTCTACAAGCTAAACTCTTGAGAAGAGCTGAGTTGGCAGAAGAACACAGTCATTTGGTGAGAATTTGAGTTTGAAATAAAACTTTTAAATCACTTTCAAGCAACTTCAATGTTCTTTAAAAAAGCAAGCTTATTTTTTTATTTTAAAACAAAATACTTAATTTTAAAATTTTAAGCAGACTATGGGAGCTTTTGAGGACTTTTATTGAAAACAAGCCACTTGGTGAATCAGGTACAAGTTGTTTTAGTGGGGCTGAGTCTCAATTGCTTTAAAAAAAAGAAGTTTGAAGAAAGTGCAAGCTATCAGATCTAAAAAAATATGACTTACATTTCCAGGACAAGATTATAAATCTGAGGTCTTCAGCCTATCATATAATTATTTTAGAAGACAAAACAATAAACTAGTAGAACTCCAGGCTCATTCTCTTAGGAAAAGCAGACATACACTTTGTTTAAAAATAGATGTACTTTCTGTAGCAAAAAAAAAAGATGCTTGTTCATCAATTTTACATGTTTTACAACTTTTATTACCAGAAACTACCCTTACTCTATAGATGAAAATGTGAAAGAGGCATCTTGCATAGTCTCTGAACTCAATGATCCATTAAATAAGCGCTTTTAATCTCTTGACAGAGGGAGAGAATATAAACTTTGACAACGCGCTTCGGTCTCAAACCCAGCACGTTGCTGACCTGCTTCAGAAACGGGGGGGTGGTCACCCAGAAAGTTGGCTCTCCCAAATTGTCAGCTGGGGGGCAAGCGGCTCTCCAGCTCACCGCAGCGGCTCACTGAGAAAAAAAGCAGCAGCTCTGCACCCACCTGTCATCCCAACAAGCAGTTTGCGTGGAAATGCAAAGGAAGCCGGAGCACCTCTTCATCCCTGAACGTGAGTATCCCAACCAGGCTGTGGTCTGATGTAGTGGCAACGTAGGTATGAGGTGGGAAATATTGCAATTCTCTGTGACAATTTCTGTTTATTTTGAAGAAATTCAGAACGTGAGTAACAGAAAAATGTTTGCTTCTCATCCAAAAGCTGTGTTTCGGAGGAGCGGTTCTCAGTGGGAAGAGGTCCAGTCTTTCTTTGTGTGGCAGCATGACAAGAAGCACTCGCAGCCTAGCTTTGCAAATCCTGCTAAAAGCCATTTGGTAGAATATTAATCTGTTTCAAAATGTGAAATGTTATACTAAATTACCCAGAAAATGATTCTGGTTCAAATGGCATTCCTATAAAATACCTGTCCTTTCAGCTAAACACAAGCTTAAGTCTCATGGAACTTAAGCAGCTCCTTACCAGTAGGAACATTGTTGGGCTTGTTGCTGAGAAATTGTTTAATTTTATGCTCCAGGTATTAGGCGTGAAGACTACTCGTGGCTCTTTCTTCCCCCAGTTAGCCCTGGTCAGAGCAGGAGATTAGCAGGAAATTAGCCGCCAGACCGACGAGGAAAACTTTCACTGGCTATTGCCCTGTCTATTTTGCACGAGTCTCCTGCAACTCCCTGCCACCTCACGCTGCTCAGGGGAAGGGAGCGAAGCATAAATGTTACCAAAAGAAAGGAAAAGTGGAAGAAACAGCTTGGGATCTTTCTGGCAGTGCCAGTAAATTGCAGCTATACGTCTTTATTCGCTTTCCGCCAGAAGCGCTGGTGGTTCCTCTGAAAACTCTCACTGGGACATGGACACTTGAGCGAGAGGGAGGTTGCAAGGACGGGATGAGTCAGCCCTGCAAGCCAGCCACAGATGTTTGACTTCAGCGCGTAGTACCTTCTTGGCACTCACCGCCTGTCTCACTAGGTGGAAAGCTTATATGGGAGAGGAAAATTCTTGTGAAACTCTGCTCCAGAAGATCAAAGTCATAAGCTTCTGAAGATCATACTTGGGCATTTGTTAGGAGGAAAGAGAGGAGGCGGATGAAGGGAATGGCAACGGAGTGACAAAGTCAGGTCTGAGAAGGCGTGATCTGGGGATACGCGGGAGGAGAACGTGACAGGACTTCAGCTGTGAAGGAAAAGGAGAAGAAATCAAAAAGCAGTTGTGGAGAATAATAGAGAACTTTATAATTACTACAGCATTTTCCTTTTCTGAACATTAGAGCAAATGCTTGGATCTGTTTTCCTCTACAGTCACAAACTGCTGTGAAACGCATTAGCAAGGTATAATTTGCATAGCATACAGCAAAGTATAGGAATCATGTATGCCTACACATACAAACAAGTGCAGGCAGCTGTATGTTGTCGGTGCTTTTATGTGAAGCCAGGTTTAATGCAGAAGCTGTAAAGTCACAGGATATATTACCTGTAGGATAACACCGTGCTTAGGGCCACTTGGCTTCTAGGCTGGATCAGGCTGATGTGCAGCGGCTGGAGCAGAACTGTCTGTCTCATTTGTCTAGGTAACGTGTGGGCGTGAGCGAGAGCTGAGGGACCACGCGGTGGTCCGGCAGAGCACTGCGTTACCTCTCTCTCCGCTGTCTCTTCCACAGGGAGGCATTGCCAAGGGATGACTTGCAAGTACTGCAAGCTCAAGTGGCAGAGGCCTGCGCATTTCACCTGGAAAATAAAAAGGGGCACAGGAAATTTCCGTTTGCTTTGGGGGGGGGGGGGAAATCCATCAGGGGGTCTAATGAAAAAATGGACATTTTCTGCGCAGAGAAAATATAAAAGAAATGAGTTTTCTAACTTGTTCCCGGATAAATCTTGTTGTTAATCAATATGGGAGACAATATACATCCACATACTGGAATTTTCAGTTATTATTTTGCTCGTTAAAAAAAAAGAAAAACCCTAGGCAATTGTATTAAACTAGCAGCATTGCTTTGCTAAATGAAAGGTAAGATTGCAAAGCCAGCTGCTAGGAGTAAGGAAAAGCTGTAATGAAGATTACCAGTGCTCCCTTTGTACATCTGCATTGGAATTAATTACATAATCATACAGCATTTTTTTCACAAAACTCCTGCCTTATTCAGTGCACAGCATAAATGGAGCTCACTGAATGGGTAACTTCAATATTTCAAATATGGGGAGCTTTCAATATTCAAGTGATTGATTCTAAATACTTAAAAATTGGTTTGGTTTGCATACAAATTGATCCTGAATTAGGCAATGGTCATGTCCGTGATGAAAACACTTCAGTTAAATGACACATAGAGAAAGCTTAATTGATACTTTATGATTTCTCAGCAGATGTCTGTATTCAAATGGAATTACTGTAAAAGAATTTGCTAGAAAGATGTAGGTACTGTATCTGAATAAACCATTTGCATTTGCTAAAATGAAGTTATATGTAGTAGGAGGTGCTGGTTATATCAGCAAGCCATAAACATGCCTTTATTCTTGTCTCTCTTTTTCATATTATGCATTAATATGAATCCAGAATGGGACTGATTCCCTGTACATTATACCAGCTTCCTGCTGATTCAACTCTCTTAATTTCAGTCTTTTACCACCTAACTGCCTGTTATAGTGGTAAAACCCAGTCTATACACATATATATTATATTTAATGCCCTAGCATTTCTTTTTATAGAAAGAATAAAACCATATGAGAATTTCGTAGGGCTAAGAATTTGACTTCCAAGTTAAAAGTGGGGCATAGCTGAAACAAATGGTTTTGTATTGCCTGGGGGGAAAAAAAAAAAGAGAAAAAAAAAAGGCAGCAGAAGAGTAAAATTTTACATGTGGGTTCTAATAAGATTCTGATTTCCAGTTCATGTTCCCCCTCTTCCAGTCTCAGTGTAAGTGAGTATGCATTTACCGTATGTCCTTGCAATGCATTCTGTCTTTGTAACCCTATTCTCTCCCTGTACTAAAGCCCTCATGAGGCTATGAAGAACATTATACAGAAAAATAAATGCAGATTGGATATCAGTATGTGAAATAAAATGCTGCCAGTGCTTTTTATCCTTTCTGCAATTTGATCCAAATGCTGTGACTAGGTTACTGTGGTTAAGATTAATGGGTAAATTATTTTCCCACAAGAAATCACCGCTTTTCTCCACTTAATTACCACATGTTAAAAAAAGAACAAGTAGTTATTCTTCTGTGTACTCATCTGTGCCCTTTAGCTAATTACAGGCAAATTCAAAGTGATTTCATGTAGCTTTTGCTGTGATGTTGCAGGATTCTTAAGGTTAACAATGATCTGTACCTATAACGTAGCCTGGCTTGATGTCATACACCGATAATTTCAGCTATGTGTGTCCCTTCAAACAGGAGCTTTGTCAAACAGGTACGATCTGTGATGTTTTATGGAGTCTCTTGCTCCCTCCTTCTTTTACATGCATGGCTGGGAACAGAAGAGAGAGCCAAAGTCCCAGATGGTGTAATAGATGTATAACTCAGACTCCCTTCATATTATGAGGGCAAGTCCATAATTTTTAAAGGTTTTACGAAGGTAAAGATTCCACAAGGAAGAACTGGGAAGGTTCAAATGCACGCGTTGGGGAACATCAAAACTTCTAAACTGTACTGGAAAAGGGGGAATCTTTTATGGGATTTCTGTACTGCTAGAGCAGTACAAATGGGTCATGATGGGCTTAAGTGTCCTGTTCACTTTGTGGAGATATGAAGGATTCACAAAGCTGAAGGCAGGGAAGAGTTGGACTATTGACATCTTAAAGGGAGATTATTTTCATCCATTGATATGTGAAAAGAGGAGCCTCAAGGCACTCAGCTGATTAATTTCTTGGGGTTTTGAGTAAACTTCCACTTTCAGTTTCAGATTGTCACCTATCCTACAGTCTCCAATATTTAAGCAATGAATCTGAAGCTAGTATTTTGACTTTGATAGGTTTCCACCTCCAGACCAGCAGAGATGGTATCAGTAGGTTAAACTCTTTGAATGGAATTAGCAAGCCAAGCTCTCCTACTAATGTGTAGTAGAACACACTCCTACATTTTTGTTCATACTTCCTGTTGTGAACCCAAACCCAAAATTATGATTTCATAAAGGACTGTGAATAACTAGAGCTGCAATTCTTGCATAAACTACTGTTGTTAGGTTTAGCAGATAGAAAAGAACTGTGATAGGCACTCTGAATAAGTTACCACAGTCTTCATTTCAATCTGTATTTAGGAAAACATCACAAAAAGTGTTAAAATCCATGCAGGTATTGGTAACTTTAATTTTTATTTTACTTTATTATTTAGTTATGATTGCAAATATTTTGTTGCAGTTAATATTGTAAGTATGCTGTTGCAGTTGTACCATCATTGCAGTTGTGATTAGCGCTACATATGGTAGTAGGTCCTCACGTTTCTGAGTTTTCTCCAGCAGCCTTCCTACAGTTATTCATAACTGTGTCAGGGATATTAAAATCTTATGATTTAGGGTTATTTATTTGTAATGATCACCTATGCTTATGTTTACAGTGACATACTAAGGTCAGATAAGAGTCAGAGCTGAGAACACCACATCCATACCATGTGTGCTTCGACACTTCGCTTTGGACTAGCTCTACTCCGATTCCGTGGATGGGATTTCTAGCAGAAGCGAGCCTGCTGCAGGGGCACATCTTCAGGTATGATTTCATCCAAAATTAATCCTGTTGCATGCCCCAACATCTTTCCATTATATGAACCAAAGTAGCATAAATTGGGATGATCAAGGGAAAACTTTAAACACAGCCCATTTTAAAACAGAAGGTAAAGTCAATAAAAATTGTCACTGGTGCTACTTTACAAAGTTAAACAAAAATGTGACAATATGATTTCCATGAAAAGAGCAGAAATCACCCAACTGTCTTTCACCTGCAATTAAAATTGATCACAAATTCAAAGAATCTCTCTGTCAATTTTTTTATTTTTGCATGTATTTGAAAAAAATAGAGAAAATTCTGTTCTTGGGGATTTCCTTGTTTCCGTGTTGAAAAACAATAACAACTATAAACAAAAAAAAAATTGATAGCTTATCAATTTGAAAATCAACAAATTTTGAATGAAACATTGATAAGCATCATAATTTTTTTTCCCAAGAAAACAACTTTTCATTTTATTTTTGTCCTTTTTAAATAAGAGCATATGTATGGATTCACAAGCATTGTCCATAACGCCGCTAAGGAGCATCCTGTTACTTCATGCAAGGCTAGGGTTTGTGGTTCAAGTTGCTGTAAGCTCACTATGGAAATATATATTGGAACTGGGGCCTCCCGCATCCATTGTGAATTCACAATCTAGTGAAAAGTATGAATTTTCCCTTGACTTGTGAATGACACACAAATTTCCCTGACAGTTTTCCCAGTAAATGAAATGTTCCCAATACTTGAAAATTTCAGTATAGTTTCTTCTTTTTCAGTAATTGGCCAGTACAATCTGTTAAATTTGATCCAAATTTGCCAACGGGCAAATGTAAAGTGGCTTTTTTGCAAATAAACCATTCAAGAATGTGTTCACAGTCATGTCGGGTAAGTTTTTCCCTTTGCTTCTTCAACTGTTTTTTATTGAATTATCATCATTTGTATTCCAGTAAGATATATTACCTCCCACTGAGACAGGGCCCCCTCATAGTAGGCACGCAGAGCGAGAGCCATCCCTGGCCTGTATGGTTTAATAATTGGCCAGAGAAACGATGGGAGATGGGAACTTGCCTAAGGTGATAATGGAGGTCATTCATGGGGACAGGACTGGAAACCTTTATTCATTACACTGAACTCCAATGTCACACTGGTGGACCTCCTAACAGTGTTTAAAATGCACAGTCATTTGAGCTGGGGAAACAGAAATTAAACACGTTACTTTAATGCATCTTCCCCTGCCAGTCTTTCTCAGTCTTTTTTTCTTTTTAATCAGAAAAAATATCCTTTAGGACTTACATAGCAGACATTTCTTTCTGTTTCTTCAAGTAATTCCTTTATGTTTGTCCTGTTCTGGCAAAACCTATAGAAATAAGCTAGATTATTCTTCCAGCCTGTTATATACATGCACTTTGAAATGGTGGATAAAGTCAAAGGGTTAAGAAACAATTCCAGCATCTTCTTAACAGGACTAGAATTACTGGCAGGCAATAAGGCTCTATTATTTGTATTTAATGGGAATTAACCCATTCTTTTTTGTAGTGTCACTGCTACACACACGTCCTAAGCTTTGTCATACCTCCTCCTCTAATGTTTAATGAATTGTCCTCTTTTCCTTTCACAATTTCTTTTTCCTCACACTGAAGAAATACTGTAATCACTACTAACTCTGTAAACTGACATGCCTGTCAGCAAATGTGGTTTTGATCTCTCACATATATGCTTACTGAACCTTTAAATGCTAACTTTATCTAACTGGCTTTCTCAGACTAGGCATAAAAAATACAGACACATTTTCCCTCTTGCTTAATTATTATTTTGTAAAAAATCACCAAATATGCTTCTTTCTGTCAGTCTACGTGGCTACAGTGGAAGGAGATTAAAAAATTAAGACTTTTTATTCATACTGTTCCTTATGAAAAAGAAACCTTTCACTGACTGTATTCTGTGGCAAAATGGATTATCATAAAACATGGCATCATGCTTTGCTGGGAAAATGTGTGATCTGTTTTGCTTTAACCTCATTGTGGAGCAATTGTCACAGGCGTCTTCCATATGAAATCTTTCCTCATCCCACTTGACTGACTAAGATTAAATGTCAATGCAAGGGCACCTAAATAAAGCAGAAGAACAGATATTTCTGGAGCTATTCCTATTGCTGTCAATGGAGTTTAACATCAGATCGATACAGACAGGAAAAGTGATATGCATATTGTTTTCCCAGGAGTGTAAGATGGATTTAAAGCAAAGCCACATATGCTAAACTCCTAAGCATCTTACCTGCTGGGTAGATGCTGATCCCTGTGAAATTTTCCTAAAAAAACAGAAAGATGGGCAAAATAGAGAAATCTAGAAATCTTAGGGCAACCTTCTCAGTACTGTGAAGAATCCTCTCCTTCACCTAGCAAAGTAATACCTCTGCTTAATATAGCAACATCTCTAGAGTGAGGGTTATATTCTGCTGTCCTTTGTCTTAGGAGAGCAAGGAGAGCAGAAATTTATGATGGGATTACAAATAAGAAAATTAATAAACACGGGTTTTAGTTTGTACAATGGACTTGAACTGAAAATTCCCAGAATTAAAAAAAAGGTAGAAGGACAATACTTTACTCTTGCTAAAAGCAATAGTTATGCCCTGAGATTTACCATATTTCCATTTACCTTCTACTCACCATGCACATTTAGATTCTTGAAAAACACTACACTGTATAAACACACTGCTGTCAGGTTATTGAAATTAAGTTGTCTGGTTTGGAAAAAAATTATTTCTTCATTTACAGGTCACCTCATTCTGTCTGTCTAAATGAGACAAGGATACAGATATACAGTCTAACACAGAGAGTGACATTTATCGTATAGCTAAACTTGTTAAATGAGTTCATAAAAGCATGAATGATAACATTTGTGGGAAGCAGAATGTGCTTCCGTCTTCCGCTGTCTTGACATTTCTGAATTCTGGATTTCCTGTTTAGTTTTGGGGGGTCAGTCTGTACATTTCCAAATAAAGGGTGAATAGTATCTACTGTGTGGATGAATAAAGTCTGCTGCTTTGCTTTGCTTTTCTTTTCCTTTTCTTCTCCCCCCTTTTTTTTTTCTTGACAGTTATAAACTGAGGTAATTATAGTTCACTATTCAGACATAAAACATAGTTTCATTTCGAGTCTTAAATAGTATTTGGACTGCAAGATTCCCTTATGTGTAGGCACTGAGTGACTCATTCAAAACTGAATAGATTTTAAAATAAAACTAGAAATTCATTTTGTGAGAGTGTCTTAATAGAAAATCAGTCCAAAAAATAATTTGTGCCATAGAAAGGATTCTACCCATCCAAAAAATGAATTCATTTCCTTAGTGCTTTCAAATGTCAGTAAAGGTTGGACTTAGTTTTAAAAGTTGTTAAATGACTCAGAGATTTTTTAAAAATCCCATTTTTTTTTAATTTCTACACTGATTTTCCCAAAGAATTCACCATAATTTTGAAAAATTTCCTTGTTTTTATGGGCACTGTTTTTTTTGCCTGATTTCCACTTGCTCTGCTGTGGTTCCCCAGTACTTGTGACATCAGAACCAGCGGCCAGGTGAACTATTTAGCTCTAAAGTCACTTATGACGGCAGAGGGTGACTAATCAGCAGAAATGGATTATCTCCCTAGCAACAGCAGTTCAATTTTCATGGAAATATACAGGGAGCTAGTGATAGAGGAACAGGCAAAACGGAATTATCTCTGAATTAACAGCATTTGAGCAAGTGGCAGTGGAGAAGAGAATGACTGCAGCGTACCCAGGCAGGAAGCCCAGCGCATAGGAAACATGTAGCTCTTCTCGGAAACTCAGACACAGAGGTTTTGTCTTCTGCCTCCCAGGACAGCATCCTACAGAGCACCAGGTTACGGCCAGCCCTTCACTCATTCAGAAAACTCAAAACCTTATGTTCAGATTGCCTAACTGAAGAACAAAGGCACAAAAATAGTTAACCGGGATAGTCAACCATAGTGACAAATTTCTTTCCCCTAGAAAAAAGAAACTTTATACAGTAGGGTTTTTTCCTCTGTGGGGGACTGCAAAGGCCTTCTGCGAGAAATAACGACTTTTGCAGCTTATCTTCTGTTTTATGTGCAAGGCACATTTCCTTGATTTTATCTTCTCTGATATCATACGTGTGGGTGGATGTAGGTGTGTGTACACATCACGTTCAAATTAAAATCCAGCATACTCTATACGCTGGATAGGAGAAAAAAATGTCCATCCTATCTCTTCATACAGTACTGGGAAGCGTTCAGCTACTACAATGAAAACCATGGTGAAAGATCAGAATAGGACATAAAGGGTTCTCAGACAACTTTACCACCTGACAAGTTTGCTTGCTCTGAATGACCCCAAAATACAATGTACTCTGAAGCATGTGGGAGAAGAACGGCGGATTGTATTGGCACTTAGGTGGGAGAAGGCTGCGTCATGCAAAGTGTTACACAGCCTGCATTTTCTTTTTATAGAGCAAGAACAAAGAACAATAGCTCTGGCTCCTATGTCTTAATAGACAGCAGCTCATGGGCTTCCTGCCAAAGGGTTAAGTGCTGTTGTTTGGCCCTCAGTTTCAAAGACAGAAATGGCCATCTTTCAAAAGTAGATTTTTCTACGCTAAAGAAAGAGCAGTCGGCTGAAGGGAGAAAAGCAACAGTGAATAAAACAGGGAAATAACAGCTGTGATACAATCTTCCTCTTAGCTGAGCATTTAGTTTGAGGTGGGTTTTCGGGTTTTTTTCCAGTTTTAATTCTGAGAGGGATTTCTATGGAAGATTGTTTTCAAAAGAAGGTTTTATTCCACTACCGTACACATTTAGATGTATTTGCCACTGAGCTTTTGAAGGATTCTAGCAGCATATTATGAAAAAAAACTGTTGGCAATTGTTCATGGAAATTATCTGACAGTAAGGTCAAGTGAGCCATGAAGGAGGTGACATTCATCGATTAAGCTCTTGCGACAGTATGAAGGAAGTTGACCAAGAAAAGCATACTGCATTTAAGGATTTAGTCATATTTTCTATGGCAATAGTGTACTTCTATGTGTGCTAAAGAATGGAAATGAATTTTAATGCTTATCAGGCACTTAGGCTATCTTATATGAAACCAGATTTGGCAACTCCTCCTGCAGCTGTTGCAAACAAGTCCAGCCAATCATCAGTACTTGTGTGCTTCATTCATCCCTCTGTAAGAGAAATAGAGAAGCAATAGACGCAGAACATTTAGAGATTCAGTTTTAACAAAGTGGATGATTTTCTTTGCAGAGCCAAGTCTTTTAGTTTGTTGTTGTTGGGTTTTTATAATAATTTCACCAGCGGAATTGGATTGAGATTGCTGCCTTCACAACTACAGAAAGCAAAACAAAACTGTTTTCCAAGCTTCTAACAACCTCGGAGCTTCACCAATGTCTTCTAACGGAGAAAAAGTGTGTGCATGGCCCATCTTGAGTTCTGCAACCAAAGCTTTCAAAACCACACCTGTATGTTTTTGTCCCGTGCCATTTGGTGGCATGTTGTTAACTTCATGCTACATCAGGTAACAGCAGTAATACCTGGTATATAACTACTTCTTTCTAGCAGTACACCAGCACTTGATGGGGTACTCTAAAATACTGTAATAGTAGTTAACAATATTAGTAACAGTTAAAATAATGATGATAGTGGGTTCTTTAGAAGCTTTTTCTAAATGGAAGTCAATTTACTATACTTTTGTTAAAATCCAGCATTTTGAGTTTGTTTCTTGAATGCCTTCATTGAATCGTTAGCTGTGTCTGCATGAAGCATATACAGGAACCTTCCATTCTGATAGGCAACTTTTGACGTGTTCTTTAGTTGCCACTGCTGACGACACAAGTTTCAAGAGACATTGATTTTGTATACACATTGACCCTTATCACTCAGGAGAAGTGACAAGTGCCTATGTCAACGTCTATAATCCGATACAACTAGTAGCAATTAACTCGTCATCTACATGATAGGCCTGCCTAGTCATCTGCATGGTACTTTCAAGCACGTGCTCTCCTGGTAACTCCTCTTCTTTGTAGTTACTCAGGTAGACTCATTCAGATGCTTAAATATTTCCAAAGCTAACCTATAATCTATGGCCAAAACACAGTTAGTGTAGACTGAAATCTGAAATAAATTCTTTGAAACTATGAGAATGTCAAGACGATCTATTGTAATTTTCAGCCCTTTGATTATTTTGCCAAAAATCTGTCTTGCTTGTTGCTGTTGGTTTTGGGGAAAGGAGGAAGCTGTTTGGTTTGGTTTCTTTTTCTGGGAAATTGGGCCAAAAGCCATATATATGTTTATCAGGTCCTGCGTATTATATTGGAGAAACCTAGGTAATGATACACACATCCAAAAAGTGAGTGCAAAATGTTGAAGTTTCTTTTCCTGATGGAAACCACTGTCCAGGATTGAACAATCAGTTGTCCTTTATGCATTCTGCTTCCTTGGTAGAAACCCTGGTCAAGTTTTCAAAACAAGATGAAATAGAATATGTCGCAACTTATTTGCAATAAGTTTGTAGTAGCCTTTAGTTCATTTTCCCTTTTAGTCATACAGTTTCTATTCTCTATCATAGCCACAAGCATCATAGTTCATGCATTTCACCACTAAGAGGTTCTAAATTCCATATAACAATGTCATTGAATGCATTCTCATCCCTTTTTGTGGATGTGCAGGTGACTTCTTATAGGGGATGCAAAAGGATTTTTTACTAAGGGAACATTATTTACAACTACATGGGAGTAGCAGTGCTGCACCAGGCACCACTGATTACTTGATTTTGGAGTGAAGATGATGTCTTACAGAATATAGATAGCCATGAGCTTAAAATGGTTTCTTCCAGCCTCAGTGGTTTTGTATTTCTGGATTTTTTTTCTTTAATCTGAAACAGTGATTTTGCCTTTTTTCTAATTTATCATTGTTTATACTTGAAAGATTGCATGCAGCAGTGATACTTTAATGCTTCCTCTTCACTTCTGATCGCAAAATAAACCACACAGATAAGGAAACGTAAGCGTTTTGAAGTACATGGGTTATTTGCTATGGTACACAAAGGAAAACATGAAGGAATACTAAGGTACAGAAGAAACGTTGTAAAACAAAGAAATAGTCCATAAGCAACAAAACATAACTAAATTTTGGCTTTTTTTTCCATCTGAGTACTTTCTTGTTGCCCTAGTGGTATTTGCTTGACCTAGACAAATGACATCTGCCACCTCTGAAGAATCCAGAGGACATCAGCATATGCTGTGCTCAGATTACACTACACTGACTGACCTACTTGCCTTCAAGTTTTGGCTAAGATCTGCATTTCTGCTCTGTCAGTTGTGTGAGTGATACGCATTTGTTCTCCTCCCTTTCCCCAGTCTCCAATCTGCAGCCTGCAGTGAACTCTCTGCTCCTGTGCTGCTATGATACCATGATACGTATCACTGTCTTGCTTGTTTCCAGAAATATGCCAAAGATAGAAGATGAATAAGTACATCAAAATAAAGCTCTAATACACCGTATCTGTGCTGTCCTAGTGTCCCATTTGTCCATCATTATGTTGCCACTTTTACTCCCAAAATAGCAAAGTTCTTGGACACTTGCTATCTGACAAATGCAATGGATAATATAAAAATACAATTCTGAGCAGTCTGGCCAAGCCTTTACACACTGACTGACAGTTGTTTTGCTACTGTAAGCTAACGTAAAATGTTAACGCCAGTGCCGTCTCGCTGCTTTCCATCACGCTGGTTTCTGCTGCCCTCCCTGCAATATCCTTGCTTCAGAAAGCTCCCAGGGCTTGCATTTCCTTCATTGGAGGAGGGAAGGACCATGTCTCTAAACTATTATTATATCTCTATAAATGCATTATTATATTTCTGATAAGGTTATCATTTGCACTGAGTTGGTAAGCTAACCTGCAGGGCGGACTCTGCAGCATTCATAACCTAGCATAACTCTGCTGAAATCAGCTGTATTGTATTGAGTTAGCTTGTGGAGTAATTCGTGTATGGAGTGTGTTAATGGCTTTTCTCATATTCATATCTCCTGTAAAGATTCCACATAATGACCAGAGAGATCTACAGGATTTTCAGCTTTTTTTTTTTTTTTTTTTTTTTTTTTTTTTCCTTCTGTGTGAGAAAGACTTACTAGCCTGGGCCTCCATCTTGGCACTTAAGCTCACAAAGTCTCACCAACTGCTTTGAAATGTACATTCTTGATACAGGTCTAGACTTAAATCATCTATATTTGTGGGAAGTTATAGGCCCTGCCTTTGAGGTTGTGGTCCAACTCTCCCTGGTTTTTATCCTGACTTAAGAAAAAGTAAAATGCTGCTGTAAGAGGAAAGGGAGCAGACAGATATGTGTTGAAGCACTTTTGTAAAAAAAAAAAAAAAAAAAAAAAAAACCTTAATTATCAGGAAATCCAAGTGTGTTTATATTCTTAGCAGAGGATCTTAAAGAGAGGGTTTCTGCAAAGGGAGGAGCAGTATTCCTTTTACTTTTTGTCTAACTTTTAGGTCTAATTGGGATACTTCAGAGTTGGAGACTAATGGAAGAGTTCTGTCTGAAGCCACTAAAGGCTATACTGCTCAAAAACATAGGCCAAGAAAGGCTGCCCGCCTTAGTAAGACATCAAAGACCTTTTAAAAATAGAATGTTATTTAACCTTGGAGTCAAATTTCTGATGGGAAGAGTGAGCTCTCTAAGAAGCCTCTCTGAAAATGGGATTTTACGCAATGTAGTAGACACAGATGGCCGTTTTCTCCTTTTCCTTTTGACTAAAATTAAAATGCCTTAAAATGTGAAAAGCTTCTCTTGCATCACTTCCCAACCAAAGGTCAAATCCTTTTTCTGCCTGCAGCCTAGGAATCACCAGGCAGAGAAAATCCATTGACCGTGAAGAAAATCCCATACACTGAGAACTGGAAAACCACTCAGCGCTCCCGAGATCTCCTGATGGCACCAGCGGCCCCCAGGAGCCGTGCTGAAGTCACCCGTCTTCCCATCGCACGGCTCCTGAAAGACTCCTGCCCTCTCCGCGAGCCCAGGACTGCCAAACCCCCGGCAGGAGAGGGAAGCTTACGGCAAGGGCTGCAGGCAGAGCAGGTTACTGGTTTGTTGTGGGGAAAGTGTCAGAATACACCAGGTTTTATAAATGAGTTTAAATGTGAAATAGAAACTGGGATAATAAAAAGTTTAACTCAAGGCCAGTGCTGAGTCCATCGCAGACAGCGATGATTTAAATTTGTTTTGACTAGATTTTTTGGCATCTACAGCTGTGAATACTTTTTCTTTCTTCACCTTTAGATCGCCAGGTAGTTCTTGCCGTCTATTTCATTATGCATTCATGTACTTCACATTTATTTTGTGTCCTGTAGGCAACTCGTTTTGGTTTCAGTTGGTTTGGTTGTTTCACTGACAGGAGCAGCAGCGGTGCTTGCAGGGGTTTCTGGGTATCCCTTGAACAAAACCTGTCACTATACAAAACAGAGTATTTGGATCATTTCTACATCTCTCATCTAGTTCCCATCCTTTTTGGACATTGCTAAACAGTCTCTTCCAGTGATGACATATCTTTGCAATTGATTAAAATGCTTCTGTAACGTAAATTGATTTTTATCTGGGAAAGCTAAAGACTGTATCAAATGAAAAAGCCTTTTAAAAGCCTTCTTGGGAAATCTCTGCCTACAAAGTATTCATGCCACTTTTCTTACTGTGAAATGCCCTACTCTGAGTTGATGGCTACAGTATTAGTACTGGGAGACAGGACACAAGGGTTTCTGACAATTTTGATCATTTTTCCTCTGTTTGTTTTTTTTTTTTTAGAGGAGGCACAGTGTCACATTTTCAGAATTTAGTTTTAGCTTACTTTTTATGCCTTCCAGCTTGAGTGGAAGAGAAATTAAGACAACAGAAAAGATGCTTCAGAATCTTGCTTTAAGGTATTTAGGATAAGAACTGTGTTTTACAGTGAGTTCATACAATGCCTAACACAATAGAGATAATTAATTGAGACCTCCAGGTGCTATTGTATTACAAACACTCATTTACCTAGCAAACTAATTTAGTCTCTTCCATGGATTGTGGATGTCTCCTGTACAGACATGTGAAGCATAATGAGAATATTGATCCATCACTCCCTAAATGTTATACTATGCTGTAGGTTTAGGGAAAGATGTATAGGGATTTCTAGTGCATTTCTAGTGCAGAAGGAAATTTCCTTCCTCAGCAGTGTCTCTCTGCTACAGTATGGACTACGAAACATCATTTAAGCTGTATTATAGCTTCCCCGGTATGTCTGTTTCCTAACCTCCAATGCATATGCCTGGTGGACACAGGTGTGACAATGACATGTATTACAAACAAAAAACAGGGAAGCAACCTGTTTAAATTCTGTGCAATATGACTTTCGAGTAAGCTCAGAGAGGTTGTTCTGTGTATATAGGTGAGAGAGGGAAATAACAGTCTGAAAATATGGTGATAATGGAAAAGCTAAAGCCAAAAGATTAGTTAGAACTAAATTTTAAAATAATAATAATAATAATAATAATAATAATAATACATGTGGCACACAACATCATAGGCTATACCTACATTGTCAAGTAGCGTAGGCCAGTAAGAGCAGATGTGGAGGGCAAGAGAGTTGGTTCTGGGGATCTGATTCCTGCGCTATACATCTTTCATGACATTTTTCCTTCAGACCAGCTCTGGACTGTTTGCAAAGACTGATGCCCATTTGCAGCTGGATCGTATTTGTTTTGCTGTTAAAGACCATATTCCAGTTCAGTCTCATGCAAAAGGAATCCAGTTCATGTGCTCTGATATCACTCTGCGATGGAAACCAAAGGATAGCATGGGGACCAGATGGAGATTTTCTCAGACCAGCAGATGATCAAAATCAAAACCCTAAAGTTGGTGCACCTAGGTAAGTAAGTATATCAGACCTGAATGCATTCAACTTAATGTGCAAGTTGCAGTGTTAATTATTATTTTAGTATTATTGTATGGGGTTTATGAGGCAAGGGTTTGTTACCAGAGGGGCTGCAGGGATGACCTCTGTGGGAGGAGGTTAGGGGCTGTCCTGTGGCAGACACAGCCAGTTCCAGCTGGCTCCACAATTGACCCAATTTAAATTGGCAATAAATTAAATTATTTTTCCACAAGTTGAGTCTGTTTTGCCCATTGCTAAGTGATATTCCTGTCTTTATCTCAACCCATGAGCTTTCTTCTTATACTTTTTTCTCCCCCTACCCCACTGAGAAATGAGTGAGTGAGCAGCTGGCTGTGCATTTGACTGTTTGCAAAGGCTAATCCACCACAGTTATCTGTATTGTATCTATCTTACCTGCAGTGAGAAAAATGCAGGTGGAAAAAAAAAGGAAGACGAAATAAAAGGTAGGTGGTTCTTTGCTATGAAAGGCTTATGTTTTAAGAGAGTGAAGGTAAGCTAAAGATGTGACATCCAAAAAAATGGTTACCTTAGTCAATAGACAGTCACAGTGGAAGAGTGTTTTATTCTGACATTTCAAAACTGAAGTTACAAACAGGCCTCTTGGGGTGGCAGCCAGGAAGGAAACCTGTTGGCATACCTATGTAATCACATTAGCTTAGATAGGAAGTCATGTGTTACCCCTTCACTCTGGAGTGAGGAAGCTCGTTCCCTTGGCAGGTACTCTTGATTCAGTCTTCTCCTCATCAGTACTACAGAGGTGACTGGTACTATACTAGCTTGTTTCTCCTCCAAAGATACCCCTGAAGCCATGCAGTCCTACTAAATGCCACTGTCCTTGGATCTCCTCCTCTACTGCTCAGCTACCTCATGATCTGCCACTTTAGGGGCCAGGCCTTTCATTTCTCAGGGACAAATCTAGTTTTATAGGAGCTGGACAGCTGCGTTGGACACCAAAACACCACAGCTCTCCTTAAAAATCTTGAGGGTAAGAAAGCAGCATCTTCCAGGACTTGGTCAAGATCTTGAACACAGGTGGTCAAGAGTTAGAAACTCAGGCTGACCTACCTTAACAGCCAGACCTATCACCCCCCAGATGTGTTCCAGCTGTCTTTATTTGATAAGACAGCAAGGAAGACCTTGGTCCCCAAGAGCTGTCATTAGGGATGAGAGAAACATAGCTGAGTGCCAGAGCCTGAGAGTCAGGTCTTGAACATAGCGTCTACTTTGTGTCCCAAGGATGGTGCAGGAGGGATGGATAGAAAATCCATGCTGGAATACTGTTCTGAAGGTGGTATTCAAAGACCTGTGTCCTTACGAGCCTTCAGGCCAGACTTTTTCTATGGATCAAGAGATCAGGAGATTTCAGCGAGTCTGTTAGTGAGGGATTTCTAGTGAAGGCCCACAAAGCTGCCAGATGGTCAGGATCCCTTAGAATCAATTCCGCACTCTCTTCCTTTCCCCAAGAAGCTCTGTCAGAGATGCAGCAACCCCCAGGCCAAACGCACTGAACAAATGACAGTACATTTGATGTTCTCCGTATAGGAAGAGCACATGACTGATTGCTTCCTTCTGTTTCTGTGACATTGACAGCAGCTTTCCTCTATCCAGGCTGGTGCCTTGCCAGTGGTGGAAGCTAGATCAGACTGCAAAGGCCAGTCCCTTCTCACTGCTAAGAGAAGACTGGCTACAATCTGGTCATATGGGGCGATTTCCTAAAAGCTTGTCACTGGTTTAAATAGGATGTCTCCCACCCAGGGACATTACAGTGGTTCTTGATGGCAAAACCAGAGAAAGAGCCAAGGGTTGTCCAACTCCCGATATGTCAGACCTGAGCACAGAAGCAACCGGGTGCTCTAAAATGACTGTTACAGACCTGCTCCGCATTTCTGCAAATATCAGGCTTCCCGAGCAGCGTATTTTGTGTGGATGCTAATAGGCTGAGGCAGGCAAGGCTCCTGGGACAAGTCAGATTGGAACATATATTTGCTAGGAGAGCCTGTCAGACAGGTAGAGGACATGGATTGTAGGATATGTGGAGACGTCAGGTTGCTCCAACTGAATCACAGAGGGGGCACAGCTAATGAGAGCCAGAGATGGGCTCAGGCAATGCAGTTGCAACTGTCTCAAGCTGCTTAGCTGGCAAACCTGGATGTGAACTTGGCACTGCTGCTGAAGTAGCAGTATAGAATTGGCCTACAGTGCTCTAGGGAGCTTCTGCAATTGAACTGAAAGGGAATGGTGGGCGAGATTTGAGCAGATTTTTCTATTTTATGCCTTCTCGAGAGAATGCTCCATCATCCCTGCCAGAGCTGGTTTATCCCAGTGTTTCATAGCAATATACGAGCAAAGCAAATGCTGCTGATTGCAGCACTTGGCAAGTAAATTTTAAATACTTCCCAGGGAAGAAAATCCCCAGGTCCTTTTAGGATGTCTTCACTTGCATTTAAAGATGCCTGAAGTTAAACATGGTGCTGCAATAGTTACAGGAACAAATTGTAAACAGTTTCAGAGAATGCATCTAGCCTAAGCTTGTTTACCAAATGAAATGTCCTGACTCTTGGTTACAAGTATGAGAAACATGTGTTTTAAATGGGTTCACAAGCAAATAGATTCTATGGTCCCCGACACCCTTGTCTGGGACATGGATTTTATTTAACGGACCAAGGGAACATTTTTTGTAGGAATCTCTCTTTCAGCAAGATGGCAGCACACAGCTGGGCCCCCAGATGCTGTCCATCCCCAGGAATCCCTGTAGAGCATCTGACTTCCAACATAGTCCCTCTCCCCTTGCCCCCTGACAACTGGAATCTCAAGGCAGCCCTCAATTAACCTCTCCAGTTTGTTCCTTCCTAGGTGAAGATAAGACCCAAAGAAAACAGACTTTAGTCTGGGAATTCACTTGCTCCCCCACAGAAAGTTTTTCTCCAATCCCTTTCCTAGGCTTGCCCTCTTGCTCCTTTTTTCTGTTTGCAGGCAGGTTCTGTGTCCTACAGCCCAGCGTCTGGTCATCTAGGGTGAGGAGGGGGAGATACCCAAGGACCTTAGCTTTAGGCAGCTTAACCATCCGGAGAAGTTGGCTGGGAAATGGCCTGAACTCCCTCTGTAGTCAGAGAGAGATGGAGAACAATTCAGGTCACCTTGGTTAGGTTCTTGCTCTGAATTACCCTCTGGAGGAGCCCGTCTATCTCCATTAATTACACAGGGAATCTAGGAAGCCTATCACGCTAATGTAAGTGCCAAAGTTAGGTGCCTGAACTTAGGCACTATGAAAATCTCCCTTCAACCTATGACCTCCTGCAATCTTGTGTTCCACTGCTGTAAATATATAAGGCTTCTCTTATTAGGGGAGAAAAATCAGGAAGAATTTTCAATCTTTTTTATTGCACTTGGCTTTAAAACAAAATCACTAATCAGACTGAATTTTTTTAAAGTGCGCTGCTGAAAGAAAAAGAATGTATAGCTTTCCCACACACTCATGCTAATATGCACAATCATTGCTAATAATGAGGGCATCACAACTTCATTCCTGTCATCGCCTTTCATTTTCCCATGTGTCTGAGCTCCATAGTTACTCTGACTGTCATATCTATTATTTATTAACACAGAAAGGCATTAAAATGCAATTTCCTCATCTATTTGTTTCTTTCCTAATTACATACTATTTAATACTCAAAAGAAATTCAGCAATGGTCGGCTTGATTTTCCTCAGTTGCATAGATGCATGAGTTTATATTTAATCATTGTGGTTTTTTTGTTTTGGTTTGGTTTTATTTATGTGAACTTTGTGCACTGTTTCTTTCCAGTTTCAATCCATTAGCTGTTTATATCCTCTCTTTCTTTAGCATGTGTTTAATCTCATGATTGATTTTTAGCTTCAATATTTTGAAAAGAGTTTTCTCTGAAAGGAGAAGAATTATGTGTGACATTTCTTAAACTTTCTACAGACTCTCTGATTTAAGTGCATTTAAAATAATTCTGCTTTCTTCCCAATTTAGGTGTTAGAAAAAATAACTACCAAAGAAAGGGTTAGATTCATTGTAGATGTGAATGCAAAACAGAATTTTGCTTCAATAAAAAATGTTGAGACTTTGAAATAAAATTCCCTGAATCAGGGTGAAAAGCATTATTTTTAATTAAAAAAAAATCTAAGTAAAAACATTAAATGTGAATCATTTAAGGTCAGTCAAACTCTGTTCTTTGTTTTGTCACTTTCATTATTTTTGGCATATTAATTTTGAAAAAGAAAAATTACCTCAAAGCTAACAACAACAAAAAATGAAAAAAAGAAATCAAGCAAAAATGTTTATTTTCAAAATGTTGGTGTGCAGGACTTTCCGATTTAAAAATATTTTCCACTGGTGATTTAATTCCAACTACTAGCATGGAAATTGATTACATTTTCTGCAAGATTTTGGTTTCAATGAAGCATCATTAGGGCTTTCCAACAAGGCCTAGTTGCTCTTTTTTCAGACAAGTCTGCTTCACCTGTTTAACATCTGCGAACTTACAATGTTTTCATGTGTTAGTATGACCAAGTCTAAAATTGGATTTACGTGCTAACACATTCATTAGGTTGTTTCTCTAGTGTACTACAGAGAAGCAGGGAGCCTGCTCCAATTTCCAATGTTTGCTAGGAGCTTTTGCACTGTTTCTTCAGTGCAAGCTCAGTGTGCTCAGGAGTCACGATTCGGCAATCACCTGCTCCTTTAGGTGGGCTCGTTCTCATTTACCACCTAGTTTTCTTCCAAAAGAAACTGAGGACAACGCGTACTTTGATACAGAACAAAGGTGATGGAGTGCACCCCCTGAACCAGGGCTGTGGAAGGATCAGCCCTAGGTTGAAATGACAGTTTAGTTGTAGATGGGGCCACCAGATGGCACGGGAAAAAAAGGGTTAGGTCGTCCTCAGGCTGCAAAGGGTATTGCAAAAGAATAAGTAAAATTTGGTGGTGACTTTAAAGTTTCCATGTATCAACTGGCATCACCAACACAGCAGCCTATGGGATTCGTAGTGGAATCTGGACTTCAGTGTCTGGTAAAGTGGCTTTCAAAGTTGTAAATAGATAGCAACGGTTAAAAAAAAAAAATCAGACAGAATTTTAGACATTATACCTCTGTATAACATTTGACTGTGCAAAGCAGTTGAGATGCTGCACCCCAGTGCCTCAAATCAAATACTTTGTAACCCATCCACTGCTGACATATTCACTGAGGTAGCTTTTTGGTAAAAACATTTGTCAGTATTTCAATAAACTGCATAATTCAGTTCAGTAAATTGAATACAAAGGACAGGACCATTTACATTCAAAGTAGTGAGGCTTTCTTTCTCCTCAAACAACTCTGTTTTGTGATTGGTAAAAAAAAAAACCAAACCAAAACCAAAAAAAATGCATTTCCAAACTTTCTTCTTCTTCCCATTTTAGTTAGATAAATTTGGAGAAAGAGGAAAGGAAAAATTGTTTCAGGGTCAGGATAGAAAGATGGCATTTAAACTTTGATGTAGTCTTTGCTTCCGACTTGTTTAATAATTTTTGGACTTTTTTCTTTTTTCAGCAGTGGTCCTTTTTCAATGGTCATACTGGGGAATAACCTTCTGTGCCACCCTGCTACCATTCTAGCAGAGCTGAGCAAATATTTTGGAGTTTAAAATGTTAATTTAAAAAATGCCGATATACAACAACAAAAAAATAGATTTTTACCTAGAGGAAAAAAAAAAAGAAATAAAAATAATAGCTTTGTGATTCTTTTGAAGGCAGAATCTTAAAATGTTGTTTGCAATTGCATTTCTTTCTTTTTATTGTTAGTTTACTTTCTGGGGATTTTTATGTTACTTCCTTACTTATATAACAGGTATAATGAAAAGTGACATGTGAGAAATACAACTGAAATGATTTTTTTTCTTGGCAAAAGAAAGTTGACAGATGATAATATTGTTTGATGTTGCAGGAAAAATTGATAGTGTTCTGGTAAAGTCCCCAGTGCTAGAACTTTAAACCAGAACTTTGTCTTCAGAGGTCTCTGTATAATTAACAGAGTTGTACCCAGTATGTAATGCTAATGCATTAACGTATAAATAGAAAAATTGAGCTTGCCATGATTTATAGAATTTCAAAAAATTAGAGTTTCATCCCCCTCCCTGGTCTTTGGTCTGAAAGATGAGGGACCTCTTTTGCTTTTCTTTGTCTGAACTGCCTCTTAATGCTGAAAATGGATCATCTAGCAACCACTCTCATGACTTTACAGATACATTTATAATAGGGCTGGCACATCACCTTGATGCCTCATCCATCATCACATTTTTCTCCAAAGATGGTAAATGAGCCAGTAACATTTAAGAGACACTGTCTAGGAAAGCTTTGCACAGTATCCCTTGTACTCAGTGAGATTTGTGACCTTGATTTCAATGGCCTTCGGGTCAGGATGAATCCCTTAGCTTTAGAGTTAGCGGAATAGTGTATTTTGGAAATGCAGCCTCTTCTAGCTCATGGACTGTGTGGGATTTTTGGAATGAAGATTTTATACAAGGCATGTTGTAGCTTAATGTCAGAATAATATAAGGAATTAGTGAATGAGAGATGTTTGAGCAGATGTAGAAGTGACTGGGATTTTAATTTCTTCCTGTGAAATGGTAGACATTTAATGTCATACATAGGCCAAAATGTCGGGCATTTTTTAATACTAAATTTGGATTCTAAGATGCTAATACGGGGTGCCCTTGCCAGGGCTGGCGTAATCATGCTGGGTCGTCACCCAACAACTATTGATTTGCATGGAAGTCTTCTTTTTGTATGATTCCATATGACTAGCTGGATCGGTATGCTGCTGTTATACTGATGCATTGGCATGTTCATAGAAAAACTGAGAACATTGTGGTGTTTCACTTAGATTTAAAAAAGATGACTGTTACAATGGTGTGAGAAGTGCAAAAGCAACCAATGTGTTACCATAAATACCCAATGAAAACAGAGTTTCTCTATAAGAGCAGTGTCTCCTTACAAAAGACTGTAGGGTAAAAAAATCAGTGTTGTTTTGTGTTCTTATTTCTGCCCTCAGAAAGTACTCTGCCCTCAGTTTTAGGGAACTGGAAACTGTGGACTTTACATAAGGATCTGAAAATGCAGTTTAGATTCCTATCTTTTTATAGTTTTATTTCACAACACAAACCACCTTTTTTTTAAGTACGGCACATAGATAAAATTCCATCAATTAGTGAGAAATTACATTTTTGTTTAATATTTTACAAAAATATGGCATAAATGGGAATTTTCAATAGAATAAAAACCGCTTGTATTTTGCTATGTAATAGTGTTTACAGCAAATTTATTTGTACAAAGTTTATTTTAAAGAGGGTAAATAAAACCTATGGATTTTCTGTGACAGAAAAGGAAAAATATCACCAGTGTCTAAATACCCAATCCTTCAGGAATAATCTCAGGAAAATTAATAAAAGAAAATTAAGTAGATGACAAACAGTGTAACTGCGATTGACTTTTATCAGGATAATTTTTAAAGAAAATAAACATCAATTACTGATCAATGAAAAGATCAGTTTTACCTTTTTCGGGCATATCTGTTGATCAGAGTCTTAGAAAAGGAATGTTCTTCATTAAATTTAAAATTCATCCCATTGGAGGATCTGTTGAAGGACACGGGAATAGCAGCCATATGCCCAGATGACCTAAAATAAAGTCAACAAGGCCAAATATATTTAAATGAGCTGAGGATATGGTCTTGGCCTATGTTCTGTGTTACCATACAACCCACAAACTAAGGAAGTGAGAATACAGTTCATGTAGGATGTCTCAATTATTTTTACAATATAAAGTTTTGGTAGCAGCATAAGTAATATTTAAGGTATCAAGTAGGAAACTGTGATCTCATTTACATCCAGAAAACATAATTGAAACAAGTTGCAGGAATGCAATAGAGTAAAAAATATAACACTAAGAATCCTTTACCTATATGGTCGCTTTCTCCAGTTCATGAAGACAAATTTGTTTGTTTATACTAGCTAGAAACAGTCAATAGAGAATAACAATGACAAAAATGAAATTTCCTCCGATGAAGGTAGTAGAAACTCCCAACAGCAGCTGTATTCTGCACCCATGAGATTGGAGCATGGCTAGGAAAGGGATGAGAACGCTCTGAGAATATGGAAATCCCAAGGGATGGCTTGGGATTTACTCCTCACTTAAATTTACTCCTTACTTAAAAGCTCTCCTGGAGTCTAAAAAGCTGCATTAATGAAGATCGCAAAGAACCAGATATGCAGAATACCCCCAAGTGTTACAGGATCTGCCTTCTTTCTAACTCAAACTTCAGCAGTGTACAAGTTTTCATTAGCTGTGTAAATAATAATGACAAAATAACTCAATACTGTGAACTTTTCTAAAGGCTGTGGTGGGATTCATTAAAGCCAGGGGAATGTCTTTTACCCATTACGTCTCTGTGATTTGCTGGCTCCTTCTATTTCAGACGGCGTTGAAAAGTCTAACAATACATATAAACCAGAACTAATATTGTTTTGGCATTAAAGTTACTGCACAAAGAGTGATCATGATATTTGATGTGTAATTTAGCTTTGGTTATTCTTCTGCAAGGATTTCTTTAGCCCCTGGAGGTTCATAATGCTTCAGGAAATGTGTCTTTTCATTTTGTTAAGAAAATATACTGATGAATGCTCTGATGGAAAAATGTGCGCCTTGTGTCTTGTTAGCCCTGGGATGTCTTGAAGAAGATATCTATCTCAATGGGCTTGTTCCTGGGAGACAGATATAATTAGCAACTGAATATATACATCAACAAATAAGCTCACTACTGTAAGGGATAGCTTAATTTCTTGTGTTGTTTTTTGAGTTTTGTTTTTGTTTAATTTTTACAATCACTTTGAATGATATCTTCAGGTGTGATATGCACAAAACCTCTCCTTCTTATTTTTTTAAACGAGGTTATGGGCCCAATCCAGCTCCCAATGTATCCCTTCAGAGTGTTGCTTTGGCAACCTTACCCAGAAAGATTATTTAATAAATGTGATACTATTCAGTGAGTAATCAGATATATCGACAGCAAACCCAAAGTCATTGCCGTTGTCATCTTCTTACCTTCTTTGCAGCCATATTCTCTCCATTTTTTTTAGCTCAATGCTCCTTTGCAGATGGATATGAACTTAGCTGCCTGCACTCTGAACTGGATGGACACAAACTTGGCCTGAGATAAAAAGCACCATTTCTAAAGCTCAGTCAGAGCTGGCTCGCATCCGATCAGCTCATAGTGTGGGCAGCTGCCAGCTCACATCTGTGTGCAGAAAGACACCTGAACCCCAAATTTATATAACACACCCTTCCTTTTCATTAAAATTATTCTTGAAAGCCCCTGTCTGCCACTTTAAAGTTTCCTACTTTTCTCTTGTCTTCCAGCTATTGCTATGTATCTGGCCATGTAATACTGAAAATACTCTAAGAGAAGCTTGGAAGAACGCTGTCACCTGGAGTAACTCTGCAGAGCCAGGTAAATGGCATTGGTGTACAACTGGTGTGAGGAAAAGGGAACCCTATTTTCAGAGTATCATAGTTTCTTGCAGTTTACTTGCAAAATTTCGGTCTAGGCAAGTGAATAATTCTGAGAAAGATTGAAATCAGTTGTTTTCCATCTAAAATTGGATATTTTCTCCAACAATCTAGTGAGTTTTCTATTGTGTGTAGTTTTAATCTCAAACCAAGACTAAGACTTCTGGCAGGCCTGTGTGTCATAGCTTATTCAGTGTTCTTTCCATGAGACATTCCAGGTAATTTTTCAATGCCTTGTACAATACCCCAACTCCCCATTTCTTTGTTGCTGTCAAAGATTTCACCCAAAGACCTAGAGGAGAAATTTCAGAATTACAAGTTAGAAATGTCAGGGTCATGGAAGTTTTTAAAACCTCATTTGATGCAGTTCTCACACCTCACTAGAATACAGAAAAAATGGTATTTGATGAAACATTCAGAGGCCAGGAAAAATAATATTTATATAGTCTGGAGTATTTAGATCATGACGATGTTTACTGAAACTTATTTGGAAATAAGATATTTATTTGTTAAATTGCTGCTATCACTCTTAGGCGCAAATGTATATCAAGTATTCATCCAGCAGTATGATAAAAAGAGAAAATTTTTTAAAGTCTGTTATGTTGTTTTCTTGTGGCCTCGTGACCACCTGGTAATTGGGATATTTCCTAACATAAGAAATAATGATGCTAATTATAATAATGAAAATAATAGGTATATCTTTCCAGGATATAAGAATATATAATCACTGATGTTATTAATGATTTGTAACACCTAAATTAACAAAATATTACATTGTTAGGTTTTAGAGGTATCTCATCAGTGACAAAAGCTGTGGAAGGGAAAAAGCAAAAGTGCGGGACAGAAAGAAGGCAATGAAAATATCACAGGATACGTATACCTATAATTCTCAGGCCAGTTTAGTCACAGTCTCTTTTAACAAATTTTGACTAGCTAACTTTTCCTGTAAGGGACTTGATTAGTTGAATCTCAGTGACTAAACACAGAGAAAACTCAGAGGAACTGTCACCTCGCTGTGCTAAGAAAAAGCACCACGGTCAAATAAACGTTTGACACGTAAGAGGAGCCACGCTTGATCTCCCTTCTTTTCAGAGAAGGTAAGAGCAAGTCTCAGGATTTGGCCATGATCTCATGACACTATAAACATATTTTTTTCTTTTTGAAGAAAAAATTTGAGGTTTTTTTAACAGCTGAGTCAAATGAAAAATGAACCATGCATTCTCAGTAATAAGCATGTTTCAAATGATTTTAACGGACTTCATATGGCTCTTCATACAAAAGGCAAACTGAGATCCTCAGATGAGAAAATGAATGCTATCTACAGTTTGTCCAGAGAATTACTACTATTGAGGAAACAATTTGTGTTTTGTAAATACATATTTATAGGATAATAGATGTCTCTGGTAAATAATATATGATATGTTAATATAATTAAATTCCACCATTCATTTCTAAATTAGCTAAATATGTATTTAACAAACAAACTTCTGAAAAGAGCTTAATCACCCATGGGCAAAAGGAAGATTAAAATTGAAACAACAGGATACATTATGTCTTGTTGTCAAAACAAAACAAAACAAAATCCAATTTATAATCTTCCTTATTAAAGGAACTGTCATTTTACGCCTGCACAGAAAGAATGAAAAAATCCTCAGGCTTATGCAACAAGAAAGGCCGAGAATCTGAACCATTATTTTCAGGGTAAAGAACATATAAGGAGGAATATGGGTCCTAGGATCAAGCTATGAAGTATGTGAGATAAGTGCAAAGCAGGGCTACCTGCTGTTAGCTCCTTTTTGTCACAGGCTATCCCAGCAACTCTGTGTGTAGAACCATGCAGTATAAAGACAGAAATATTAATTACTCTATTAATGGTTTATCATTAATTCATTAAATTAATTTGTAAAACAAAGCATCAATTGTTATGCAGAAGGTGAGTCAAACTGCTTTCTTGCAGAGCAAGAAACAGATTATTTTTTTCTTTGGGGGGAGGAAAGTCAGTTCACTAAAAGCAAGGATAGATTCTGGGGGAGGAGGAATCTCTTCTTGGAATATCATTTACATTGGTGAAGTTGGCTAGAAGACATACTAAGTCACTCTATAAAAAGTATATTCCTCCTTAAATGTGTTCTTAGGATGGAGCAGTTAGGAATGCAAATTTTATTAAATAAGCAAAATTAAGACTAGGGAAGAGGAAAGTCTGTAACTTGAAAAGATTGACATTTTGTTATAGCATTAAGTACCACTTAAGTTGCCGAAAATATGCCTATCTTTAATCACTAATACGCTTTGGACTTATTCCCCTATTTAGCAATTACTGTCTTGTCTTTGCTTATAGAGACAAAAGTATTATGTGACACGACAGAGCCAGGCACCTTGGTGAAGAGAGCTGGAAATGAAAAACAGCAGGCCAGTTAATACAGTGACTGGGAAAGGCAAAGGACTGGGCTTTCTACAGGCATGTGGACAGAGAAGGAGCAGATGGATGCTAGTTGTAAAAGAGTGGGAGTGAAATAGCTCTAGATGAATATACACACCACTTCAGCCTTCCAAGAATTAATGGTAGGTAAGAAAGACAGATGTCTAAGATCACTGAAAGATGAGGGAGTTGAACAACTAAAGATCAGCAGAGCCCAGACAGGAAGAAATGCGTTATAAAATCTTTGAAGAACAAAATTAAAAACTCTCCTTTGGAAAAGAATTTCTGCATCACCTAAAGGTGTTTTAGCTGTTATATTTTTTAATTTTTTTCCTACTGTCCTTTCACAGAGTTATAGTAAGTTTGAAATGCCTCCTGACACGCACCCCAAAAAAGCTACCGACAATATTGTAAGCCAACAGCCACCGTGTCCTGGAAGGCCAAAGTAGCAGCTACCCCGTAGTAACTTCCAGCACCCAGTAATCCCAGTTTAAGCCAGCATTCGTTCCTGTTTATGCAGAACGCAATAAACCCACTCATAACCCAGACCTGCATGTAATCTACTCTTGCTGTCCAATTAATAATCCTAACAAAACGGTATTCCTGTTTGTCGACGCTATCCATGTTAGCCTATACATCAGTATTCGGGACGCCATTCCCCTCTGGCTGAAATATGCCGTGTACAGACGGCAGCCGAAAGTGGTGCGTGCGGTTTCAGCTCCAGGGTTGGGGATGGTGGCCGTCGCTCCACCGGGGTTCAAGTAGATCGTGTGGATAAAACCGACACCACTGTGGAGCAAAAGCTCCTCACGTTTTAAAGCTACTCCGTGGACTTCAGTTATGTTAGAGTAGGATTTAATCTCGTGCTGCCAGTCTCCAGGGTGGGGTGCATTTCTCCTTAATATGCTGGTCAGATTTAAGACACGGTCAGAGGAAAGCCACTGGGCAAATGATAAACCAAAGACGAATCTTGTTCCTGACCTGTTTTCTACCAACCTGGATGAAACTTGTGTGTATGCTCCCAGTCTTAAAGGAAGTCAAGTGGCTGATTTCCACTCCTGCTATTCAGGATCTGTGACAGCCTCTGTTAGTGACAGAGGACTGGTAAAGCCATAGGAAGATTTGTCAACATGCCACATCGAGTGACTTTTGACATTCCTAAGATATATTTAGGGGAAAAAAAAATACTTTACACTCTTTCTTCAAGTCCTTCCCTAAAACTCTTCCTACACGTCTTCTGGATGCCTGAGAAACACCCAGTACCAGCTGGCTGCGGTTGTTGGCACACACTGGACCTGCCTGGCTGTAGCTTTAATGCGTGAACGCCATTGCACGCATCCGCGGTTAAAGTGCTCTGGCACCCATGTCCACTTTGTCTCTGCATTATCTAGTCAGCATCAAGCAGCAGCGACGGGCCGCCAGCGTGCTGGTGAGCGTTGCTGCTGGTTCCACCATCCCAGTGCTGTCTCGCCTGCACTGGGAGCACCAGCGGCCCTGGGCTGCAAAGGGGAATGGGTTGTACTGTCTGTGTTTCAGAGGTGTCTTGGCCCGTTGATTTCCATGCCACAGGGGACAAGCGTGTTATGAACAGAGTTTGGGAAATGGATGTGTTTTCAACAGCCAGCACAGATGAACTGGGCTGAATGATGGCCCATCACGGCTTTGCTGTGCTTACACAGTGTCCAGGGAAACTGAGATCTTGGTCTTCAGCTGGGGCTCCTCAGATCGAGAGAAACAACAAAAAAATGCCTAAGACAATAACGTTGTAATTTGTAGTCTCTGGTCTTAAATTATAAATTCCCTAAAGTGAGGATTACACTTTCTGTGCTTCATGGCATGCTGCCTAACTTGTTTCATCCTCAAGGGTGAGGAGGTGAAGTTCTTTTTTTAACACATTGACAGTCCCTCCAAAAGCTCAGCATCAATCTCTCCAAGATTTGTCTTTGGTTTAGTTTTGTTGAAATCTCTGTCAAATTATTAGCTATTTTCTGCAAAGATTAAAAAAAACCAAAACCCACAAACTTCACCTTCAGAAAACTAAAAGCTTCAAAATTTTCTTTGCATCTCAAACCCCCCTCTGCCTTTGCTTCAGCCAAAATAAAACAAACCCCATTTTTCAGTTGCACCATGTTTCCAGAAGTAACTAGTTCTGCATACATTTTTGTAGTTGACCAAAGAAATACGTGCTGACTAACGGCAGTCTTAAGAGATTACCTCAATATCACAGGAAGGTCTGTATCAGAGTTGGAACAGAAGTGTAAAGTGCTGGCTGCAATTCCCACTTGTACCTTTATAAAAAAAAAGGGGGGAAAAAAACCAAACGAAAACCACCAAGCTCTCATTCCCCTGGATATGAATCATTTGCTTGTTATTTTTGCAGCTTTTCTTACTGCAGTTGTTTTGGAGGCTGCATGAGTTTCTACTGGATGAACTTTGCAGATTCAGGTCTGGGTTTGTTTTTTTTTTTTCCAAAAGTACTTTTCCTAACTCTTACATATTCTCTAGAAGTAATACATTCAAGGAAGAAACAGCCTCTGAAAGCTCTGTTACAATGTGATTGAAATAATTTCACTCTTTAAAATGTTTTGCCTTGTGAGTGAAGGAAATGTTTGATAGAGTTTTGTGTTATATTTATATATTTTACTGTATTTTAATGCTTGGGATAGATACAATTTTATGCTTTGTTTCTTAGCTTTTCCAAGAAATTAAAAATTAATAAAATATAAAGTGTAAATTCGCTTCAGCCTACTCTATTACATCCCAAAAGATAAAAAGCCAGCTATTAATGGCCAACACAGTCAGACTACCTGTGGTGCAATGAATTACAATGATAGGATACAGTTCTTGATTAGGTTATGCCCATCTTCTGATTGAACAAAATGAAGCTGCTCTTATAATAGAGATAGCATACCAGGTGAGCTTCATGGATATGCATTTTTACATACTTTCTAAAATTAGTTATTTCTTTCTACGGGCTTTGTGGCAATCTGGATATTCTGGAGTTGGTTTGGTTTGATTTTGATTTGTTTTGATTAGTTTGCCATCACTAGTGGAAGTCTGAAGTTAGACACAGGTTTCAGGGAGTTACAATCACATTTGTCTTTTCTCCCTTCCACTAAGTGTTAATAAATGTGAATGTGACTCATCCGTATGGTTACAGAGAGAAGACCAGCAAGGACTGGACATCCCCAGTGCAGCCAAGGGAGGGAGCATGAGCAGGGACTGGCTGCTCGCTTGCTGCAGTGGAAAAAAACAAGGAAAGCGAACTCTTGAGACTTACAAGAAGGTGCCGGCAGGGCAGGTAGGTGGAAGGCGTAATATTGCGTGCCGGGCAGAGGAGGAATCATTGAGGTCATGATGGAAATGTTATACTTAGGAACATCATGGGAAAACACTGGACTCCATTGTTGAGGAATTTTTATTGTACCCCTTGAGGATTATTAAACAAACATTTGTGCTTAAATATAAAAATAAATACTAATGAACAATGCATTGGACAAAATCCCATGACCATAAGCGATTCCGCAAAGAGCCTGCAAAGATGCGTCAGGAGCCGATTCCTTACATAAACTTGCACTAGCACCAATTCTGAGAGCGTTGCGTGGGGCACCTTGGGTCTATCCCCCAGCCCAGCCCTGCTGCCCAAAGGTTTCCAGGATCACTACAAGACAATGCTGAGGCTGTTTCTTATCTCATCACCAAGGGAAACTTCACTGCCTTGCAAGGAGCTCCTCTGTCTCTGGCATCCCTCATGCCAGCCAGTTTAACCCCTTCTGCAGTTGGGCTGTCTTGCCCTCCATGCCAGATCATTCCTCGGTCACAAATTACCATGTAAATGCAACTGCAGGGTTTCCAGGCCACTAACTGAGGGGAATAAAGCAGCTTATACTTTTGCAGGTATTGAATACAAACTCTGAGTGAGCCAGAATCTCATGAGCTACTGCCCTCTCCAGAGAGCAGTGCAGAGACACACCACCATGGACCAAAACCCCGCACGTGTGGACTTCGCCTCCACTGCTTTCTGTGTGGGGATGGGTGCGATACGCTGCGAGCAAGGGTGATGCTGTGGCTGGAAAAAGGGAGAAGCATCCACTCCTCCGGGGGAGTGCTCAGGGGGTGACAGCAGTTTGGCCATACACGGCCCCGTTCACACCGCCATACAGATATACCAGATAAAGTACCCATCTGATTCGTACTGCCAGAGGCTATAAGTGCAGCTCCATAGCCCTGCTTAGCCTCAAATATAGCACCAAGAGCCCTGTTTACACTCCAGGAAAAGAGCATTTTTAGCAGAGGTTTGAGACATAATTATGTCTCAAAAAAGGGACATAATTTTGGTAGAAACTATTTTCCCCTCATAAATGCGAGTACGGGGTTCACTCATGAACGTCTCCGCTCCAGGGAGCATTCTTTCCTGCAACTCGCCCCAGAACTTCCCCCTAAAATCAATCTGATGGAAAGCAGTGAAGGTGGATGGGTACGCCCAGCTGACTCCCCTGTCAGACTAAAATGATGACAGGTACAGCTTGGGTTTGATCCCAGGTGCTGAGCAGGTGGATCACAAATAAATCACTGCATTCATCTCCTTCACAGCTCGACAGCTCACTGCGACTCTGTGTGGAGAGAAAACATCCCACAATTTCAAAATGCTGTTCTGAAGATGGCACTCATAATAGAAACTCTGTAGTCATCAGAAAAAAAAAAAAACCAACAATACCAATAACTATCTGGAACAGCGCAAATCCCAGCAACTGGGGATTCAACTACAGTATCTAATGCCTTCCAATGTGACCTGGACTTGCGCTATACTCTCGTGCTATGGGAATAAGGGGCTTAATCCTCAAACTTGCTGAGCATCTACTGAGAAGTGCTGAGTACTTGGTATTTTCTGACTTCTGTAGGAATATATGCTAACACACAAATCTATATAATAGATTTCTGATGATGCAATATAATTTAGCATAAGATGGTTTCTATATTGTGCAGCACTTTAAAGATGATGATTCTTCCTTGCTCACATTGTCCCTTGAATTCTGTCTCTTTTTGTACTGAACGAAGTAATCTACTAGTGCAAAGTTGGGTTTTTTCTGTGGGACAAGGGTGAATGGAATAATAACATTTTTTAAAACAATTAACACATTTAATTAACTTCAGTGTGGCTAGGCATTTGACTGTGGAACTCTTAGTCAACAACTTTTGCCAAAAGACAAGATTGAGTAGATAGATACACAGATAATTTTAAAATATAATTCCCCTTTGAGTAATGAGAGAGTTGATCTTTGATATGAAAAAACCCACAATATTATGAATTATGTGCCTGGATAAAAGAATATTTGTTTTTCATGCTATGCAAATTATAATTCCCCTTCTGTAAATTTAGCTTTCTGGTTTGTAATTCCTATATTAATGTTTTCTTAACCATTCTTAAAAGATGACTCCTGAATTGATTGTTGCTCTTTATCGTCTTCTTTTAAAGAGTTCTTTTTTGTATATTTGCCTTGCATGTGTTGCAGCAAGTCTCCCCTGATGCCCTGCTTCCTTCCTTCCTTCTCTATGCCTATACTTAAATGCTGGTGTTCTGAAATAGATTTTTGTAATTACAAAATAGTGAAGACTGCCTTTTTTTCTGGCCTGAAAGCAGAGAGCTCTTTAGGTTGATAAGTCAGGCAAGCCATTGAAACTTAGTTAGCTTGAAGCAGGAAGAAAACTTGCTTTGAGTAGACCCTTGATTGACATAAAGGAAGAATCAAGCAATCTTTGATGTAATCATAATAAGATCCTTACAGGTGAAGTAACATGCCAGGCTGACTTTTTAAAATATTTGTTGCTTCTTTTTCCGATGGAGACAGCCATAGACTCACAGCAGAGTCTCTGCTTATCCTAAAGAAATTTTAAGTGCTTTGCCTTTGACATCTGAGTGTTACTTTAATCTGAGAGTGATGAATTTTTTCAGATTCCCTTTTATTTTGCCTTTAATTGAAGGAGAGGAAAACCAGAACTTTTCAGCTGACTGTAGCTGTTATATCAGCAAACACCAAAACACCGGGGTTTTTTACTGCAACCTGTTAACCAATTTTTAAAGAAAAAAAACAGAACTGTGGCAGAATTAATTCTAGTTTTATGTTATACTGCACAGCAACTATAAACAGGACTGTGTTAATGTTTATTGGCTGTTTTTTGGTGTATTTAAGTGCTTGTTAGCATTACAGAATGTGTCGTATGTGTGCACAGGAACTGCTGATTTAGATAGATATAAATGTGTAGGATATTGGAGGGATGCTTTTGCTATTTTTACTGTTTCCTTCAACGTACTAAAAATTTATAAGGTTTCTCCACAGGCTGAAATGTTCATGTAGCTGACACATAGTCCTTTCTGGGAGCTGCAGGAATGGTTCACCAGTGGGCAACAACCAGGGCTCCCAGGGGCTCAGTTTCATGCTGGCATTCGGACCAGTAAACCACCAGCTGTGACTTGGTAATGTCAAACTCGAGGCACTCCTCAGCGTCTTTTCTGCAGCTGATGGGGCTCTGGCAGGACTCTGCTGCCTTGTCCCCGGCACCATCGGTGTGGGTGACAGCCACGTGAGCCACTGGTGACCCACTGCTACGTCACACATGCAGCAGTGACACCGTTGCTCCTGCAGAGTGAGCAGAGGAATCGTGGGAAAGCCTACGTTTGCCAGGAATGATCATTTCGGTGATCGCATGAGGAGGACATCCTCCACAAGGCAGAATCTACAGCCTGGGAATATATGATGGCTGAAAGTCTGGCAGCTTGCAGACCAGATGTGTTTGATGCAGAGTAAAGAGGTGTTTCCCAGGCTGCAAGCAAGACTATAATCCCTGCTTACCCTCCGCTCCTCACCAGGCTTCGCCCTGCTCATAAAATATTAGCCTTTTCTTACTCAATGGAAAATTATTACTCACTTCCAAACATGCATCTTGTCTGCTTCCTCCCTTCCCCCCCCAACTTCATTGCTTTCGTCTTTTCTTTTCCTTTACCTGTTCTCTCCAGCTTCAAAATCCGTTTCCAAACACAGAAAGTTCAGGAGGAGTAATTGCAAAGTATTTCTAGGGAATTCTTCTTTCTACAGGAAAATTTCATGTAAATTTAATTATACTGAGGAATAGCTTCTTCTTTCTTGGCCAGATTGTCCCAGGCCACTTCTTTTCCATTTTGCATCTGCACAGCTCAGCCACTGCTGGAGTCCTTCTGGACAATACCATGAGTCAATCCCAAAACTTCCATTCTGCTGAGAGGAATTCCTCATGAAATAAACCATCTTTTAGAGAGCTCTACTTAGAGCAGTGTGGCCTGACTGCCATCTCCAAGTAGGGTGAGCAGGAACCAGTTTAGAGCTCATCAGTGAAAGCTGGTTACCACTTATAGTCATGGAGGGATTTTTGGTAAATGTCAGGGGTGGTTTTCTGCATTTCAGAAAGAGTTCTAACGTTATCAAAAAGCTCTCAGTTTTCCTTCTAGTTATCTGATAGACAAACCCCAAAGCGGGGGGGGAAGGCTAAACTATCTTTTTTTAAGGATATGTCATTAAAAATATGATTTTAGATTAAAAGAGTTTTTTAGTTCTTTGCTATAATATTTTTATGAAAGAAAGGCAGAAGGAGAAGGGTGGAGGAGCCTGTTAGGCAAAAATGGAAGGAAATGAAACTGTATTTGGGTGCACAAAGATGTGCAGTTTTCAGAACAGCAGCAGGGTTTTTCACATTATTTCAAGAAGCTGTAAGTTTGAAAATAGACATTCAGTGGAGAAAATTAACAGGTATTCATTAATATGCCAAGAACTTCGGTCTACTTCTGTATTCACTGTTTTCTTAAAGCTCTCTCTGATCTGTAATAGCAGAATAGATATAACACCTTTTAATTAGATATGCAGCCCCCCTTCCCAAATTAGAAGACAGACTGACTATAGGCAGGTGAATAGTTTGAGTGACTTCAGATTTCAAAATTATTTATCTGAATTTTTCACTGAAGACTCGATGACTAGAGAGGCCTTTTCCTTTTAACTTAGTTTCTGTTGACATCAGCTGTGGGTTTTTCTGATGAAAAAGAGGAAGAGTTTACAAATTCTTCTCTGTAAAAGAACAGGTGATAAACTTGTAACGGCTTTCAGTCAGGAAGAATAGTTTGGCTGTGTTTTTCATAGCCTTCAAACACAGTTCACAATTCTTTATCACTACTCCCTTCTCATAAGGCTATATCCCTCAGCCACTATAATTCAAGTAGAAGTAGGACTGAGGCAGGAAAGGGAAGAAGAAAGTAAGAGAAAGGAAGGCAAGGAAACCTAGCACTTACAAGATTCAAGAAAATCTTGGCACATAAGCAGTTCCAGATCTTGTGGGGCTGGGTATTAACAGGTATGGCATAATTACTGTTTTTACCTTCCCTAGTGGACTGCTCCGATAAGCCAAAAAACCAACCAACCAAAACACAACCTTATAAAATGGAAAAAGTTAAAATTAATTTAAAAAAAGAAAGTTTCCTTTTTCAGACAAAACACTGGGGAGTTTGCATCTTTCTGGGCAATACAATAGACACAAATGTGAAATACTCCTCACAAAACCAATTTACCCACGGCCAAGTTCAAGCAATACTTTTACCCCTGTATTTTTATCAGCAGGTTCAAAGAGCCACTCTTTTCCTAGCTAATGGAGGAAAGTGAAAGAAAAGACATAGTCCCTACCTTGCAAGATGCCTTGTTTACTTCCCCTAATGGCATGTCAAACTGAACATGAGGATGACTTCTTTGAAACAGCTTAGCACCAGTTGAATACATTAGTTTTGCCTCTAAAAGAGCGTACCCTTTGGCATTCAGTCTTTCATGGCTTGCCTTGTTATCTGTGAGTTAGGGGGTTCATCCAAGTTAGCGTTCCTTTTTGTAGGTTTTGTAGGTTTGCAGACAATGAGGATAGAGCTTAACAGCTAGGTGAGAAATTTTTTTTAGACCTTAAGGTTGTTATTCCTGGAAGACAGACGTTGGAAGTGTCAGTTTATTCTGAATACCTAATCATACCTGTTAAGGTAACGGGTTGTATGTTACAGGGTTAACGTATTATTGTAGACAGGGATTTTTACTCCACTGACATAGTAGGTCTGTGCTATGGGAGGGTGAACAATAAACAGAGAAATGACTGAGGCCAGAATTTCAGGAGCTGGAAATATGGCCCTGGAGAGCATGAGAGGCTGAAAGACAAGCACAGCACAATGAAGAGCAAAGCAAGGGGCCAGAGCCTTGCACTCTCAGTGAACCGGAGTGGGGAAAATTAGCCTTCCCCAGGGAGGGAAGGATAGGGCTCTTGCAGAAGGCAACACAATACAACCTGTACATCAGAGATTGCTCCAGTCCCTTTCTCTGTCCACCTATATGATAACCAGGTGCCAAGAGTGCCATTCATCTTACTGAATGAAGATGTCCGGATTGCAGTTCTCTGCATTTTACCAAGTCACCCAAGACCCCTTTGCAGCACTGAGACCCAGTCAGTGGTGTCTAGAGCACACTTCATCTCATCCTAATGCAGAGATCTACCTTGTTCAAATAAACAGCACCCTCACAGTGGGCTTGGCGCTCTCTACAGGCTGTGGAATGAGCCTCAGCTGATTTATGCTTGCGCTTTAGCCAACTAAAATTGAGGCAAATGGTACCCCAAATGACCAACTGGAAACGTCTCACAAAAAGTTGTGTTCTGCCTAATGTGGTTCTTCATATTGCAAAATCAAACCTGGATACTCTTTCAGTGCTTTTCAACACTTTGTTTAGATTAGCGGTGAGGTAAGCACAATTACACTTTCTATAGCCAGCTCTAGCTCTGAGGAAAACATCCTTAAACCTCTTTTTTTTAACACCCTCAGGGCTTCTTTGAACTTTTCTGACTTATAATAGACTTCTGTGGACTCTACCATTGACACAGAAGAGGTAAGATATTGTGCACTGCTGTCTCTTGAAACTCCTCCTCAGCCCTGGCCCATAACAAAGAAGTGCCTCCCATGGCAGGGTCAGGGCCAGGGTCAGAGCAGGAGACATGCAGCTATGCAAAAACCACATCCCCGCTTCACACAGACCTGTTGCTGGAATAATTCATGTCTCATTTCCACCACTAGAGTGGCAGAAAGAGTTGTATCATCTGCAATATAAAAGCAGTCAACTTCCTACCTTATTCTTGTTCCTATGGGAAAAGTGATAAATGCAGTCTGCTTTGCTTTGTTCACCTCATGACACTCTGCTTCTGGTGGTATTAAACATATTCTTTGGTGATATTTAAGTGGTACTTAGTTTTGCTTTTGCTTTGTTTTTATTATTATCTTTTACTTATTTTACAGTTGAACTGTTTGCATCTGAGACAGCATCTCCATTTAAAATGTCATACCCCTAGCAATTACTTTTAAGTGTTTTATGTTACCTTGAGGTTAAAAAACATTTTTTTCTCTTAAGCAATACATAATTATATATTGCTCACAATGATTGACGGTTTGTTGAGTGCAGAATCATGAAATAGTACCCTGAATATTACAACAAAGCAAGTCCCACCAAATCTCAAGGTTTCAGGAGCTGTCACACAGATCAGTCATTTTGTATTATAATCATAAAGGCCTCCCAAAATGATTTAAACAATAGTAAAAGAAAACCCATTCTTCACTTGCAGAGTGGAGGCAAGTTGATCACTGTAATTGTGGGAGAGGCAATAAGATATCACAAGGGAAAATAATCTCAAGACATTTCAGATTTCTTCTTCGTGTTTCCTGGACATTTTTTTAATGTTATGTGATACAATCTCTAAGTAAGAGCAGTTCTATGAAATGAAGTAAGGTTGTGTATGCATCAAACCCTTGGGAAGATGACCCTTTTCGGAACTTCTTCAAATGGGAGAACTTTGAGCACGCAGCAGCAGCAGGTGTATGGCTGTAGCTTTTCACCTCAGGAGCGTACACACAAGGAACAGGACAGCATACTGAGTGAACAGCCAGCCTTACCTCTGATCCCGTTGGGTGACAGATACCGCTTTTGACTGGTAAGTGCAAAGGTCCTCCCAAACTGCTTAGCTTTGGGATAGAAATGATTTATTGTGGCAAACTTATCGACTCCACTGTTTTTGCAGCTGACAATCTCTTTCAGGCTAAATTCTGGGGAAGAACGCACGCCCCACCCCCCACTCCGAAATTGCATATTCACAACGATACACTACTGGTTTGGTTGAACAAGATCTCATTTTTAAAGAATACCAAACCAAAACTCTGAAAGAAAAAAAAATGGTTCTCGCCAATAATATTCCCTGATGTTATTGAAAGGCTGGCCAAGATCTTCTGAGATGCCAAGATGAGTCATTTTAAGAGCTCAGGTTTTTAGCTCACAGATATCAGACAGGAATTATTTATATTATTCCTATGCAAAAACAACCAGAGTAATAGGCATGTTGTAATTCGGTCAAAATTACAGGTAAGATTGTGTGACATTTCAGAAAAAAATGCAACAAGAGACATGCAAAATGAACATTTGCACTCCTTGCACAGACAACAGTGTTTAGCAAGCATGGTTGTGTATTCAACTTAAGCTAAGCTAGAACAGTCCACCAAAACTAGCAGATCTGTTTCTCTGATTTGCATGCAGAACAGCTATTCCATTTAATGAGACTCACTCACACAGAACTGTAGGAAATGAAAAACTAAATCAGCCCCCTTGACAAGCCTAGCGAATTAAAACTCAAACCTGCTAATATAAAGACAATACTATCATGCACTTTAAAATCATATGTTATAAACAAAAATATAGTAGTGGAAACCAGAGCTAGATATAACATTCCAGTGAAAATGCTTTTGACTTTTCTGAACAGAAAAGGTCAATTTTGAAGAAATAATTTTCTGGTTTTCCCATTAGAACGTGACAGTTCTGATGGCCCTGGCCCAGGATGGAAAAGAAATTCAGCCATGTTTTTGGCAATGACTTAAGAAATCGCTTTAAGCTCGCACTCCACAGTTTGCCACATAAGGAAAGTGTTTTGGCCATGGTACAAAGCCTTAAGAGCTGACCTGCTGCACAAGAGGAAGATCTTTGAAACCTTTCTGCTTTCAAATATTTGAAACATTTGGAAGGGAGAAAAATTTCTTATTGCTCAGTTCCATCCCCAAATTTTTCACTGTTACGACTATTACATAGTACAGTGATTAAAATCCTTTTTCATCATGTATAATTGTATTGCCCATCATCAGCTGAAGTAGTAGACAATGATCTCTATCCCAGACTCTTAAGAGCATCAACTAAATGGGAAAGATGCCCTTCTGACAGGGATGCTTATTCTCTAAAGAGGTGGAGAGGGGAATCCTTTGCATTGGAAATCTTTGCTGAGACGAGGAGGTCAGTTATCTCCTTCTCCGTTCACTTTCACTATGGAAGACATTGGGGAAGGAGCTCGGCAGAACCGAAGCAGACACAAGTGCCTTGAGTTACGTTGTGCGACGTCTTTTTCTGGTAGAGAGAACCTAACACTACTGTGGCTGCTTTGATTTGCCAGATGGCCTTAAATTAGGCACACTTCTGCATTAAAACATGGCCAGAATGAGACACAGTGGGGCTGAGGGAGCAGACTTTCTCTGACCACCACACAGTGCTGATTTCATGTGTTTTGCTTCATGCACATTTGCTTGATTTCATTGCTGTTGACACAAATAATGCCGCCTTTAAGACAGGAAGCAAATCGCTGTCATAACTGTGAGTCATACTGCGGCGCTACATTACTTTGCAGTATTACGCACTTCGCTGTGCATTACACTCCTGTGGTTTCTCTGACGCTGTTAGTACACACAGCCATAAGCGGAGCAGCAGGGAGCAATCGCACGCAACACACATCATGACAGCGCAACACACCCACCTCGCCACCACACCGGTGGTAGACGCGCTGGAGAAAAGATCTCACGCGGGATCTTCTGCCAGTCCGGGGACTGCTCTACTGTGGCTTGTGACTGCTGAGGGTGGTCAGCAGCACAGGTAGGCTATGCGCTGTGGTGTCATTTTAAAGTCACTCGCAGAAGGATGGAAAAGCAAAATATCAATTGCAGTGTTTCTGTTCAGCTAGCAATGACCAATAGCTGTTGGGAAGATAATGTGTGTGGTCATTTGCACAAATGTACTTACTGCCAGGCACTAATGGGTACAGTACTGCTTGAGTGAAATCATTTTTCTGCCTCATAAAAAAAGAACTACTTGTTGCTATGGTAGTACATAGACTCAGAAAACACAAGAGCCTGAGGTTATTAGAATTTAGATTAGCGTGCTGGTTTGGGCTGGGATAGAGTTAATTTTCTTCATAGTAGCTAGTATGGGCCTATGGTTTGGATTTGTGCTGAAAACAGTGTTGATAAGACAGGGATATTTTGGTTACCACTGAGCAGTGCTTACACCCAGCCAAGGGCTGTTCTGCTTCTCCCCCCACCCCACCAGCGAGCAGGCTGGGGGGGGCACAAGGAGTCAGAGGGGACACAGCCGGGACAGCTGACCCTGACTGACCCCAGGGATATCCCAGACCATAGGACGTCATGCCCAGTATATAAACTGGGGGAAGAAGAAGGAAGGGGGGACATTTGGAGTTACGGCATTTGTCTTCCCAAGTCACCGTTAGGCGAGATGGAGCCCGGCTGTCCTGGAGATGGCTGAACTCCTGCCTGCCCGTGGGAAATGGGGAATGGATTCCTTGGTTTGCTTTGCTTGTGTGCAAAGCTTCTGTTTTACCTATTAAACTGTCTTTATCTCAACCCACAAGTTTTCTCGCTTTTACACCCATGATTTTCTCCCCCATCTCACCAGTGGGGAGTGAGTGAGCGGCTGTGTGGGGCTTAGTTGCCGGCTGGGCTTAAACCATGACAATTAGTCTAAGTTACTTTAAATTTAGGTCAGTTTTTTAGCCATGGTGTGGGAAAGAAGGAGGATTTTTGTGTACTGCAAAAATCCCCATAGAGACTGAAGCCAACAAGAACTTTTTCAATAGCTGGTTTGTGAATAATGTTGTATCACAGTCCTTTCAACATATATATTTGGGTGAAAATATTATTGCAGATCTTTAATGATTTTCCTGTAAGCAGTGGAAGGTCTGTTTTTGTTATCAGGGTGGAATTTCCATTTGAAGCAACGGCAGCTGTGTGCATAGGCAAAATCTGACTTTGCCCTGCCACTGAATACAAAATAATCCATTTAAAAATAATATACTGTAGCTGATTATAAGTCTTTATTTATATTCGGACAGTGCTCTGAAGCCATCATAAGGATGTAAATCCTTCAAATGTGGATAGGCTTTACCCTGATACAAAATGGATGGAGAAGCAAAATTTAGGCTTATAGCTGTGGTCTTCTGATCACACAAGTTGTACGGATCATTTGATTATGACCATCCTCCTAATTATTTCTAAATCACTCACTTCAGTTTTAAATCTACTGTCACAATTATTTTTAAATCAATCACATCAGCTTTAAATCTCCTGTCACAAAGCACCCGATTTCTTGGGGGCCTCACAAGTCACCTTGATCTGGCTGCCTAACATTTCTCTAAGCCATCTCTCACATTTGCAACTCAGAACTTTAGCCGGATAAAAATTTTTACACGTACATTTCCTGCCTTTCCTATTTTTCATCAGTCCTCCACCACCACTAGAGACAATTCAGATAAAAATATTGTCTTATTTTTCAGGACATCTGATAAAGTTGTATACTTCTCTTCATCTTTCTCCTCATGAAGGTTGCCGTAAGAGTGAATGAGATGTTATTGTTTTCTGTCATTTTACTGAAATAGCTCTGTACGGGTACCATTCCCAGAAGATGACTTTCCCAATATTATTTCTCCAAATATTAGTATTCAAAGCATCTTTCAGTTTTGCCCTCACTGAATGTCCATATACACAGAGCAGAAGCCAGTGAGCAGCACCCAAATTACCTTGTGGATCGGTTATGTTCGTGCGCTTCTTGTGACACTTCGCAAAATGGCTTCATGACCCTAAAGGATCCTGGAGACACATCGTGTGTTTTCTGATAGTGTTAGAGTATGTTACAAATAAATTTTGAAATCCAGGTCCTTTTTATTTGACATGGCAAAAGCTAGATATCTGGCTTTAGGGTTAAAAACTTCTAACGATCTTCTACAAATTCTAAACTATTACTAACCCAAATTATTGGTATTTGAGATTTACAGTGTATGTTCCAATTCAACAAGATAGTTAAACACATGAATAGTTTTAAACACTTGAGCAGTCCTTGCTGAACAGATTAAAATCACTTTGCAGTATTTGAATGCTTAAATATCTCTATGAATTGGGGTCTAAATTTACTGCTGAAGTATATATGATTTTCATAGTAATGCTTACCTTTTAAAACCATATTTTTAAATGATAAATACTGGGTTGTGACTCCAATCTGGTACTTGCGTTTGGAACAAATACTATGCAATTCAAGCTGGTGCTTCTCACACTCTTAGTGCAATTCTGTTCACAATACCACAGTAATTTTGTTTTAAAATTCCATCAGCGATACAAATATTGAGATTTAAAATTGCTAAATATAGTCTTTACAGGTATAACTGAATAAGTTAGATCTACATTCATCTAAATTCATCATTTGCTGTTTACTTCCTGATCACATGCTCTGCCATGATATCTTTTAATCAGCAAACGTAAGGAATAATCGAGAGAAATGTGTATGTGGTGGAGCAAACAAAGCAACAGCTGGGCTTTTTTCACACTGGAGTGTGGTGCAAAACCACAAAAGACATTTATTAGGAACGTGCTCTGGTGGTTTCACCTAATGCCCTACTGTGCGACAAGCAACAAACCCTAAGAACTTGCAATAATATATGAAGCAAGTTTTGTCTTGTGCTAAAACTTTTTTAATTTGCAAAATTCTGTGCACTTGCTCACCCATGACAAACTGAGGGAAAAACTAAGGTGAGTAAATGTTAATGTTAATTATTTAAGGTTGGGGTTTATATAAAAGTGATACCAACAATACAATCATTCTTGTTCCAGATACGGAGGAATATCAGTGCCAATTAGTGCATTTCTATCTGAATTCTCTCAAGTGCAATTAATTGAATGTTTCTTTTTTTGTCTTTTTAACCAAAAACATTGACTGTAACCCAACTTTAGGTGTAATAATAATTAAGCATCCATTAATTTATTTAACTAATTATACTGTAATTACTTTTGTATGCAAATTTTGGAGAAAAAGGTTATCTTTTAGCCTTTGAGGCTTTTTGTGCCATTCTTTATCTCACCTTGGCCCAGCAATAACCAATTCTGCAATTGGAATTTGGTAGCTTCCTAAGAATTAGTTTTCATATCCCATGAAACGTAAGAGAATACTGGAAATTCTAGTTCACAATGGGATGAGATAAGGATATATTTAATTTTCAGTGACCTGTTGCTCAAAATAAACAAAAATCTACCAACAAACCAAGATAAGAAAAGAAAGAGAGGGATGGAAAACCACCACCCTCCAGGAATATTTCTTTTTACAGATACAACCAGAGATTTCAGCCTGGAAAACTCTTTCCCAGTGGCATTTCTTGTTGAAATTGATGTGTTTCTACAAACAGACGAACAAAACAGAAGTTTAGATTGACAAGAAATTATCAACTACATATAACTACAGTATCACTACTGAAGCAGTAAACATAAAGGAATTACATGCCTCATTCTGAGATCAGAAATGTTTCTTACTCAAATACATCATATGCCATTGTCATATGGTATTACAGAGATAAATAAAAGATTGACTGGCAAGCTGAAAATTTATGGCACATTTTTCCCCCCCTCTTATTTACACTACTTTCCATGTATGAATTTGGCTAATATATTCAGAAATATATGCTTTCCTTTGGGGCTGTCCTTGAGCTGTGAAATTATGAATGGCTGGAGAAGAACAGCAAAACTGAGCTAGCAATAATGCATAGGACACAAAAACCGACTCATAGGTATTTGGGAAATAGGAGTTCTGTGATATCCATGAAAAGATAATATATAGGAGGATGGTAAAAAGGAAGGCACTTTTCAAGTGCATTGTAAGTCTCAAACTTGATTTTCACTGGTATAAGCTGAAGTAGCACAGCGGCAAGACAGGCTCATAGTTCATATATTTGAAGAGAGCGAATGTCAAGCTATCAAAAGACAATGCAAGCAACATAAAAATGGTAACTGCTTGCAGTACCATTGACTATACAAGCTTGCACAAACTGCCAAATTCTGAGACACACTGTAATGAGCAAGACTGTAGATTTAATGTGGAATTGTCTGTCTTCTAGTAAAAATACAGAAACTCGAACAGCGATTGCTGGATAAATCAGATCCTTAAAAACAAGACCTAAGTCTACAAACCCACTCTCTGCCCTCATTGTTGCATTTGGGACATCCTTTCTGCCAAGAAAAAGGGATTTTACTCTGTGCCACCGGGTAAGTTTCTACTGGTCCAGGCTCCAGAGACAGCTAGTCCAAGTTGTTTCTTATATAGATTAAAACCAGAAGTGAGGGTGCACAGGTGGAGTGCCAGGGGGGTTATGAACATGCAAGAAGAAAAGAAAAAAAAAGAGTAAGAATGGCTGTGCTAAATCAGGCTAAAAATCCATTTAGGCCAGTATCTCTAGCAGGGGCTGACAGCACATTTCTAGGGAAAAGCAGAATAGAACAAGCTTATAGCAATAGTCTTCCATTCTATTCTCCCAGCCTCCAAGGGTTCATAGCTCAGGGACTTCCAAACCCAGAGGTGGTATCTTTGTATTTAAGAAAATGAAAGCAGTTAAACTAATGGAGACATCTGAGCAATGAACTCTCTGCCTAAGGAATCCCAAAGTAGTTGTGATTAAGCTAAAAGGGATTTAGCACTTGTTTCTCTCTAAAGATAATGTCCTGAACGTCTGCATTGCTACCATTTTAAACCTAGTTCAGGTGTTATTACACTCCAGTCACAAGAGTAACTTCAGGGAAGATGCATTACAAATATCTGACAATTACAGACACAGATTACATAATTTACAGTGCTTTGCTTTTCTAAAATATGCTTAAAGTAGAAAACCCATTGAAATACCTTGCTTTAATGAGAAAAATGACAGTAGCAATTGTTACAGTCGAAAACTGGTTTTCCGAGTTAGTTTATCTGGTGAAGAATCAATTCTTTTCAAAGTTCTTCTCAGGACAATATTTTGTCCTGTCTGTAATGTTAATGTATGCTTAACTGATGACTAAGTAGAGAAAACTGTTCTCTATTTACAGAGAATATGTAACACACATATGTAACTCAAGAATGTTTACTTCAAGAATAAGGAAAAAAATAAAAAGAAATATTGAATTTAAAAAAAAAAAGAAATACAGAAGTATATATAGAATGGATTTCATCAACATCATGCTAGACTGGGGTATAACGTACAGCAGTTTTATATCTACCATTTTACTGAATTCATGTCTGTGTCACTGAAGTGGTTACAAGGAGATACACATTTTTTCTTCTTCTAAGAAACAGTTCAGTATGATATACGAGAATGTGATAAAGGTGTTGGGGTTTTTTAAATTTTATTTTGTGCATCCATTCCTGATAGAAAATATTCACAATAGTTCATATGAAATAGAAGCACACTTTATCTTAGTACAAAGTACCTTTTGCATTTTTTCAGCCAAACCATTCAAACATTAAGGATGGTTAGAGAAAAACAAGGAAAAACTGGGGTAGAATTCTAAAATGATAAGAGCTTGTTTCTGCACTGTAAATCAAGACCACAAAACTTCAATAATGCTTAGGCAGAAAACTTCTACCTTTCTATAACTCTCTGTAACTATGAATCCTACATCTGAATAACAGAAAATAATGCTATCAATACCTCACACATTGCAACAGATTTCTTTGAAGCCCTCTCTTGATTACAATCCTATTATTTCTGTAATACCCAAGAACCAGAAGATACAAGGCACATTCCACCTGTTAACAACAGCTTTCCATGCTTTTGTTTTCTGACAGAACCTTAATGCTTTTTTAATATATTTCATTTCCTTCTGGTAAATGATTTAGAGGTGCCCTTTGGTAAAATCATTAAGCATTTCTTTGCTAAACAAAGGTGACCTAGTTTAGTTAAAAAAAAAAAAAAAGTCTGGTATGTAGATATCATTGATTCTAGCATAGTCTGAAGATTTTAAGACAAGAGTGCTTAGAAAGGTAGATGCAATTTCCTTGCTTTTCTTTACTATTAAGTAACCTAAATTGCAGAAATGCAAGCTGATTAAACAAATTATTCATCAGGACAATACTTTCATTTCCTTCAATAGTGTGCAAAGAAAGCAATCAAACAAGCCAACAGTTGTATAACTTTATATAGCCTGGTAGACTAAAAGAAAACTCTCTTGGCAGCAGGTGGTGGATGCAATGAGGATATAGCAAAGAACATAAAGAGGATTGGTGAGCAACAATTAGTAAGAAAATACATTGTTTCGCCATTTGGTACTTTGTTACTTATGCAACCACATCAAGAGAAGTCATTATGTACCAACAGTCACATATTTCTATCCTGAAGATGAAAGAAAGATCTCTGAAATTTTACAAGAAAAGATATATTTTTCCATCAGAATGGAGATATGAAAAAGAAAATATATGTGTATATATTTTGGAAAGAAGTTACATTGCACAGGTGATTAAATATTGAGGAAAACATGTGTTTATTTTTCTGTTTAGGAGTGTGATCCTGTGATATGCCTATGTAAAACAGTCTCATTAAGTACTCAGAATATTTGATGGGAAAACCTAGCTAGGTTTTGAGGTATAGATCCAGAAATTGAGAGTTAAGCACAGTTATGTTAAACTCTGTAGGATGAGGGACGGAGTAGCCTCACTACACGATAACCTTTCCAGGCTGTGTTATCAGCCTCTGATCCCAGAAGAAGCCCTAAACCTGCCAGTTTTCCAGGCTTTAGCCCTCCTGCTGTTTCCAAAGCCATAATCATTGATTGTGCATCTCCTATGGCCTCTTACAAGAAGCTCCAGTGCTATACATAAACATGGTGGGATTGTCTCAATTTGCAAACAATATCAAGGTAAAATAAACGCAACAAGACAATACAACCAATACTTGGTTAATTTTGTGGAGTAATTATGTAAGGCATATTCCGCAGCCACATGGTCCCTGTTAACCACTTTATCTTGTTAACTCATGAAAAATTGGTACGGTACTTGAACATAACCCATCCCCATCCACATTAATTGCAAAGCTGAGATCCCTTTTGAATCAGTTCGCAGACTCTGCAACTTCTAGCTTTTTTAATGATCCAGACTCCTTGCAGGGACAACCCTAGTTACGTTAGGACACCTATAACCACTCAGCTGACGCCTAAGTGGGTGCAAATTGCACACGGAGGAACTGTAAGGTGTAAATTAGTTACGGTACAATGCCCTAACTTACACCTTACGAGTTTCAGTACCGGATTATTCCTAGATAGATTCCTGGGCATTCCTAGACATAAGAAGTGGGTGTAAGTAACTTTAAGGCTTACGTAAGCAGTACACAATTGTTTATCTTACGCATAAGCAACACATTGTCGCTGGGGGCCAAAAGTCAGTTTGCTACACTACTGTATCTGATCAAACAACATAAAGGACAACAAGAGAGTGAGGGAGTGAGTGTGTGGCATAATCAAGCAGGGTAAAAGCAGTAATCTTGTTGGTTCTTAAATAAACCCCAGTATCCAGATCTGCTACAGGTTGTCATTTGTTCTGTCTCATCTATGACAGCTTCTCAAATATTTTACCAAGTAATTTCTATTTATCACAACAAGTTTCTAGCCCAGACAGAAATGAGGACTCTTTTCCTCAAAAGAGAGTAAGAAGCACAAAAGTAATCCAGTCATTTTGCCCATATATACTGATCTCGTGACAACTATGTCATAGTCCTTGTCAGCTAATGCAGAAGAGCAATGTGATTCCACTTACAGTTTCCTATTTAATAACTCCTCATTTAGGGAAAAAAAGGAATGACTATGTAGGAGGACTAGTGAAATTACTAGTGAAATTATTTTGCTATAAAAGAAGACCAGTAAAACAGCAAAATGAGAAAATATGTGTAATATTCCATCTCCTCTTTTACTATTTGATTGTAATCTTGTATATGAGTAGAAACATTAAAAGGAAACTAGAAGCAGGGCTGAAAGTACTTGAAATGTACCCTCATTTCCTCAGAACTGGACACATGCTCGTATTCCAAAGGCTTTTTCGATAGTCTCTTTCTTCCCACACAATCCCGACTGTATTTTCACTCTAATATTAACCAGAGCAAGGACTGTTCCCATTTTCAATGGCAATGGACTCCGCAGGGGTTTGATGCTTGTGTGTCTGAAGGGGTTGAACTCAACGCCCTTTGTTGCTGGTTCATCTCTTGTCTTGGGCTTGAATGATTTATTCCAGGATATTAAGCCACGGTGCTTGACCTATACTCAATTTATATTGGATGAGTATTCTTACTAGAATTTAGTGATGGAGTCTTCTGTTTAGTTTACAACAGCTAGCCTGTTGTCTAGGTGTGAAGGAAAATGAGGTCGCGCACTTTGCCTTTCTTGGTCCGCTGTCGCAGTACCTCATACACTCCTGTAAGAAATCCCTGTGCTCTTGTAAAGAGGTTTTCCTTAAAGGTTAAATATTCCTTTTCCTGACACATTTTCTATAAGAAGAATGTTACAGCGGCTTAACGGTTCTGGTTCAGCTTTGCAACAGGGAAAACTTAGACAGGTGTCTCAGGAGAAAATCCTCTAAAAATATGCTTGCAGAAATGTTGTACTAAGTGTTGAAAATTGGTTAAATTACTTGCAGTAGGTGGGGGGACATAATTCTGTTTGCTTCTCTTCCAAATCCTATGACTCACGTTCACCTTCATAAAAGTTATTTTTGCTTTGGGAACCACTACAGTTCATCTTTACTTCTTCCAGCACTTTATAAGCACTTAGTAGTAAATCATCTGGACCCAACTACCTGATCTCTTGTATTGGTTCATCAACCTCTTTCTTTGCAATCATTTGTAAAGTTAAATAAAAAATATGAGGGAAATCATGGTGAATTCATGAACATATAACTAAATTAACTCCAAGAAAGTAATTCAGCTGGCAAAGGTGAGTGATATATATTTATTTTAAATTGGTTTTGTCAGAATATTCTATTAAATTAAATACAGAAGTTACAATTTAATGACGTGATTTCATTCTGTCTATTTAAATGGCTTGATTCATTAATTATTTAATGCAGAGATTATTTAGCTTGAAATGAATATGCAATTAAATCTTTCTCTAAGTTCATTTGTATTATGCACCGCAAAATTCATGGCTTACTATGTTTCTTGTTTAGTATTTTGAATGGGCTGCAGCCAGGTATGTTGGGAACCCGTAAGAAACCCACGCAGAGAGGCTGCTCCCTCACCTCCCAAAACCTCACTGGAAGCACTACCTACCTGCTGGTACAACATTTTCCAGATTTGGAGCCATTCCTGTTAGGGAACTGGGCAACTTGGGGGCAGAGTTTGGCCCACTGTCTTTGCACCTCCTACCTGCTGCCTCTTAGGTATATAATTAAGCTGTCTGTAGCTTTTGTTTTGCAAACGTGCATTCATCCGATATGTGAAGGGGGAGGGGAACCCTCAGACCATTCTTTTTAGTCTTCAATTTTCCCATTAGGATGTACTTGAAAAGGAAATTAAACTGGAGCTGTGCTGATGATTTATTGCAGGAAGGAACACAATTTACACAGAGAAAAGTGCAATTTTAATTTTGCATGGTTCACTAACGGTATATTCCTATGTTCTGCCTATGGATGTTGCAGTAAAGATGACAGTGTCACTTTGTTTTCTAATAAGGGGAAACATAAAGCTTATTTTTACCTTTAATATATTATTCTAACGTCTTTTGTGTACAATAAAAAAGAGGTTTCTGATCAATTTGTATTATTATTTTAAAGAAATCCACATCTACACTTTTCAAATCTTCGAAGCTGTTTGCATATGACACTCTAACATATATCTAACAATATCTTAAAATGTATTGGCACACAATGGCACATTTGTAGTAATAGTTCAAAATGTTTATTATGCATTTTTAAACCATATAAGTAGTTTTCCAAAGTAACCTAAATGTTTATCACTGTTTGTTGCCTGCAATCAACCCTTTGAAGCTGGCAAGTTAGGAACTCCTGCTGTTCATGGTAATATATTTTGCATTACTGTCTCGCTTCAGGAGATCTCGATTTGTGGGTCAAAAATGTTAATTAATTAAATAAACAAAATACACCGTTGACTTCTATTAGACTTGTATTATCTCTGTGTCATGCTACCACCCATTTATTTAATCTCTGAGGCTAAATATATAGTATTTACTTTTGGATGGGAAAGAAGAGTGTTGATGCTCGGAACTGCTATCTAGGAGATATGGAACGTGTAAATGAATTGTTACATTTTAAATGTAACGAAACAAAAATATTTTTGGTTTCATCGGAAGAGTTATTGCACTGTCTTCTGTGAGACAACTCTGCATGACTCTGCAGGGAGTTGATATTTCCTCTTTTTGCATTATATACTTAAGACTTTGGAGTTAACTTTACTAGATACCATATGCTATTTGATGAGGGACACTGTGTGGTTTTTTCCAGAGTCTATTTTACTTCTGATTCCAGGGGCTCAAATTTATCCTCTATACACAGGGAAGAGAAAAGTACTTGCATAGTTAGTAAGTCTTTGCTAGCTCATATTTTCAGAAAAGAAAGCATCTGGAATTACATATAATGATTTCTGGAAGAACAAGATGTAATTATTCCTTCACTCCAAAAGACATTGCAAGGGCTCAAATCAATACCATCTAAACCATTTTTTTTCTGATGAGCTAATCTGTCTGTTACCAGATTGGTCACATCTAGAGTTGTAATAGAAGTAAGGATCATTAAAAGGACAAAATTCCACAAATGCAAACTTAAAAGCCTACAATTACATAAGAAGTATCACATGGCACCATAACTTTAGTGAACAGTAATTACTATACACTATCAGTAAAAACAAAAAAACCTGACTGGAAGTCTTATGTGCACAATAATTTGGCAAAGTAAAGGCATATTAGAGCTAGTTAGCCAGCTTTTCTGTTTAAATTTAGCTTGCCAAAAATATCTTTTGTAATAGTTTTTTGCTGAAAGTAATATGACAGAATTAAAGAAAAGTTCCTATTTGTTTTGGGGGTGTTTCCTCAGTCATTGCTTTTCCATTATTGCTTATTCTTTCTTGATGGCAAAATGAGAAAAGAAAAAAGAAAAAGATAAGAAAATGTAGTGGAGAAGGAAACCAAACCCCTTCTGCTCCACCAAAAGTTAATGCCTTCCCAAATCTTTTGTTACACTCATTTTTCTTTTACAAACTTGTCCAAACCAGTCAGTGTGATGTTTTTAAAATCTCTGCAATCAAATCACTTGAACAGTTTTTTCTCCTATTTCCTTCTAATTTTCCCTTTATGTCACCATCCTATACAGAAGTGAGCAAAAGGCCTTATGAATGGACAGGTAGAAGAGCAACTTCTAATGAAGATGGATGTGTTGTTACTGCTGTGTAGCAGAGCATTAAACTTTCTAACATAGGCTGAAACCACCGCATTATATGCAGCCTAAAGAGGTGTGCAGTGATGGGCAGAAGAACGTAAGTAAAAGAAGATCTAGTTAAACACTAAAAAAATAGCTTTCAGGCACATGCATTTGAATTCTGAATGAAGCATCACAGCCTTAGAATATTGTCTTTACTTTTGGTCTACTGTACCTGTTCTGGTTTATATTAGTCACCCAGCTGTGGTATTCTTCTGATACTCTGTTATACTACTCAATTTGTCTTGGCATTTTGCCCATTTACTATGAATTACGACTGTATAAATAGAGAAATCAGGCTAAAATATTGGGGGATTTAAATACAAATTTTATTTTAAAATTGCTTTTTACTGAGCCAGCTAGTCTGCACTGTTACCACATTAAGTGTTCTCATTTAGCTAGAAAAAAACATCCCCTATACATTTAAACAGCTCAGGCTTTGTGATATATTCAGGAATCAAAGAGGTAGAAAATATGCCTTCAAGTAGTACTGAATCATTATTATTCCTAGCTTAAATAGATTGCACAAAGGTGGCAAAATTACTTTAAGAGTTTTCTTTGCTGGATAGTTCTTCCTGTACAATCCAAAGCAGGAAGAGCAGGAGACCTTCAAAGAGGAGAGATGCTGTCTGCCACAGCTACAGCAGCAATAAAACATTAATAGTAGGAAATCTGGAGAAGATGAGGAAAACATCATTACGAACCAAGACTGAGAATCAATGATAAGTAAGGAAAAAAACTTTGTACTTAAAAAATAAATTAATAATTATGAGGACAATGGGAACTATCTTCTTTTTTTTATGCTGATTTTTAGCACCAGTTATTGTTGGACAAGAATGCAACACGTATTCCCTTAGACTCTTAAGGGATCTGCTTGAGACCAGGTGGCTGCCCAAATCTTTATTTGTTCATCAAGAAGATAAATAATAAAGTCCAAATACCACTGAATAAACAGTGTGTTTTATTGGATTTCACAAAGACCTGCTTTGTCATACATGCCTTCACATTGTTGCTATTTTCAGTGTTTTGCTTAAAAAATTAAAATACGGCCACTTTCTCTATAAATAGATAGCTGTTACAGACTGCTTTGTGGTACTAACATTTTTCAAAGTCATGAAGAAAGCTGAAGAAGATGTTAATATTCATCTTGAGAAACCACTTTTTTGTTTCAACAGTATTTATTCTTTTATCCTCTTTTTTTCTGTGAACATACATATTTTCTCCTTTTCTCTCTCTGAAGTGCTTGTGAAGGTCTGATAAAGGCCACCACATGGTGTTCCAGAATCTTTTTATAGAGACCACAAAGTAAGACAGTACTGCGTTATGTAAAATGTCCATTGCCCACCACTGGTATTTCAGGGATGATCATTTACTGCCTCCTAAAGCTGAAAAGAGGCACGTGAGTGGCATGTGCATGGCGGTGGATACCACCACAGCTAGTGGGGTACCTTATTCCTTATATTACACATTATGACTGTCATTAAATGACTGTTCACCCCCACATTAAAACTGGGGTAATGTTCTCCCTGAGCACCCAGGTTATATGTCTTCTCCCTTATTTTTGCCTATTGACAAACTCAGAGATTTTTGTTTGAAGTCTTTTATAAGAGTTGAGAGATTTTAACCTCTCTTTGGACTCTAACAGGCAGCAAATTTAGCCTGATGTTTACAGACATAAACATTTTATCCAATACACAAGGAAAAAGTCCCTGCGCAGAGACCAAGTCTGATTTTTCCATACTCCTCTTCCTCACTAAAAGCTGGATTCCCGCTTGCATGGCTGTCATTACTGTGCACGAGCATCTCATCCAATCCTTTCTATCCCCACAAGACCTCTTGTGGGGGGGAACTATTGCACCATTTGTACAGGTGCATGGAAAAGTAGGTCAGTGTTTCCTATGGGGTTAATGACGTAGAAGTCACATAATGGACCATTGCTCACCAAAGACTGTTGAATCTTTGTGTATCACATTGTTGTGGAATTCTGTCCTTTACAAGCCACTGATATGAACACTGGGACCTCTTTCAGACCTTTGTGCAGGTTCTCCATACAGCAATCATTTCTATGGCTTTCCCTATTTTCACTTATTTTTTCAAGCTTCCTCTAAAATTTGTAATTTATTGAGCAGCCTCTCAGTTTCCCCTAGTTTTCTCAAATAAAGAGTAATTTCCAAAGCATTCCTATTCTGGCCCAATTTTTTTTAATTTTTTTTTCCTGGCCTATAAGTGTTCAGAAGTCTGTAGTACCTTCAAGCAACAAAGCACTTCTGTTGTGACAGCTATTTCTGTTTAGTTAGGGCATATCTACATGACCAAACTCTGTCTTTGCGGTGGGTTGGAATTGCACGAGCCAAATTCATTCAGAAGGTGGATAGCCACACTAGCACAGAGTTTTGCTCATAGAAATAAGTCCTTCTGAGAAGTTAATTAGTTGGTATGCAACACCTTTGCACTTTTCCTGAGGGTTTTGGTGTCCAAGGGATCTTACTCACCTCTCAGCCTACCCACGACAATGCAGCAATTTGCAACTCATGTATTAAACTGTTATCCTTCATCTTTAGTGCACTGCTACCTATGCAGGAGGTGACATACAATAAAAGAGAAAATGCCTGGATGGATTGTTCTGTGGCTGAAGTACTGTGCACAGTCCTCCACGTAGTCACAACCTGGCACGGTATTTGTCCAATATCTGATTTTCCTTATATTTTCAAAAGTACCAAAGCGATCTGCTGACTTATTCAGGAGGACTGGAGATGGCATTGGGAGTGAGTTTCATCACATCTGCATTTGCCATGAGAAGTCTACCTACCACTGGTCTCTTTGTCTAGAGTCATTATTTGGTAAGGGAAAAAAGAAGAGGCAGTTCTGCAGCACAGTTTGCTGTATTATAAGGTAGCTATCTAAAATAGGCCAGGTGAGCCTAGAAGAACTGTTTCTCCCATTTATTAAAACACAAATTCTAAGCAGCTGGCTCAGAGACAAATCTATTCTGTAGCTACTTAAAATGAGGTAAGCCAAACTTCCTTGGGGAGAGTGAGTTAGATTTCATATGATTTTGGCAAGGTACTCTTTGCTACCTGTGGCAAATGTTAGACAAACAAGTGTTCAGTTACTTCATAAATTCATGTTTTTCCTTTTCTTTTTTCTTTGCCTTTAGAGTTTGAGCTTGACTTACTCAGCTTAACTTATTTATTCAGCTTTAGTTACTACTTTTTTTTTTCCCTCCTTACTTCTTTTCCTTTTTTGATATTTCTTTTTGGCCATTGTGTTGGTCTGTTTTCATTACAGTACATACAAGCCATACATAGAAATTTTGAAAGTAGTCCATTACCATTGCACATTTTGGACATGCCTTAGGGTAATTCCTTTTTGTGACTTAATTCTGTTAATTTTAATTTGAAGTTTCTTGTACTTCCCCTAATTTTTTTCTACTATAGTGTAAAGTCTTCAATTCTATTTAATTTTGTTTCAGCCCTATTGCTAATGTAATTGTGATCAATATTACACTAATCCCATTTGGCATTTTTGTCACCCATTCTTTCCTTTAAAGTGAACCTGGACTGTTTTTAACTAAGTTTCCTGCACGATATACCACATAGGTCAACATCCTAATTCTATCCAATATACTCGGAGATATCATTTCATTATTCCCTTCTGCTGCATTTTAGATCTTCTTAATGTCCCTGTCATTCCATATTTCTCCTGGAGCTTTATGGAGGTAATTCTTCATTCCCCACTCCTACCCACACACACATACTATAAACCCATCATATTTAGGATTCTCTGGGATTTTTTTTCTTCCCTTTTGCAACAACAACAATGTGCTAGTTAGTTTTCATTGGGGCAATCTAACAGATTTTGCCAATAAAATGGCTTTTTACTCTCCAGTTTTCTTCTCTGCCATTAAAAAGCAGTAAATTTAGAACCAATAAAAGCAAATGCTCCTTTACGCAGCATATAATCAACCTGTGAAATTCACCCTCACAGGAGGCCATCAAGTCAAATACCCTGGTTGAATGTTAAAAAGAAATGGGTTAATTTTATGAACACTAACAACATTTGTAGCTATGCATGCCAAAATAAATAATAAGGGTAAACCAAATATCATGCTTCAGGGCATAAATTTATTATCTGTGGGTGTCAGGGTGGATTCTTACTCTCCACATGGAGCTTTGTGCAATTGCGAAGGGGTTTTTTATGATATGAAGCAGTTACAGGAATGGGGTGTTTGGTTGGTTTTTAGGGGGTTTTCTGTTTCCGTTTTTAATTTGGTTTCATCTGTTCTAAATGATCTCACGTTGCTTTCTTTCAGTGTAAGAATATTGTAGCAAATGGTAAGGTAAGGCAGCCCATACTCACTCAGAGATTTAATGCAGGAAAGAAACTGACTTGTACTCTTGTCTATGAAGACAGTGAATACTACAGAGGGAGGAGTTCTCTATTAATGAGGTGTCACAGAATCTTTCTTCAGATCTGCCTTTAACTCTCACCTACATCTTGGTGCCACTTGACAGTGGTCAAGCAAGTGATGGGCTGCCATCAGTGCTGCTAAATTTTTGTATTTCCCAGCTTTGATAATCTCTCAGTTATCTGGCTTTTTCTCCAGTTTTTCTTCCTCATCTTCTACCTAAACTGTAAGGGTTTTTTTTAGACTAGGATCATCTTATTGTTATGTGTGAATGCAATAAGTAACGTACTATATTCTAATAACAGATGAAAACCAAAGCAGCCAACACTATATTGTGGATCTTTGCAGAAACCCTTTGCCTAATTAGTCTTTCTCTCGGAAAACTGCTGCCTCTAAAAAACTGTCTTCCTATTGACAATGGCCTTCTACACAGCCATGTCATTCACAAGGTTTCTCCATTCTTAGCTTACAGTTTTACCTCTTTATAAATAGTGGTCTACCTAAAGCACTTCAAGCTTTCTGAATAATGATATTCCTTACCTTTGAATCACAGATATGTAATAATCTTGAGTAAGTTTAGCATAAGCAAATTTAAGTTTAAGAAGTTAAAAAAAGTGCACACTGCTGTATCAGACACTGTTGCCTAGCAGTCAAAGCCACCATGGTTTTTTCTCATTTCTAACCATGGATTATCCTAAATTTCTACTGATTTCTACAGTGATTTGAAGAGGAATAACCTAGACCTAAATGACATAAGTTTTTAGGCTCCTTTAGATAATCTCATGGCAGGGTTGAAGTCAATTTTGATAGTCAGTTAAGCTGGGTGGCCAGTTCCCACGTAACTCTTGGAAAATTTTCCCTGGATTTTTAGTAGGAGTATTGATGAGCTCTAGAGAAAACAGACTGTGTCAGCTGGACCTCCCACTAAACTCTGGGGAAATAATTCAACTGATGTGAAGCTAAAATAAAGAGTCAACACAAACAGAGTACAGTAGGTATGCAACTAACTCCATCACTTCAGAAGAGAAGTGATTTTTTTTTTCTATATGTTACTGTCTACAATATTTCTTCCTAAATAGTCTCTAGTCAGCTGGTTCAGCTGATGGGAAGCTACAAGTTTTATAACTTATTAAAAAATAACTTTATATAGAAAGTCATTGGTTAATAACCAGTCACACACAAGATAAACTAATGTAATTTGTATAATAAGCTAATTTTTAGCCCCTTGCTGTAAGAAAAAAAAGGAAGGGGGGGAATTACCATCAAAATTATAGGTTCACTATGTGTATAAGTCCATTTTATAAAAACATTATGATCTGCAGTCTTAGACTTTTAAGAAGTTGTTCGCTGGTGTTTAATTTTAAAAGTACATTCAGAGGAACTGCTCTGTAGACATGTGCCTCAGCGTGCATTTAACATTTCAGCTGAGATCTGAGAGGAGATGATCATGCATTATCTAACAAGCTACGTGATCAAAATACAATAATTAATACATAATATGACTTGTAAAACATAAATGAAAATGAACCAGAGGGAGGAACTTGCCAACCTTTAAACAAGGCTAACCTATTTATATAACAAATGTCTGCAATATTTCTCATGAGTCATTCCTTCCACTCAGCCTGAGAATACATAATAACCTTTGTTGTTCTGTACCCGAGGTCATTAGCCCCATGTTAATGTAGTCCACTTTTATACAGTCAGATTCTGACTGGTTTCAGCCAGAAACTGCAAACTTCCACAAGTTTTTGAGTTTGCTATCATCAACGGCACATCAGCCAGGCGTGGCATGCATATTCTTGCAGAGGTTGCGGCTAGTGTTGCCAATTCAGCAGCAGTAGGAAAGAAGAGTTTCTACAGAGCAGAGGGGGACCTTGGAGGAAGACATGATAAGTGACAACCCATGAACCATGTGGTATAACTAATTGTTGGGATGGAGCATGCTGTTGGCGTGTAAAAAGTTTGAAAGCACTGGTTTGATTTATTGCTCAGAAAAAATGCATACACACACACAGACATATACATATACGTACGCATATATACTTACAAAAAGTATATTCATAGGAGAAAAAAATTATAAAGGCTATCTTTTCAAATACGGAATGCAAGCACTGTTGATACCAGTCGTTATTGCATGGAGATTATGTGGTTAGTTGAATGACAAATCTTCAGTTAAAATGGTGATTGCTATTTCCTACTCTTATGTCGACTCACCACTTTTCCTCCATTTAAAGAATTCTTCATAAAATTGTGCAAGAAATTAACATCAAACTGAGCTCGTTTCATTGTGGCCTTAATTTAGCTAAAACCAGAAACATGCCACTGAAATAAAAAACAGAGTAATGGAAAAGAGAAGTGGGCTTTTTAAGATTTTAATCATTAAACCACTCTTCCCAAGAATTAGATGATTACATGCTTGAGTTTGTTTTGTCTTGATGAAAAATTTCAGGACCTGAATTGTAGAAGTTGAGCACCCCTAAATCATTACATTAACAAAGGAATCTGTCAAATAGGAGAAAATAAATTGAAATAACCTGACTCCTAGTAGCAATTAATTTTCACAACACAAATGAAAGGGTAGGAAAGCAGTTACGTGTTTGCCTCATAACATCTTTTTGGACACCCTGATAATGTTAATAAAATATTATTGTCTGCATTTAACATCAGCCCTAGTTTATTAGGTGAAAAAGACATATCTGCTTATGACACTGTCTTTGGATGTTCTTTTTTAATTGTCACCTGCTAGAAGATTCTGATAACATTATCCATTGTCAGGAGGCCCTCCTTCTATAGGGAATCCAGCTGAAATCAACCATGTTACCCGAACTGATATTAGAATCCAGATGATGTAATTCAATATACAAGTCTAGTATGAAATTTTCTTTGTATTACAATCTTCCAATGTTCTTAATTGCCAATCTAACTTACAGCACACACTGAATGCACGCAAAGTGGCACGCTACTAAATGCTTATTTTCATATTGCATATATCGAAGCACATGAAATGTGATATTAGAGAGATGTCTGTCATCTCAAATGAAGTCATCTGAGAACAGTAGAAGACCAGGAGTGAATAATTACAAAACTCCCTGCAAATCTGTTGAAGGTGTTAGTAGTGCCAAAGATCTGATTTTCCATTCTCGTCTGTTTAATTTGTATGCTTAAGGAAAACTATTTAGTGAGAGGCTGAAGTGCATTCGGTAGATCAATACTCCATTGATGTTGATATTTGTCAGCATTTTCTTTAGCTGATGATTTATAGGGTGCCAGAAGCATTTATAGAATACTTAACTCTTTGTCATGTCTCAATTTGCTCTACGCAGAAAATGCTTATTCTTATTACACTGTATTTTTAACAAAATAAAGGACATGCCACATTAAATAGTTTGTAAGTGTGCTTAAAACAGAGTTATAGTACCGCTAGGAGTTGTTAGGTTGATGTTACTTGGTCTAAAATCTTGTTAAACTAGTTTAAAAACCAACGCTTCCTGAACAAAAAAAGGAATCACTTTTTAGCCAATACACCACTACTTATAAAAGTTGAATTAATTTCTATTTTTTAATCTGGACTCTTTTTTTAATAACGTGAAAATAACTGAAAATGTGGTTTCTTTGAAGTTGAACAGGTGTTGCTGATGAAATTAAATCTGAGTTCTTGCAAAGTTTTTCCCAAGATCTGTTAAGAAAATTACTTGGAACAAGGAAGTTGTCTCCTTTGATAAAAATACATATTGCAACATTTTTAATAGTAAAATGCAATTTGCAACTCGTAACTGATAAAAGGGGGTAAAATACCTGACTAAAAATAATGTCTAGCTCTTACATTGTGATTTTTATTGAAAGCTTAAGAAGAGCTACTGCCTTTATCAGGTATTGTGAATCTAAGATGCATAAGGATGAAGCAAATTCTTCAAGCCAACAGTGTAGGCTATAGCAGATTCAGCTAGAGAAGATGGGCTCGTGACTGGTGGCACAAAGTCCAGCTGGAGGCCAGTCCATAGTGGTGTACCCCTGGGGTTGATACTGGGGCCAATACTGTTTAACATCTTCATTAATGACCTGGATGATGGGACAGAGTGCACCCTATGCAGGTTTGCAGATGATATAAATTAGAAGAAGTGGCCAATACCTCAAATGAATGGATGTGCTCCTGTTCCTGTCTGAAGTACTGTGTCCACATCTGGCCTCTCCAGTACAAGAAGACAACATACCAGAACAGTTCCAGCAAAGGGCCATGAAGATGATTAAGGGACCACAGCTGAGGCTGAGGGAGCTGGGACTGCTCAGCCTGGAAAAGAAAAGATTCAGGGTGGATCTTATCAATGTGTATAAATACCTGATGGAGGGAATGAAGAATAGGGAACCAGACTCTTATCAGCAGTGACCACTGACAGGACAAGAGGTAAAGGCCACAAATTAAAATACAAGCAATTCCATTTAAACATGTGAAAAAAATAATTCAAGGGTGATTGAACACTGGAACAGGTTGCCCAGAGAGGTTGTGGACTCTCCGTCCTTGGATATACTGAAAACCCAACTGGGCACGGTCCTGAGCAACCTGCTTTAGGAGAGCATGCTTGAGCAGCGAGGTTGGAGCAGATGATCTTCAGAGGTCCCTCTGCAAGTCTGTGAACCCCAGCCCTCTGACATCTGCTGTGAGTACACGACCAGAAACAAAAAGCTTATTTCCTACTTTGTTACTCTAGTGATGAAAAGCTTTTCATCACTGAATATACACTAGTCTGAAGCTGAAGTAATGCAGTGATAAAGTATATAGCAATGTAAGGCAATGTTCCAAATACAGTGGAAGATTATTTTAAACTCAGAAGAGATTTGTTTGCTGCTAAGGTAGTAAAAAGAGGCCAACTGTTACAGAGCTGTTGTATACTAATTAAACAAATAGCCACAGAAATATCAATACTATCTAAAATCATTTGTTTTACAAGGGTTTTGACATGCTTCATGGTGAAACAAATGATGTTTAATATTTTATTCATGGATTAGTATAAGATATTTCTAAGTAAAATCAATACTGTGTTTTTATTAAGAACAACATTGTCCTTCCCAGCAGAGAAACAAAATGCACCATAAGAAAGGAACTGCAGAATTAGAAAAGAAATTGATAGCTAGTGCTAAAACATATCACTAAGGACAATATAAATAGTTCTTACTTGTATGTATTTAGTCACGTGTCCATTTTTTTTCCATTTCTGGGCCTTTCTTTCTTTCTGCAAAGGACTGATCCTAAAACCATCTCAGGACTTACATTTACAGATGACAATACTTGCATCTGTATGACACATTTGGTGAGATCCCTGAAACAAACACACCCCAGAAAAGAGGGTGGAGTACAGGGACACACATGAGAAGGCTGTTTGACAGAGGCAATCAATATAGAAGAGAATCAATACCTTTACTACTGGCAACCAAATGTGGGTTTTGTAGAAGTGCTATCTCAAAGGGCAGGATGTTCAGGCTGATCTAGAAGAATGATTATGAAAGACAGAGAAGCTTTTGTGATCATTCCCACTCTCTCTGCTGTGCAAGCCTGCAGCTTAACAAAGGTTCAGTTGTTAATATGGAAACAAAAGTGAAGAGGGATGATAAAAAGCATTCTGAAATGCATGAGGAAAAATGGGAAAGAAAAGGCGAAATAAATGCCTTCCCAAAATATACCTCTTGAAATATGTATGAAATGAAGGGACTTGGTCAGTGAAAATGGAAATTGCAGATGAGAACATCGCACTGCTGTTTGGTTGTACTTGGAAAAGCTGAGGAGTTAGGTAGAAGGAGAGAATCTATTTAGAATAGTGAAAGATCATTAGAAAAGAATTGTTATAAAATGAGAACAAAAGACAATAGAAAATTCAGCTTCTACTACTGTCAACAGTTCACTCGGGAAACCTATGCAGTAAACTCCAAAAGATACCTGTCCTTCATTGATTTAGGGCATACCTGACTGTCTTTGCATTTTGAATTGAAGCTGTAGTTTATTAGAGATGTCTCATTTTTGAGATAACAAACAAACATATAGCAAAAAACATTAAGCCTTTTTAAAGATGAGCAGTATTCAACACTCAGACTAATGTTTACTTTCTCTTTTTAAACATTCACCAAGACCTGGTGCCTGATAGCATTTTGATTTCTGTTCCTCAAAAAAACCTTGTCGCTCCAAAGAACTGTACTTCCCTGACAAACTGTTGCCCCCTCAAACCCAGTTAACATTAAACGCCCTTTTGAATGTAGGTAACGAAAGAGGAAGGTTGTGACTGACTGCAGTTCCATCTCCCCACTGCTTTGTGAAATGAGATTCTGAAAGACCCTTTCCAAAAGGGACCTCCTCCATTTTCAGTCCCCTAAGAGAAGGTGAGAAAGCTGTGGTTATTGCTAGCATGATATCTGTCCTGGCATCTAGCTCAAAATCCTACTGTTTAAAGAAAAAAGGAAAATAAAAAATGAAGAATCTCCCTGCCCCACAGGCATAGAAGTAGTCTATACAACTAGTTGCATTGACAAAGTGGTGCGTCCTGCCATTCCAAATGCTAAATATTTGAGTTTTGGCTATCCAAAATTGTTAGCTCACATCTAATTCTTGACCTTCGTCCCCCCTACAGGAAGTCCAAAGGACTGCGTGGTGCCCCAAGAGCGTAAAGGGCTGGTTCTTTCACTCTAATCCAGCAAGAACAGTTCATGCTCAACCATGCAAGTCTGGATCAGCTCCGGGGTATTCACAGTCTTCTTCAACTGGTTCAGTGGCTTTAGCACCGTGAAGCAAGATCTTCACAACTGCTTAGGCTCTTCTGTAAACTCCCCTCTACTCTGTCCTGTAGATTCATTCCACACAGAGCATACAAAAATCAAAGGAAAACATGAAACCAAAGAGGACCTATACAACAAGTCTTTATTCTATGACCACAGCACTTGCTCACTCTCTGGCAGAAGTTTTTTTTCTCTGTGTGTGTGTGCTTCCTTAGAGAAGATAGCATAGAGTGACCCTTTCTCAATAAGGTTCTTTCTGTGTATTCCCTTTGCCCTTTCCCTGCAGTAATATTGCTTAATTATCATTTAACTAGAGATTACATTTCAGCTAATGCAACAAAAGTCAGCAGATGGCTTTATAGGTATGAAACACTATAATTCATATATACTAAAGTAATGAGAGCTCCATTGCTGAATTTTTTTTTTCTGTTCTCTCTGTTTAGGGGAACAATAATTTGGGTTTTTTTTTTTCTCAGTCTTCAAACTCATTGGCTGAAGTGTCTCCACGAGTAACAATCTGAGGTCTTAATTGAGACTGAAACACATTTTATGTCCTAATATATTAAATATGAGGAAAAAAAGCCTTTGCCCTGAAAAGTTTATAGCCTAAATAGATTAGACAAAGACTTTAAGGAAAACAGGAATAGAAAAGGGAAGAAGTTTCATAAAATGACATCCATTTTCAAAGCTCAGCTTTCCTACAAAATTAAGAGATATCATATGTGACTAGAAGAAACAACCACCTATGTATCACCATCCAGGTCTCACAGAGTATGGTGAAAAGCTCTTGAATCTGTGTAAAGAAAACAAGCAGTGAGGCTGAGGGAGAAGTAGGTGTGTCAAAGAAAAGATCAGGGAAAAATTGGCACCAAGATCTTCCCTGGCACTTCCTCAGAGGATTTCAGCACCAAAAGTAAGTGGCAGAAGTCATTAAAACTTTGAAAAATTGTATTTGTGATGACCAACTCCCACACTACACCACATTTCCATACAAATACTTTCCATAAGCTTCATCTTTCAGATCTGTTCCATCTGAAGATGCCAGAAGATGCCAAAATTTTACATTTTAAGGGGTTTAAGGAGATAGTGAACATATTCAAGGAAGATAAATCCAGTAAGGATAGCAAATACATGAAACCAATGCTCTCAAAGTCCTGAAACATAAATTGTCAGAGGCAATATAAAGAGAAATATAGAACAATACTACAGGTCTGGAGAGAAATGTTGTCAAACTCAGCCATAGAAGTCCAGAGAACTTGGCTCTGAGAAAACGCTAAATTAGAAATGAGAGCTTTAAGTCTGAGTGTCATGAGATAAGAAGCTTTCTTTGGTCATTTATTTGTCCTTACATTCAAGGAAACAGTATTTAATCTAGGGGAAAAAAACCCCAAAACAACAAACTGCAACCTGCAAAACCCCCAAAACAAACCACCAAAACCAAACAAAAAAAACCCAAGCAAGAATGTATCAAAGGTATCTGAAAAATTATCAGCTTCTCCTATTCATACTCACAACTCGAAATTTTTACTTAATATTATTTACTATTTCTGTTATGGCTATGTGATCTTAGTCGTGGGTCAGATCTCTACATTATACATACAAAGAACAAGGCAATAAGCCTTGAAAAGTTATATGCAATATAAACATGGTCACAGCTTATAATAAAATGTCCTTTGGTGCTGTTCTAGAAACCCTACTCTGTCAGGCAAAGAGTTTACATTTATATAAGCACACTTATGGCGAATATTGACAATACAGCACAACAGCAAGATATGTCAGTATTTTTTTTAATGTATGTTCAGCAGCTGAAATGGACATTTTTATGGTGGTGTACCACACAAGTGCTTTTCATGCCTGATGAAGCCTGACTAATCTGAGCGCTCTAGGACTGTGTCGCACTTTCAGGTTAGTAAATGCTCACTTATTGTAAAAGGCTGGTTGTGAATGCAAGAACATTCTCTTCAGTTAGCTACTAAGTTTTCTCAGTGTATGTAAATATTTAGGGCTAAATCAAAACAAAAAAAGGAACCGTAAATGCATTTACTATGCATCCTTAAATCAGCAAGAGTGGCAAGAGTTCCAGTTCTGGAAAAGGCATCTCCACAGAAGCGAAGTAAGGTCTCCAGGGTCTTCCTCCCAGCCACAGCCTTACATCGTGCGTTTGCAGGTCAGTGCTACCGACCCTCTCTCATTCCCTGACCCCACAAGCCTGGCACAGCTGGCCAGTGTAATTTGCAATCTGCCAACAATCAATTTTGGGCACCTGGGGTTCCAGGGTGATGGTACAGCTAAACCAGCAGGATTCAGAGGAGTAGACTGGGAGACAAATGCAACTTTAGTGGTAAAGCCCAGCCGTGACACCTTCTTTGTCACGGCTAATAGGCTGAGGCTTGTCATATGGCCTGGCAGAGGTCTCTCGAGTGTTTGTAGACCACTGCTGTGGTCTTCGCTTTGGTGTGTGCATTGTTCCACCTGCCTGTTGTTTTGTAACGTCATTAAATATTTCATATTTCTCGGCTATACTAATCTGTTCTTCCAGAAGCAGCCTCAGAAATTACATGTGGCACAGAAGAGTCTAGAGACCAGCTTTTAGCATGGAGATGGCACAGATTATCAAAATTATATTTATTAATAAAGATCCCTGTCTCATACCTTTTTTTTTTAATTCCAAACATAATGCAAACTTGTATTGAGATTTTCCAGTATGCTCATGCTCAGCATACTGGCTGTAACTTTGCTTCACCCATACAGATTTTACAAGTTGCCCTGCATAATGAGGGCATCACTTGGAGAAAGCTGCTGAAGTTGATTGTATACTGAGATGTTTTGCAAAATAAAATCAAAATGGGTTGCATTTGTCTGGCTTGTAAATTCAGTTAACTCGCCATTTAAAATGTGTGGATTAATTTAAAGACATAGGGCTGGCTGGGTTGGGCCTCTTCAGTGTTTTGTGTTGTATATTACAGACCAAAGTCACGTTTCTTTGGAGTGCACCTAAGGACAGAATTCGGCTTTAATGATATACTTTTGGGCAGTCAGGCATTTAACCTAAGAACTGTGTTGTCAGAGAAGGTGTTTGATGGTGGGAATTTTTATGAACAGATTATACAACACTCTTTGGCACCACTTCTCACACAGTCCCTGTAAATCAGGCACAACTGCTTTATTGAAGTGAATGGAGTTAGATCATCATAAAAATGGTGTAAATAAGGGAAAAATTAGGCCCATCAAATTTGAATACTGACTTTCAATGTCAGATTTTAAGAGATTATTAGCCTTCAATTTTTCAGTGAGACTCTGCTCTTTCACATAGTGAATGTCATTATAGACCTAGCCATAATTCTGAGAAGAGGCTATCATATCCACTAAGACGCAAGCAACTTAATGCAGCCCTATGAATACAATATTGTTCACTTTACTTGCCCACCTGGAACATGTATTTCACTGCTCACCACGCTGTTAACACTACTCTAACTGCTGGGTTCTTTCTGCTCCGACTTGCTAAGTCACCTGCAAATAATAGTTCTCCCTGCCACAAGTCCAGGAGAGTTTTTGCATATTCCTCAGTGTAGTTAAACCTCTTAACCCCACCAGAAGTTCTTAATATTTCTAGGCCCTGAATTAAACTTCTACAAGGGGACAGTGCTCTATTTTCTGTAAGGAAATCCTGTTAATATTATTTTTCTTCATACCGACTAAATTGGTCCAAAACTGAAACAAAGTGTACTTCTACTAGTTCTTAGCATCCCTAATATATTTGTTTATTGCAGATGTTTTATTCTGAGTCACATCAAAACCACAGGATTGAAGTTGTCATGAGTTGCATTTTATCAGCATAAATGAGAGGGTTTTGCCTCATAGAATGATTATTTAAGCTCAAGCTGTGACAGTTCTGAAGAGAATGATTACACATATATTAGCCAAAAACATAATAATAATTAATTTTAGAGAGACCCTGCAATGCAGTCTTCCATGTGGATTTTTTTTTTCTTTTAATCCTTGTACATGACAGTAATTCATTATTCTGTTACTGTGAGTTTGCTGAGCTGAGAATGTATGTGGATTTCATGTAGCATCCAGCCATTTGTGTAGTCTCCTAATTATTTTCTGATATTCTAGGAAGAAAACCAAGCAATTATGGATTTGGAGCAAATGCACGTGGCTTCATTATTTGTTATTTTAAGCTGTTTAGTTTTGTGAGTCTGGGGAGTTTTCAGAGCTTAAAATAAAGAGAAGGAAGCAATCAAACATTCTGTTTGGTGATGATTCATTTATTCAAAAGCCCATGACAAGAAATGTATGGCTGACAGGAACTCTGCCATTTGCAAAGGTGACTTGAGGCACAAAATAAAAAGAGGTTTACAGTAATGTTACAGCCTCTTTATACTACATTAGCATTGCAAATATGCCAAGACAGAATCACATTTTCTGTTTATGCTATATTCTCCATTCTGATGCATGCTCTTAATTACTCACATGGTCCTTTTCATTCAGTGAAATCCCAGATTCACAGAGAAGATGTACAATCTATAGGTCAAGGAACAGAAAATTCTAGTACTACTAGTAGCAGCTGTAGAATTAGTAGTAATAGTACTGTTATTCCAAAAATAAATACAACCCCCCCCCTGTAGCTCTTCTCTTAAACTTCAGGTATTTCATATCTCTCAGGTACTGGAAGAGTATGGCATTCTTAGAGCTAAGATTTCTGATATGACTTTTGCCTTATATTGGAAATTCCTATAGACAGTTGGGCATATTCTAACTCTACAAGCAATCTGTTTGCAAAGTATTCTTTATCAGTATGTCAAAGTCAAAGTTGGAGTAGGAAACACCTTAGAAATGTTAAATGCGATAATATATCTGTGTCCTGTTCTCAGAATTCAAACAGTTCCCAGAACATACACCCAACTGATGTACAACAACCAACAAAATAAGATATTTTTATGATCAGCATTGGCACCCCACTCAAACTCACAAACAGTATCTTAGATTGATAAATTCTCAAAAAAGCTCCAAATCAACTAACCCTACCAACCAAAAAAACCAACCCCCAAACCCCAAAAGCTCTTATGTTAAATTTCTGGAGATGCAATCTCTGTCAAGCATATTTCCGTTCTCACTTCATTGCCTGCCTTATATACAATTTAGGGTTTCTCTAGGTCAAATCAAAATAAAATCATTTGACCAGCAAAATAAGTGAAAAGTGAAACTATGCTTTGGTGGTATGGGTTTTTTGTTTTGTAGTGTCAGAACAAGCCATATACATATTGGGATTGAAAAATTCATTTTAACCATAAATTTTTATAGTCAACCAAAGATAACTGGTCTTTGTACTGATGACCACCCAGCCCTTCCCCAAACAGAATTGGAGATTCTAATATTTCTCAAATCATAAAAATTACCGAGTCAAAACAATTTAAAGATCTTTAGAGTGCAAATTCAACTATGAAAACTACAAGTAATTTCTACAAGCAGTGACCTACAGTGAGTTAGTTGTTCAATCACAAACACTGAAGATGACTTGTGTCCAGCTGAGGTTTGAATACAACATACAGGCATCAGAAACAATTCCTGGAATGGAGTATGGAGTATAATAGAAATATGACTACCAAAGTATTCATACTAAGGTATGCAACCAGTATGGGCAAGCCCTCACAAGAGATTAGGGTTTTGCAAAGCCATAACCATCTGAAAACCGCCTTAGAGTAGGAAACGTCTGTACCTACATAGTTACCAGTCGCATGTATAATACAGTGATCAGTTTAGCAATTTTCCATCTAGTCTGTATTTTGCCATGGTTAAATGAAAGACACACAAGCAATGTAAACTGCTGCTGCAGTCAGACAGAACACTAAAGGATCGATATTATCCTTTCCTGCTCTCAGAGGCAGGTTTACAAGCAATTCTTTTTCAAAACCAGAGTTAGATTGTACTACTTAAAGTGCATTTTGCTTTGACAATTGACTGTGAAAATGCTACCTTGGAGCTTTACCTCTTAATGATTCCTGGATCAAATGTGCAGTTTTCAAATTAGGCATCAAGTTAAACCTGGACAATTCACCGAGTCATGGCATATGTTTTATTTACTTTTAGATGCACTCTCATTGGTGCTCATGAAACTTTGCAGAATTAATAAAAAGGAATAGCAAAATTATTTCCAAGGATGATATACAAAAAGAAGAAGAGTTCTTCTCACTATGTATTTTCTGTATAGGCCTGAAGGGCTAACATAATAACAGAGAAATTAAATCCTGCATAGGAAAGAAAACAAAATACTTATTTTTTAAAATCTTATTTTCAGTTAAATTCTTATTTTCTGCTAAATCTTGTAAGTAGATTATTGTATTGTTTGCATGTGATATTGCAATCTCAGAGAGATCTTCAGTGCCATTGATCCTATAGGGTTGGATAGGAGAAAACCCATACAAAGTAAGAGAAAAATTTATGAGAAGTACACAGTGATATGGCTGCATAAAAAGTGAAGGATGCAGACAATAAAATCCAGTCCAAGGCAAGCTCTCAATCAAAAATATCACCTCCCCAACCAATTTTTCTATTGGTGTAAACCTATAGAAGCTCCACTGACATCAGAAAAGCCAAGATGCTTTGAACTGTCCAACCGGTCTTTCCCATTCCCTGATACAGCTAATATCTAACAATAGTTTAGTAATTCAATCAGCAAGCAGACTAGTTAGAACTATGAAGTTTTCTCAAACACTTCTGCATCAGATTTTTGGACCAAAAGTTTAAATACAGACCATTCTATAGGAAGACAAAACAAAACAAAACAACCTCCAAATACGAATCTAAACTCAGAGAGATAAAGTTTTGGGCGGAGACAATCAAATGGGGGATTTTAATTTCATCTGATATATTCTAGCTATTGGGGAAATGAGCTATCAAAAGTATTTATAGAAGAGTCTAAAACCCCCACATATGTAGTTTAGGGGGAAAGAGAATAAGATGAATTATTCAGTAAAAAATGAACAGTTAAGTAAGAAAAGAACGTTTCAACCTGTTCTGAAAATAAAAACTGTGGGAGCCTTTCATAAATGAACTGTGAACAAATTTATCATGGGCAAAAGAAGATATTTCATTATGTAGTCAGAAGCCATTTTATAGAATCAATATCATATATAAGAATTGAGATAAACAGAGAAATTGGATGCAAAAGTGATATGGCAGTACACAGCAACAAGCTTAACATAAAACAACTTGTCACAAAAAAAAAAAAAAAAGACCATTTCAAGCAGAAGTCATTAATAGTTTTTGCTCATAATCTCATGGGGGTGAGATGACAGGAAATAATATTTCCCTGTTAGAAATTTAGGATATGGTAAAAGTTTGGCTAGGCTACTACAACGCAGACAATACCAATACATTATTTTGATTGACAAATAAGATGTTGCCCAGAAAGGTTGTAGATGCTTCATCCCTGGAAACATTCAGGGACCGGTTGGATGGGGCTTTGAGCAACCTGATCTGGCTGAGCATGTCCCTGCTCATTGCAGGGGGGGTTCGACTAGGTGATTTTTAAAGGTTGCTTCCAACTCAAACCATCTATGATTTTATGAGTCTGTGAAACTTCAGTATCTATGACCAATGAGAGCCTAACCACAATATGCATCCCCTTAATTACTTCTTTTTATAAAGCAGTTTTTAAGTGAATATGAGAGTTTTGTGTTTGTTTGGTTTGTTTCCTGTTCAGAAGAGACATCTGCTAAACCAAAGCTCCAAGTGGAGGACTCCTAGGCAATGGAGAAAATTATTTTCTCTAATTTAATTTTCATCTAATCTCATCAATAATCTTACTTTATTAATCTTACCATTACAAACCTTATACTTCTGTGCCTTCAAGGTACATTAGGTTTTTAATTTGCAGTGATGGGGTTTTAACAAATCATTGTATCTCCCATTTTCCATGCAGAAGCTACTGTCTTCTGTTATAGAAGAATGCCTTTCTAATATTTGAGCTTGATCTTGCAGTCAGACTGTTGCATCCACAGATACTGCTAGTTGATTTCACAAGGTTCTATTTATTAAGTTGCATTGCTGTATCAGGTCTATATCCATTTTTAATCTACATTTTTTTTTCCAAGAGGGAAAGAGAAGAGAATCCTAATAATTACCTGGTCAGTTTTTCCTTTTCCAGGTTTGTATTTATGTATTTTTCAGATGCCACCTGATCTGCATTAAATGTTTTCTTTATTGATGGCAGAATTTCATCCAAAAATGGGAAACCAACCGCATTCTTCATCAGAATTCTCATTCAGAAGGACTGCTGAAGAATTCTTAACACACATAGCATCAGCAGCCAAAGGGAGGGCTATGGTTGGCCTTCATTTCTCCATTTCTTCTCCCCTTTCACATGTAAAGAAAGGTATGTCAGAAATTGAGAGTAAAAACTAATAGTCAGGAGATGAAGAAAATTAGATATTCTAGTACTACAGATAACCAGGCCAGTTAAGGAAGAGATATACGATGAAAAGTGGTGCAATATTAGAGGAAAAAAGGTTGACTCAACACTGGTTTTGAAATTTACAATAAGGTTAAAATTTTGGGAAACAATTTCAAGAATGAAGGCATCCAAGGGACTGAATAATCAGGGAAGCACTTAGTAGTGAATACTCTGGCTTGGGATTTGAAGTGGGTATTTTTGATCTTTGAATTTGCGTATTGAAGTGTTTGGAAGGAATGTTCAAGGCCAATAAGCGGAAACTGAGACACAGGAAAAAAAAGCTGCAAATAATTTGAAAATTTAGTTTTTTTATACTTGAACTGTATAGTGCTAAAGATCTGATGTTTAATTACTGGACGATTGGAAAGGAAATTGATTGATTCCCCCTCCCCCCCAAAAAAACCCCAAAACAAAATGGTACTTTTTTTTTTTTTTCCTCTCAAAATTACTTAAGTACTCTGGGTGTTATAGGCTGGGATTTTAAGCTGTGTTTGCATTTATGACTGTTGGTTTATCTTGTACCCAAGTATGTCTCTTCTGGAATAATGGTAGTCTAATTGTCTATGCTTCTAGGGCTATATCAGCCTCATTCAGCTATTGATGCCGGCTTAAACTTTGCAAGTACTTTACTCTCTTTGACAGTGTAAGACTTTATTTTGGGGCATATTAATATCCTTGGTATCTCTTTTTCTGAAAATGTTCGACCTTGATAAGCCATAGAGGGGTTATTATCTCTGACCTACAATATAGCCGTCTTTGTGTTGCAAAGTAACAGCCAAATTACCGAGTAGCCCCTGAAGACTAACAAATACTGTAGTTTTGTACTAAAACCTAAAACCTGTACATTCTTTCCCTCGCACAAGAATGAGAAGTCCATGGAGTTATCGCTCTGTATCTTAGCCAAGCATTCTCACTTCTTATCCTGTATCGATAGTCACCCTCTAAAAAGTATGTGGTAGTGTCCAGGTAGTACAGTGTAGCCCCTGAAGGACAAAATAATGGAGGAAAAAAAGTTGAAGAAATAGCTACTAACACTTATCTGAAACACAGCAAGGCAAAATTGTATGCAGGATGGTGTGCGATTACCAATAATGTGTATGAGAAAGGGAAGAAGATTATGTTAAGTGCTAAAAAGTCCAAATTTTTAAGTGATGTAGAGGTCGTACAGGTTAATTAGTCACCAAGAGAAGCACACAGTGCAGCAGGATAGATAGACAGCTTGTTTGATGGGCAAGATGCAGTCAGTGCAATAACATCTCTACATGACAGCAGAAGCAAAGGTGGTGCAACACAAAAGACTGTTTCTTCATGAAGGGAAAACCTATAGAGTGAGATCCACTATGTTTTCCCACAAAAGAAAGCACACTGGCTAATATGGTGACAAATCATTCTCCTGAAGGACTGCAGCACATAGGCATCACTTCATATACTTTTTAAGCCCATCAGTGTTTCCACCAGCATTTACCAGGCATGATGTTAAATGTCTCAGTACTTGCTTGTGACCCATCATACAACACATCACAACAGAAACAGCTTGTGAAAAACATATGTTTTTTTCAACTTGTTGAAAAGTTGGACCACTGTAAAAGAAAAGGTTTTCCCCTATGTTATTCTGCATTAAAACAAACAACGCAAAAAGTGCTGGGTTCAAAAAAAAAAAAAAAAAGCCACTTATACCAGTTTTAATAAAAATTGCTTCTGCTCCATTTGGGATAATTTTAACCCAAAAAAAGCAATGGAAATGAAGTTGTAGGTTCTGACGTGTTTGGAAAAATCAGGAAGCAGATGGATGTTTACTTTCATTGGACACCTCATAAGAGCAGTCATGAGATGTGAGAATGCATCAGAATTTTCTCCAGTTGTGAGGGATCCACTTTCAAGAGAGAATACTATAGCTACTGCCACAAGATTTTTTGGAAGTGGGCTGCTCTCCAGCTATCCTGCTCATGCTGTTCTTCCTTGTTGGAATATTTAATTGTTTACTGAGCTAAAGAGGAAGGACAAGAATAACTTGATAATTTGGTAGGTAGGGAGCTTACCTGGAAAACTGGACATTTCCAACACAGTCCCTACTTTAATGAATATTTATGTACATTATGACAGTGGATAAAATCCTGATACTATTTAAAACACTGGAATGTAAAGTCCTACTAAAACCTTGGGTTTCAGCAAGCCAGTAAATTTTCTGCTATCTATGCACAACCCTGTTTGATCCTAAAATGTCTAAGTAAATACAATGATGCAGTGACCAGAGTTGCTTCAGAAACTCATCAGAATATAGGTGCAGATATGCTTACTGATACCCTGGAGTTACTGCAAGTGGAAACCTTCCAAAGTGTCTACATCAAAACAAAAGCTCTCACAAAGACGAAGGTGATTTACAATTCAGGATCTTGAATTTCTAATAGCAATGATTGCTGCACTTCTGATACTTAAAATTTTAATGAAATAGCTTGATAACTTCTTTTATTTGTGATCTGCTTTTATGATAAGCCCTACCTGATTTGGTTGAACATTTTGATGGAGGGTTTTGTAACAGTACTTAAGAAACCACAGACCTTCTTCGCTGCCTACCAGCTGTTCGTTACAACCCTTTCCCTAAAGGTTACCACCCCAACAGCTGAGCCAGAGTAATCATGTGGCAGCTTCTAGTCCACTTCAGTACAAAGTCAGAAAGCATGTTAAAAACAGTGAAGTTAATTACCATTTACTATGGTTTATGATTAACAGGCGGGTGAGATTCAAACTACTGCCCAAACATTTGTTGATTCTGCTGGGGTACTTACTTGGTCTACTTCATTGGGTTGCAACATATTCCACTGTCTACCTCTTGGCTCATACTGAAAAGACCAGATTTAAAACTTTAATTTGGCCCTCATGATAGACTGAAGTCAGCCTTTCTCTGCTATACTAATTATTAGCAAGTAATTTCTTAAAGCACTTCAAAACTAAGTAAAAATTCTCAGGCAACTTCAATGTATTTTGCTAATACACAAGAATGTGCTAGCAAACTGTTATCTAATACCACCTCCCACAATATTAGCGATCATATTGTATGCGATGACACATGTTCCTGGAGAAATCATGGGCATACTGCAGGTGGGGGGATGAGAGTTCTCTGTGTATGCATAGAAATTTCACACTGCCATAAACCGTTCCAGGCTGGGGAAACAATCCCCACCCACACTCATTAAGAGAGGCTCAAAACGAGATCTAGCCCCACCTCTGGCATGCTTTATTGAGCCCTGATTTTGCAGTCCCATCTGTTCTTCAGAACTGCCAGTTCATCTAGCAACCAATCACATTAGACATTTTTAAACTGTGAGAGGAGTTAGCTGGAGCTCTTAACAAATTGTTCCTGTCATCGACCATCAATTTTCCCATTATCATTGACAGCAGGACCAACCCATGGCCAATACCCATTTGCACTTCCAGCTGAGAGAGAAAGATCCCCCACAAAACTTCATTTAAGCTAAAACACAAATTTTGTTCAGCTGAACTACACCAGCTGAGGACTCACCCGTCCCTCAGCAAAAATGTAGAGAGGAACTACTTTTTGGCCCTAGAACGACTACTGAGACAAAATCAGCTTAGGATTCTCTGTATTAAAAATTGGAGACCCTAAATTACTATGGGCTGAAGGAAATATTTTCCAGCAGTTTAGCAAAATACACACTTAGACTCATATTTTGTAAAGGTGCTTTGACATTCCTTGGAAGCTTTGCTCCAAACTCTCATAGGACCATTCAAAAACCTAGTCCATCATTAGCAAGGTTGCTGGATAACCTGCCCCTACGCTAGTAAAACATAGGGCCATGCAGAATAGAGCAGTGGCACACAAACTGCCTGCTGGTACTTGAGAAAAGTACACAGGAATTGTCTGCAAACATCCAAGTCAACACCAGCCCCCATGCACTGGGTAGCACTCCTGCAGGACAGATCACAAATTCCAGAGCCCACTGACGTCCACAGGCACAATCTACTTTACTCATACACACCTAACCGCTGAGTCCAAAAATGTTGCTGAGCCCTTTAAATTTTTTTTTCTGAATTGACATTAAAATACTCTCAAATGGAACCACCAAGTTTAGTGGTCACTTGAAAACCTTATTACCTAAATATTACTTCCATATCTCTAATGATTGGGTTTTTGCTAACGAGCCTGGCTTCTGAAGATGTCCAAGTTTTTCTGAGGATGTTCAAACACAATTAGACCGGTTAAATGTGGCTGCATAGAGTGCAGAATAGGTATTATGCTATAACATCACAGATTTCCACATTGAGTGTGGAATTATTTTGCCAGTGTGTATGACAATGTTTGTTTTCCATATCATCCTGCAGCCTATGCCTCTTTACAAATTTCTTTACTCCATTTTCTCCTATAACATTAAGGCTAAACAATATAAATATTACTTTGTGGCATGTTGAAAATAGGCTTATATTATTTTTCTGTCTCTACATTTTGTTCTTATTTCACTATCATTGATATCTTCCCTTAATACAATAAAATTTACTTTGGAAAATCGATGAAAATTTGTCCAGAAGGCACCCAGAAAAATAAAAGAAAGGGAGGTCTACTAATTATTATTCAACTTCTGTTTAGGGAGCATTACCTTCTCAAATATAAATATTAGTTCCAATGCTAAACTGAATCAGCGATTTGTAATGGTTCAGAATTCGTTCTCTGCATAGCTCCAGGACACTGAAACAGGAAAGGCGTCTTTAATTTTCTTTGGTTTTGAAGATGGCCAAAGACCATTTAAATTAAGAGCTTAATGTGAAGCAGTGATACCCAGACCTTCAGTGTAGAGGGACCATAGAGTCTCCTATTTAACTAATCAGAGATCACATTTCATGATACTTCCCACAAAATACAATTGTGCGAGCGCTTCTCACACAGCAGGAGCTGCCTATATTCATAGGTTTGGGGAATGACAGAAATAGGAAGTGTTTATATAGCTTGAAGATCTCTTCCTCTCCAAATCTGGAGGGGCAGAGAAGAAAAGAACCTGACAGTGGGCAACGGACCCAAAGGAACTGCCATGGCAAAGCAAATTCACAGGTTATAGTTGCATCCCCAGAAAAGGCAGCCTTCCAAACTGCTCCACTAGCCAGGAATCAATCAGACATCTTCTAAGCCACTGGCAAATGCCTCCCCTCAGTGTCATGCAGTGTCTCCAGGTAAGACAAGTTAGTTTTGATCAGCTACCGGCTGCAAGTCAGCTGAGATCCGTACCCTGACTGCTCAGAGAGACTACAGCTCCCCCGATGGAAATCTGGGATCAACCACCATCCAGCTTTGTCCCATGCTCTCTGTGGACTGCTCCTTGACTGGTTCTTTTGCCTCCTTCTTCCAGTCAGAAAGAGATACTTTTATCAGTGGTCCTAATATTTATGGTGTGAAAAGTGGAAGGGGGAGTCGTAATCACACTTGCTCATGTCTCTTTTGCTTGAAGAAAATGTAAGTAGGGCAGAGGATGGGAGATGGAGTGATATTGTACACCAGGAAATCTGCCAGCCAGGCAAAGCAGTATGTTCACTGCTCTTGGAACCTCATCTCTGTTGCTGCAGACAATTTTTTCTTGCCTTGGTGTCTTGAATATTGGGGGTCAATGAAAGTCCTTCTGTGACTAAGATGATCCATCTTTGCTCCTATGAGTAGTAATTAATGAAAAAGTAAGATAGCAGTCTATACAAGAGTGGAGGAATATTACTCTTACTGTGATTAGCCATTATTTCTTAGTCAGGTTTCCATCTCTACTAAATGTCACCAGCAGATATGAAGCAGAGCATTCAGGGCAAAATCAGATGATACCTGAGTTCTGACTGAACAAAACTACATGCTATATTTTCTTCTGTATCCTAGTGTTGCAGAGAACAAAATCTGGGAAGGTACAGAAAAAAGAAACAGCTCCGAATGCAGCAATCAGGCTCACTTCTAAATGCATAATGTGGATGATATTGAGGTGAATACCCACAAGGAAACTTGAATAAGCTAGTTCTGGCATTTAGATATTTACTGATTCCAAACTGTCTTTGTGAAAACTGCAATTTAAAGAGCATAGAAACTTAATTCACTATTCCCTGAAATACAAAAGAAGAGAAGCATGGTATCATTTGACTGATTTATTCTGCTTCTTTCTTCAAGAGTGCCTGCATTTTATTCTCTTGAGAAGACTTGTATCTTTCAGAAAAGCAGACTGGGAAGCTAACCAGGTATTGTCAATGCACCATCACCTTGCAGCTGGGAATGAATTTGATGAGCTGATTCCTGGTGACACAGCTTTTAAAATACAGGTAATGTAAATGGAGAATCTATGCAGTTGTCAATAGTTTTGGAAAGCTTATTTGTCATCCCCCCAAAGTTTAGAAGCAGACCAGCTAAAGTTTTCTCATTACTGGCTGGCATTTTGCAGCAGATAATGTCAGCTTGCTGGGCTGAGACTAGAAGCAGTTAACACTATACACAGTGGGGTGGTGAGGGTATTGAAACACGCCTAGATCCAGATCCAGATTGGAATAGTCTTAAAATTCAGTAGCATGCAGTTGCAGTGGTTTGTTCCAAAATATTTAGATTTTTACCATTAATATATCACATGTTCTTGGAGTTATCAAATCCTACAACAGAGAAAATCATTCATTACATACATTTCATGAGATTCTGATCTTGCTTTATGTTTGTGGTATTTTGTAAACAGTGCAAAGAAGCAATGGGAAATTGTTTCTAATGGTCCTGACTTGCCTTGCTCTGTGCTGGGGTAAAGTGACATGAAGATCTATGTTCCTAAATGTTATTAAAAAAAAAAGGTGTCTTCAAATGCAGAATCAGTTGCTGTGTCACTCTTTCATGATAGTTAAATGATGCTGTAGGAATCAAATACAGGTGGTGTCCTTTGTCCTTGAGATGTGACAGCTCCTTCAACTTAAGGTATCTTTACGGCTGCTCTAATGTGTACCTGAAGATATATTTGATTTAAATTACTTTAGAGTCATGGGTCACAAAGAGCACTTCAATGCCTTCTTCACTGAGCCGCATCAGCTGATTAGTCGCAGCAAAGATTCCTACAAAAAGGCCTGACGCCTCGCGTGAAAAGCAGGAAGATGCTTGTACAAGAGCTCTAATGTGAATTACAGGTCCCAGCTATAATCAGATCCAAGAAAAACTTTCTCAGTATTCAAAGGTGTTTGGATCAAAGTGTTACTTTCTCAGTATTTCTATCCAATCGAGCTTTGCTCATATGATGACAAAACCCGTATGTCATCACAAAATCGTATGACACCTTTTCCCTCTGAAATTCAGACCTCCTTTCCTAGGACCTACACTGGAAAGTGACCTTTCTTTGTCTGAATATGAAGACATTACTGAATGCTTTGCTTTGAATACATCCTAGTGGGTTTTCCATTTGGTTCAAATTCTGTCAGTTCTGTCTGCACTTTTTTTCCAGTACAAAATCTGTAGGAATGCAAGTGGAATGGGAGCTGTTGAGCAATGTACTGACCCTTCTTGTGTTCCTCTCAATCAAATGTCAGTCATGGTCTTTGAGTACAAAAGATGTGTGAGTGTGCACACCAACTGTTATTTAAAATAAATAAACCATTTCCACTGGACTCCATGGGTGCCTTTTTCTGCCCTCAGCTATTATGCTCTTCTGATGGTCTTGCTTTACCCAGAGCTTAAGTAAACTTAGGAGTAAACAAGAATTTTAATTATTCAGTCAAACAGACCCAAGCATAAAAATATGAGTAGCTTATTCGTATTCATTTTCTATGAATATTTGCAGTCACATTTTTTAATGAAAATGAATAGGTGAATAGTCAGCTTCAGCTCCAGACAAGCTGGCCCTCTAGAGCTTCTTACATAATTCATACTCAAGGGTGCTTTGTTTTCCTTGAAGAGCCAAGTAGCCTCCAAGTGCAGTTAAATGGAGTCAGTCAGACACTCGCTTTCTGCTGGAGGTCTCCCTCACCTCCTTGCATCTTAAATTCTTCATCTTTTTTCCCCATCTCTACTGTCTGCTTTTTTCTTACCATGTATTCCCAATTTTTCATTCTCCTTGCATTTCCACATTAATCCTTTCTACTCCTTTACCCAACCCTTCTGAAGCTAGGCAGTGACTTGTTCCCTTTCATTTTTTCTTTCAGTCATTATTCTAATGATGGTGAATCTAGACATTATTCAGACACTGAAAATTACATGATTTTATAGTGAGGAATATTTTTAAATATGGGAAAGAAGAAAGATAAATCCTGGAAGACTCTTACCTTCAGCAAATGCTGTTTCAGTTAAGGAAGATGTTACATGAACCAACCATAGCATGTTCCCAAGAAAGCTTACTCAGAAGGTGTCACAGCTGGGTGGAAAATGGAATTGCTGTCCTCTGGGAAAGTTTACTGTTTGATGTTTATTTTCCAACTAGCATATTTCTCTTCATTGGCAGCCAAAGGCAAGACCATCCTTTGAATGTATTTGTGGAGCTGAGGGGGCATGGTGATGAGGACAGGAGATTACTTAATGCTCCTGTGGAAAAAGAAGTATGTGGAGCACCATGGTGCACTGATCCTAAATGCTCCAAATGCCTTCCCGGGGCTACAACTCTTAGGGTAGTCACAAAGCACTGCTTAATTTTCACAGAGTGCATAGCTCTCCTTGTCCAGGTGACAAGAGAGAAAGGCACAAAACATGGTGCTCCTGTAGCAATTAGTAGTGGCCTCTAAGAAGCAAGGGAGATCCAAGATTGCTTCTACATCCAAGAGCTGCAGTAAAAATAGGAACCCAAATCTTTTACCATGCTCTGCCCTATATTGCTTCTATTTTTCCTTGTATGTCAGAATTAAGGCTCCCTTCTCTACTCCGTTTGGGAACACCAAAAGCTCCACCTTTGCTCTGTGATCCCAGCCCACGTGAATAACACAGAGCTTATTCAAGGGCTTCCCTACATCTTTAATGCTACTTTCCATGCACAGCAGTATCAGAATTGGGACTGAGGACAGAAAAAGAAACTATTACAGCACTGAAAGTTGTTAAGTGTGTATACAGTAAGTATCAAAGACCCAAGCTTATTATTGGATGTGTGTATGACTAGATAGTTTGTGTAAATTTAATTTTGTGTGTGTATGAAGATAATTAATTGGGCATACACATTTTCAGATCACACGACACTGAGGGACCAATTCTAATCTCAAATGAATAATTTTCAGTGTGACAAATCATGAATATCTTGTTGCTGTCATTACAAAAGCCAATTGCAAGAGGATTGTTCACTCATCATCTGAGATTCCCTGTTCTCTATTTGTTTGAAAAACATGTTCAGGAGTTACTGCTATGGACGTAACACACTTATCTAACTTTCCATAAAATACAACTGATTGGAAAAATATACCTAATTGACAGAAATAATTTAAAACCAAGTGGCTACTTGATGAAGGCAATCCCTTCTCTCCTTCTGTATCTGTTTCTTTTCAAAGACAGCATTGAAACAACCCAAAACATTTTCAGTTCATGTAAGTTTGACATTTTTTTTCCACCTGAGTCACAAAATGATTCATCATGGAAATCAAAAGCAAAGAGGAAACTTTAGAGCACTTTAAGAGGTGCAGTGTACCTAGAAAGCAGTGCTCCAGAGACAATACTGGAACAGAGGAGTCCCAGAACTAAAATTTCCATGAGACATTGCAGATAGTACCATAGCCATGATGTACAGACCTATGTTCATTTCTAGGGGACAGAGGAGGAAGAGAATGAGTATATACAATAATACTTAGGAGAAATGCAAGAGCAGAATGAACCATGAGCTAGAAAGATGAAAACTTCATTAAAATTAATTTATTAACAGAATGTGATTCAGCAGAACTGAGCTGGAGATAACATAGTTTCCCTAACATAAGATAACAGCTGCTCTGCCTGCTAGCCCTACCTTTTGATATATCCCCTGCCACTTCAGATGCCAACCAGTTTGAAAGGTTGATGAAAATGACAGGGGAGAGAGATGAATGACACATGGCTTGACAAGTCAGCACACCACTCTAAAAGCCATAATGGGCAGGATGGACAAGTAGAGAAAGAAAGGGTAAGGCCAATGCAAAAAGAGTTAAAAAAGAATAAATTTCCTTATCCAACAAATTACACAGTCAAAAATTGTGAGTTTGGTGAAAAAGAAGAATTAGTTTTTTAAAGCAGGAATTCTTATCAAATTTCTGTTATTTACTTGATCAAAACACCAGCTCATGTTCTGGAGTTGCTCTCCAAAAAATATATAAAAGGGAGAAATTTACTTGTAAAAATTTAAAGCTAAGATTCAGGCAATTTGTTTATTTCAGAAGATACAAGTTTATGAAAAGCACCAAGTGCTGAAAAATGCATGAAAAAAAGAGTTGGCAGAAGGAATGGGCAAAAGTCCAGTAAAAGAAGACGGAGATGCAAGAAAAGTTTTATATCATTAATGCTAATGAATCCCAGCTTTGCCAATCTGGAACTGGGTTGTTTATTGGTTGGAGGCTTGGGTTTGGTTTGGGGTTTGGTTTTTTTTCTTGCGGGGTGGGGTGGGGTGGGTGGGTGAAGGTTAACCTAGGGGTCATATGTAAGAAAAATCTTTAATTTTTCTTTTTTTTCTGTATTGAAAAGGGTTTCAAATGGGACAGGTAAAAAATATAAAGGTCATTGTAAAATTCTGTCAGTAATTGAAAGCAGCCAAGAGTTTTATATAGGGCTTACAGAGCTAAGAGCTTTGTGGGATAGCATGTTGCTGAAAGGATGTGGGAATTTAGCCATAGCTGGGGAGCAAGAGTGAGTGCTGTGCTAGGTCAACTGATAGTAGCAGAAAGAGCCCATCCTTTAAGCATTCAGCAGAACTTTGTTTTTCAGACTTGCAAGAGCTGTTCATCTTTAATTTGTTGTTCTGTCATTCTTTCTTCTGGCATTGCAGCTTCCTTTGTAATATGAGCTAAGTTATTTACTGCCTAAAAATAAAATAAAATAAAATTACCAAGCTGTGATTTTATGTGCAACAGAAATGAAATCTGCAAATCAGCTAGTTCAGTGACAGATGTATATTCCCCAGGAATACCCAAAGGAACATATTTTACTTCCTACTTCTTATGCTACTTTCTCATCACTGGAGACCAATTGAATACCGAATTAATTTTGATCAAATAAAACATTTCATCTTTGACCTCCACACAAGGAAAAAAAAAATACTGTATAAAGTAGACTGGCACCAGAGGATAAGGATCGAGCTGAGAGGTAAAGGACAAGTTTATTTTATTTTCCTAACTTTCACAGTATGGCACAAAAGTGAAAAACAGCAAATGTCTTCATGGAGGGCTCACTAGAGTCCTTGGCGAGTCTTCAGTGAATTCTTTTATATTCTTCTCCCCCAGAAAGTAGCAGCAGATGTGTTCACCCCATGATGCTATATAATTGCTCTGAAAGATACTATGAACAGAAAGTCTCCATAGAAAATGTGTTGTTGATGCCCCACAACAGCACTGCAGAAAAAGTAGGGTGCTTAGGAAAAAATAATAAAATTCATGAAGACGCCCAAGTGATTTAGAAGTCCAAGTTCCATTTCCAAAAGTGAAGTACGTTTGTAAGTCCAAATCCTCGGAGGAACACAGGATTTTATATAGGATGCGGTAAACTCAGTGGTGCCACAACCAGACTGCTACCAGTACCTGAGCTAGTCAATTTAAAGTTGGCTCATGTATCTGTGGTTGCAAGACTACCCTGAGGGTTATTGACTCAAATGTCTAAATCATTTCTGAAAATGGGAGTCTTCGCTGGCTTAGACCCTTTGGAAACATATAGGATATGACTCAGCCTTGCAAGGCCCAAAGTGCCTTTAATGACCATTGCCATCACAGGGAACTGGAAGCATCAGAAGAAAACCAGCAAGACACAAGTCTGAGAGTTAACAGGATGAAGAGCAAGAGCTTGCTATTTTTTTTTTCTCTGAAGCAACTACTGTACAGTGTTTAATTTTTCATAAAAATTAAGATTGATTTCATCATATATTTAACTACTGTTGGACTTGATGATCTTAAAGGTAATTTCCAACCTAGATGTTTCTGTGATTCTATCTATAAGTACAGTGATTATACATGGTGTTTATATTTGTCTATGTCTACATACATTATTGATACTGCTAAGCATGACATGACATATCAAACCAAGTGGCAAATCAAGCATAAATCCAATGCACTTGTGCCAGGAACCTATGTATATAATGATTAATAGACTGAATAAATACCACATATACAGGAATCTCCCTTCAGAATATTCCATTATCCTAGATAAGTAATTGTTGCTTCATCACCTTTTGCTGCATATTTTGGCTATATAAAAGAAAGTCTCAAAATACCTCTATACTCTCAACAGGTGTCTGGTTTTATACCATAACCATGTATTGCTCAGCCTTGTCTTGTCCACTCACCAAAGAGATCAGAACAGGGGAGTACAGTTGTTGATACAGCAGCTTATGAGGAAAAAGAAAAAAACAGAGAGTATGCTGTGGTCGCCACGCTCTCAATACGTAGGATTTTTCATAGCAAGAATACCTATCGTTTGCTCCGTTATTAACCCATAGCAACCATATGTAAGGATCATGTTAAGAATTTTTCTTTTTAATTTATGGTGTGTACTATATCCTGAAGAACCATATAAAATCTATTGAAGGCATCACTTCAAGTTAAAAATAAGAGTTTTCTACGATAGAAAGGCAAAGAACCTTGCAAGAAAGTCAGCTGTATTGTCTTGAAATTTATTACCAAGTATTAACAAAACACAAGTTCTGAGTGATATTTGGACCTTTTTTTCTAATCTGTTATTTTACCACCTGCCCAACAAATTTTTGTTCTCAGCTGCTCCATCGTACATGCTCTCCATCTGAAGTTCTTTTGTAATGATAAATGCAAAATATTTTTGCTTTACTACTTGGGCACCTGTAGAGTAATTCTTTCCTGGAAATTGAAATAACTTTCTGATCCCTAAAGCTGCCTTGGCTTTATGCATGAGGGACATAATCGTATATTATTTGGAATGGTGACTTACTCCACCCCATTCTGCAGTAATGACTTCTGTTTTGCTTTTAGTGAAGCAGGCGTGTATCTTTTGTTTCTTGCATTTCAGTTTGATGTCATTGAGGCTAAGAATGTATTTGACCAGGCTCATTTAAGGTGAAGAGTCCTTTCAGTATTCACATTATTACTTTTGTCACTTTCTTCTTTCTAATCTGTCTTGCAAGGATCTAATATATTAATTTTTCTTTCAGTTAAAATGGCACAGGTCTGATAGTGCCCTCATTACCCAAACTGTTATTTCTCCCTCTGGCCTCACAAACTGTATTAAATGATGTTTCTTTGGGGGAGTCCAGCAATGACATTCTGAGTAATGTTTTAAACGATGGGTCTCAAATTGGATTTAATTTACATTTAATAAGACATGTATTGTATGGCAAATTAATTATAACTGACTGTTGAACGTGGTTTTTGAGAATTAATAGTTAAGGAATGAATAGTATGTTTATTATATAGAGGGTTACAGAACATCAATTATATTTCTTTCCAGTAATGAAGTGATATTTGTTTGACATAAATTAATTATTTAGTCAGGTTTAAAAGAATAATTATCTGAGCTCTGTAAACAGGCTCTGTTAATTAAAAAAAAACAGATAGAAGGCTTCACACAAAAATCAAATGGATTATTTTTTTTTTTTTTTAAACTAACTCTTTCTTTTCTGGATGTTCTTCTACTGGTAATTTTGAATTTCATCACTTCTGCAAGTGACTCCAAATTAAGTAACTTCAAAATATCTTTGCAGCCACAAATTTGCCCTCAATCCACTTTAAACAAGGGATAAATTAGTTATCATATCTTCAAGGTACAGTTCTTCGCAGGGTGTAGGTGGTTTTTAGTATCTTTGGGCTACAATAAATCTGAAAGAAACTAACAGATAAGAAGAACTTTCATTCTTGTATGACTTTTTTCAGAGAAAATTTGGTTCCAGAGATTTGGTTGCTTAGCCATATCAGTTCAAATGCTATACCAGAAATACATCATATTGTTTTGGTACTTTCGTTTGTGGGTGTTGGGTTTTTTTTTAATAGTCTGGCATTACAGTTCAATTTTTCATAGATTTAAATTTTCCCAACTTACCCTTATATCATCTCACATTTACTATACAAGTCTCACAAAAAAATCTATTAAAGTATTTCACACAGATATTTAATGAGCTTTTCAGGAAGTGCTAACTACTGGCAGTACAATGGACCTGATTCTTCATCATCTTGCCCCTTCTGCAGTCATTGGCCTTTGTGCAAAGTACTGGTAAGCAAACTGTAAACCATGACAAAGTACTTTTGTAAATCTTTACCCTGTTGCTCATAGCTTTAAGAGAGTACTTAAGGAGGAAGTAAAGGCAACTCTGGTCCCTACAAAATATATCTAGTTTCTTCTAGTCCCCAGTTCTAGTTGCAAGGTTGATCACATGGACTTGAGTATTATTTTCATTCCTGTAGTTCTGACAGGAAGAAGATTTCCAAAGTTTAATGTCGTGTATATTCTTGAACTGATACGTGTGTATGGTACTAAATTGACCCTTCTGTTATTTTGTAGTTTTGATTGGATAGCCAGTCCATTTTTTCTTCTATATGCTACTATAATAAGGCTATAAACAATGCAGGAGTCAAGTGACCACCCAATCAAAGTATAAAATATTGAAAAGGTCAAAAGAGTGCAGCTCACTACTAAGATTCATTGAATATAAATTAGGCATTAAACTCCTGATACCTCATTCCCTTGACTGAGTAGTAATGAGAATGGAAAATGGCAGAAAATTAATCCCTTCTCATTAAAAAGCTTGTAATGAGAATGTGGAACTTGGTAGAAATGTAACCTGTTCTCATTACAGTCTTCAGGAAAGGGTCTTTGTGGTCTTCTTCAGATGTCATAGCAGTGAACTTTTCCTCCCTAATAAAAAAGTACAGGGAATGTGGTTACATCACATACAACTCCCTTGCATAAGTCTTCTGCACTGTAAAATCGTCCTAAAGTGTCATAACCTTTTTCATTCATTGATAGTGGAATTTCTGCTGTATCTATATTTTATGTTAATGTGAACATAGATCTGTGTCAGCTGTGTTTTCAGTGCTGCCTAAACCAGGTATATGTCCACATCCTATTGAATTTCAGTGTAATTTGCAAATTAAGTTTCCTTAGAGTCCTTTGCAAAGTCTAGCTAGAGTCAAGAGTGATGTAAAATGAATATCCTGATGATAATTATAAAAATAAAAATGTGTACACATAGGTTAATGAGTGCAGATTATCAATGAGATAAATACCAGGAACGTGCTTACGCACTTATCCACTCACACAAATTTCTGACAGAAAAGAACCCACAGTTTTCTATTCTCCACATTAAATCCTGCTGTGCCTACAACATATAATTTATCACAGTGAATTTTACATGCTCCTTGACTTTGAAGTGTATCCAGACTTTTCTCTCCCGTATTTAGATTGTGAGAGCAGGAAAAGTAAAAAAACCAAACAAAATACTGCAACTGAACAAGTTTGGTGGGGTTTTTTTTTCCATGAAAAAGTAGGTATAAAATAAACTATTTTGATGGAAGTCTAAAAGTTAATGTTCATTTTGGTTCTTAGTAACTGAACGCAGCAATCAAGAAAATAATCAGCAAGTACATTTATTTTTGCTACTGAAAAATACATGGTAGAGCAGTTTGGTTATGAAATCTGAGGAGGAAAAAAATATATCACATAGTATTGAATTAGGTTACTGGAATGACTTGTTTCCTACTCCACGGCAGTGCCGGGATGCATTTGTCCTGGTCGGAGGAGTGACCCCTGCACTCTGGCTCTGCGTAGGGGTGCACCTTGGAGGGTGGCCCAGGGCTGCAGATGACCAGGGGGACTTTGCTCACATCTCCCACCCCACGACCCACGTGGCAAGTGCAGTTATTTAGCCAGCGAGGCAGCTCCATCAGGCATTTTGCGTTGCCACATTGGGAATGAAACCACAGTGCTCCTCTGTGACCTAGTAAATCCCTGATGCCGTGAGAAGGGGTTGTTATGAAGTGTGGAGGGCATTAATGAACTAGAGAGAGAAAGACTTCTGCAGGAGAAGAAATTCCCAACCCGCTCATCTGCATACCCACACACTTGCACATTCACACATATTTTGCCAGGGCTATAAAAACTGACATGCCAACCAGAGACAGCCAAACTGAAGGTCTTTCCATGCAAGCTCCGGTCCACTTTGCACAGTGGGAAATGATAGCACTCAACGCAGTGGCTGCTCCAAATACCCTTGACAGCTGCAGGCTGCAGAACTACCCACAGGCAACCCAGGAAAAGCATCTGTAACTTAGAACAACAACCTGGTCTGTCTAAATTATGCTGGCAGCAGTTCTGGCTCTTGAAACGCTCTACAACTGGGAAAGGAGAAAAGGGCTAATCTCACCTCTTTCTCCTGATCTGGCTGCACCAGTGTGTGAAATGACTCCTACTATCAATGTAAGTGTATTTTCTTGACATTCTTGGTGTGTATTTACAAATATACATATGCACGCATAGACACACACATTCTTATGTATCTTCCCCAGCACTTCTTTCTCTCACTCTCTCTCTGTAGGGATAGACGGATGGATAGATTAGATAGATGCATTTTTTTTTCCTCTGAAAACCGTCATGAAAATGACCGTTTTCAATTTGACATTTCTCACAAAACTATTGCTAACTTCTACAAGCAATCTGCTCTTCTTAGTTTTTTCATACTATTATTTTATTGAAATTTTGTGACAATTTCTTTAGTGAAACATTTTAAGATACGCCAGTTAGTTTCATGTCAGTATCTGTGAAAAAAATAACTTTGACATTTAAGTAAGTGTTGCCTAGGAAGAAAGAATTGTATTGCAGATCCAAAAGGGGCCTGGTATACTGCAGATTTCCCTTCACGCTAAGAGACTCTGGAAGGAATACCGCCTTGACGAAGCCAAATTCTGTCCAGTGTCGCTGTGCAGCCTATAGGGACACACAACTTAGGGCAGATCAATGCCACTAGCACACAATCAACCTGGCAGAATCAACAAATGTACTGACACCTAAGACCAACACTGTAGATACTTTAGTGTCCATAAACTTCCTAAGACTTTGCCAAAAGACTGCCTTATTTGTAGCATATTTCCATGTCCACACAAAAGGCTCAATAGCACAAAGATACCTGCTCTTCAGCTATCTACCAATTTCTCATCCCACAAAGGCTATGTCTCTTCACAGGTTTTGCTGAATGTCTATGTGATACATTCCCAAATACGTAACTTCCGTTTCTTTTTTCCTTTGTTTTTCCTGAGGACTAAACTGCAGATTTCACAGCACCTTCTGTCATGGGCCCGTGTGATTTTGCCGCTTCTCTCCAAATACTCTCTTTCCAACATATATTTTAAAATTAATCATACTTTTGAATTACTTTCATTCTGGTTTTCATCATGTAGAGCATCTGAGAACTCATCTGTAGAACCAAAATTTTCCACATCATTTAATATCAGAAGGTACCTGCCAAAAGTGATTGTTATCCAGATATGCTCATCTGGGCAGTCGAGGCCTTGGTGGGTGAGAGGGGAGAATAGCTCATTTCATTGTCTAATTTCCACATCAATAATCACAGTTCACAAATACCAGCCCTCCTCACTGCATCTTCGATCTTTGTAGTATCATACTCTGTGTTTGCTTCAAGAAGCACCTCATTTTCTCTTTCCTTCTGAATGACCATATTCTTGAGAATCCAAGGTGTCAAAACTTGCATAGACAATAGGAGTCATTAAAGGGTTACCTACTCTCTGAAAGTTTAGCATTACACTTGTGCCCTTCACCCATTAACTCACTTGTGCAAAATTGATTAAACATCCTTCTCTGGACTCATGGGGTCAACAGCTCCAAAAAATGACCTTGTTGTTTGAAAAGTACAGATCCATAATTCAATGCTCTTTGCAACCATAGTTCCTGACCCAACTGTGTGAAATATTGACAGTGGTAGGGGCACTGTATTGCTTTTGAGTGATTGCAAAAGCTTTAGAGCGTCCTTCCTGAATCACAAATGGACTAGGTGATTCATGCTTATTTGGCTACTGTAAAAGTATTTTTAAGTACATTTACAAATCTATGATTAATAGTTAAAAAAAAAGTTCAGTATTAGGTTAGCATCTGTTAAATGGGAACGACTTCTGTACACCTGCTTGCTGAGACTAGAAGCCGATCAAGACATACTGTATTAGGAGTTGCCCCAATGGATAATACCATTGAGGGTGACCCAAAGAATACAGTGATGAAAAAGGCTTTACAGATACTTAGAGCAGTGCTCCCTGGAAAGAGGGTAAATAAAAGCTGGTAGACTGAAAGACATTTGTCAACAAATCGCTTGCACTTTTCCTGACGTTAACCATGGTATAATTCCATCCTTCCTCATCAAGGTGTGCTTATATAAGCACACTGGCCTGTAGGATTTAAGCACGTACTTAATGACGGATAGAGTGTTAAAAACACCTTTGTGAATGCTAGTAGATTTAAGCATGAAAGTATATTTTGTCTTCCAAATTGAGTCCACAAATTAGCTGAACATACCCAAAATGCAGAGCCCAAAATGCAGCACACTCCTTTTTGAATCTGCAGTAGAGCAAGGATGATGTCTGGATCTTCACTACTGCCACCAAGGCAAACCTTTAGCAGAGGCGATAAACAAAATTGAATTCCATAAACGTACTATGTGAATAAGTTATTTTCCATGTGCCTCCTCTGAACAAAAATCTTAAGCAAATGAACATTACTGAATTGCTCTTCACATCAAACATTTAAAAAGAACATACTGAAATTCTATTTTCGGCACTGGTGTAAACATACATTCATACCGCTGTATAATGAAAGAGGGATCCTTGGAACTTTCCTCTCACACATTATCTTTTACAGATTAGTCTATGATGCATAGACATGAGAGCTGATACTGTTATAAAAACAATTACTATGTCAGGAAAGTGACCTTCTTGAAAAAATTTGAACTATTTTCTCTCTCCTGTGAAAAATGTTAAGAGTTAAGTGAACCTGATGTACTGAGGTGAGCAACTTGACAAGAAAAGAATAGGAGGGGGTGGAGAAAAAGGCAAACTATGACTATCCCACTCCTCCACTTCTGATCATCCCTCTGACTACTGACTAGAAAACTATCCTTACAAAGGAGAATGGGAAATAACTCTCCGGTCTCAAAACTGGGACCTTTTATTGTGTAAACTGTTGTATAATATAACTATATATTTCACTAAAAATGAATTTTATGGCGTGTTACCGTTACATTGTTGTTGACTAAGCAAAAGTAAAAATAAAGTGTGGATTAAATAAGGATCCTTAAGAATTTGGCTAAAAACAGTTTTAGTTTTTCTCAGGCTACTAATTCTTACTGTGAACAAGGTCAGTACAATAGCATTAGTAAAACAGTGATATTTCTTAGCCTCCTATTTTGTCTCCCCAGTATAAAATCAAGGAAAATTGTGCACTACTCTTGAAGGACCTTCTTTGGCCAGCATAAATTATAGTCTGTGAAAGAAGGGTGGGTTGGAAAGAAAGATGACAGTATTTGAAATGGAAGAAAACCTTGTGGATAATTTTATTTTCATCTTCAGGGTCAAATTCTCCTGTCCAGGAGTGAATGGGTTGATCTGAAGCAAAAGTCTGAGCATATAAATAATCTCTTGGCTCAGTTTAGATTCCACATGTTGACAAAGTATCTCCTTTCTATTCTCTATGACTTGTGGTATCACATTGTTTATTATCTACCTACTTGTGGGTCAAATAAAAAAGGTCACTTGCATTAGTCAAGAGGTCTGTAATGTTCTCAGGAGTCAAAAATGATCTGAAATTATATACCTGTTCTTTAAAAAACTACCTCTTAATAGGCAGAAACGCACAGTGGGAGCAGAATATCATTTGGGTATTCCTGCTTTATATGCTCTGCAGAGTTTCAATGCACTGCCGTGCCAAATGAGTTGGAAATTCTTATTATAATTCTTGGGATTACAATAAAACATACACCTTCATGAGTGTGTGGTGCAAAGCCTATTTGGCCTGAAATTTTTTAAATGTGCTACATAATTTTAACTCAGCTTTCAAGTATTGCAGCTGTTCCAGCTACACAAAGATCATTCTCTTGGAAACAGTTTATTTAAGCCATACTGCCACTTAGGTTATCTTTCAGGGATCCCTTACAATAGTCCATTGACTCCTCTCTCAACCCTAGAATTTACCAAGTTCATGAGATGTCAGACTAAACCAGATGCAGGCTGGTAAGGTAGCTGGCCTGGTGACAGAGACTTCATATCTTTGGATTTCCCACTCTCCCTAAAATTTTCCATACGACCTCAGCAAAACCCAGGTTCTCAAGCTTCTTCCCTGCTGTAAGACGCAGGTGGTAAAGCTTTCTTTTTCTATTTACTCTCCTTAGACTGAGCAACAATGGGTGTGCATTGCCCGGTGGGGGACAAGATGTGGGGTTATGGTCCCATCTGCTCTTCCACATGCTCAAGAGCTGCCCGAAGGCCTGCGCAAGAGCCCAGAAGAGAACACTAGCATGCTCCGTGTCACATCTCTGGTTCATGACTGGTCTTTGTGTCTTTTATTTCTGTTGACTGATGGAAAGGCACATTACTAACCCTACTTTGCTGGAAGGGCTGCATTATTCGTGTCAACCCAAGTATTAATGTTTTCTCTGTATAAATAGAAACAATACATCTATATTGCCTGCACCCCTGCAAGCATTCTTTGAGCAGAATTTGGAAATTTAGATTAAAGGAAAAAGATGTCATATAAAAAAGCAAGCCTACAGCTAACAGCCTTCTCCTACAGCATGGGACTTTCTGAGACACAAAGTTCACTGGCAATAGAATATAGCACTACAACATTTGCAGTTTCTTTAGGGGGTTGCAGTGCATAATGTGAACAGGTCATCCAAAGAGAGCTTTGCTACAGGAATTCTTTATTATTACTATTATTATTGTTATTACTCTGAATCTGTAATGATTGCTTTGCTGCTGTATATTTCTTGCTCTGACTCCCAGGTACAGAAATGACAAAATACTTCAACAGATGAAAGGCTGTCCTTGGGGTATTTCCAGCTCAGTAAGAAGTGGGAAGTACAAGACATCTCACAAGCAAGCCTATCTTTTAGCAATTTATAGCTGTATTGTGCACAGCCTGAATCTTTTAAGCACAATCTTTGGGGCACTCTCTTTTTGTCCATTCTGAGTATACCTCCTTCTTCATCATCCTCTTCCTTTCGTCTTTTTTTTTTTTTTTCCTGCTGCTTTTTTGTTTAAACAAGGGTAGCTGCAGGCTGCTGCTCTTGTTTCACTAGGGTTTTAGCTTTCAGTATTAGGTCAGGTCGGTGAACTCTGCTGTTATGTTAAAAATCCTGAGGCAAATCCTAGTTTCCTTGTGGTCCATAAGAATTTTGCCTTTGACTTCAACAGGACAGGATCAGAGATGCTTTGTGCAAAGATCCAGGAAAGGAGGGCTTTCTTTTCCTTCCCTTTAACTCTTTCCAAAAAGACACAGAAGACATTGTCATTTTTGGTCCTTGGATATATAACTTCTTTGAAATAATAAAATTATATAGCTCTACAGTATAGACTTTCTCACATATGTTTATCACCCCACTCCACTGAAGGGGGTGAAAATCTTTAGCTATACTTAACAGACATTAAAACTAAAGGACAGAGGCATTTACTCAAGGTCATTATGGTGACTGCTAACAGGAAAAGGAGCTAAGCTCGGGCTCTCTCATTTCAAGGCCTGCCCCTTACCCTCAGAAGCCAGACTAGCAGCCTGAGGGGGATGTACTTAGTGAGGGTTTTTTCATTGTGCTAATTTAGTTTCTGAAAAACCAATTGGTGGCCTATGCTCTGAAACAGGAGTCAAACTACTACTTCTGTGTCCAATTCTCATGAAACATAGTGGAGTTTTTGGGACAGGACCTCATATTGCAATAATCAAGAACTATGCCTATCTAGATCTCACTCAAGTATTGGGACCACAGTTGAACTCAAAAGGTAATAACTAGCAATAATTTATCAGATGTAATTAATGCAGGATCACCTTTAATAACATTCAGTCTGAAGTTTCTGCATGGCTCAGAAGTGGGTCAATACCTCAATTAAATTGAGGTGCCTAAACACCACAGCAAAAAAAAGCTGCTGTGATACAACCTGTCTAGTGGAAGCTCTTAATCTTGAAAATTGGGGGGTTACTTCAGTAAGAGACCCCCAAAAGTTGAATATCTGTGGCTTCATCAACATCAGAAGCGTTTCAGGTGCTAGACCTGACTATGCAACAGCTAACACCAGGACTGGAAGTTAAAGAGTCATTTCAGCATGGTTCTGCGACCACACTAATAAGCACTAGTGGGAAGTAGGCATTGCATCTTTGTGATAGCAATGAGCAATATGTCTCTGCACAGAGCTGCCTTGTACCGCGTCAGCTCTGCACTTATCTCTCCTCTACCTTTCACTATGTGGTGAAAAAAATATGTTGAAGATGCTGAGGCTTTTGGTTTTCCAGTCCAATGCTGCAGAGCAAAAGAGGATCTTATAGTTTAAACACACATAAGGATTTGAGGGAGTTCTGTTCCTTTTGCAGTTTCTGTGTCACTCCAGAAAGGCTTTAGAAAAAAAAAAAAGGGTAAGCATATTACTTCTGGTTGATTTTTATATTGAGTTTACATCCAATGATACCAGTATGTTTTTTCATTGGTTTCTATGAATTTTGTAGTACAGAACAGTTCATGAATTTGGGAGCATAAGATAAGCATTGACAGAAGTACAGAAAAGTGGCAGCATGGCTACGATGTTAAAAACAATAATTTATAGTATTGATTGGCTGTTGTCCTGACCCATCACTGGTATGCTAGCTGCATAAGGTATATTGCTGCCAATACCAGACTATCCTATATTCCTATGAGTATGTAGCATTAATGCAACACTATACTGAGACATTAGGAAAAGAAAAGTAAGCACACATATATTGTGAATACAGATATAGATTTTACAGAGAGGGTGAGCTAATGGGTCAAATTTTGCCATTGGCCATTCACCTGTAACAACCAGAAAAAGCAAAGAAGCTGCATAGCTGAGGTTGCCGAATCTCATAATAATCACAATTTAGCTTGCTTATCTGTACGTAACATTTTATATTGCTGTTACACTTTTAGCCTGCACATTTCTATCCACAAACAAATAAGCCAGTCTGAGTGCCAGGGTTAATTTCTTAAATCCTCATCTGGGCTTATAAATGTAGACCCTGTTTTTCATAACTGTGAAACAAATGCAATCCCCACTCATTTTAATAGGACATCAGGAGGTTTACTGAAAAAAACTGTGATGAAAGTCAACCTACGAAGAAATACTGATATTTACATGTTCTTAGATGCAGTTGTACAATTTCTTAAAAAATTCTGAAGTCCCCCTGGTTTGCCAGTTGGATGACAACTTCATGTCCTCGAAATCATAAGCCACAGCACACTCCCCATGATGGTCAGACCTTGTTATGCAGCATACCAAAGGGCAAGGAGAGACTGGGCATACCACCCCACACAATGTAGGCTACTTTATAATGCTGCAGATTCCCTCTGCCTTTGGAGAGACTGGAAAGAAACAATATGGCAGGTATGAATAAGTTCCCTATACTTCAGAGACAGATGGAAAAAAAATAAAGGAGCACCTAGGAGAGACCGGGATACTAAAATTCCTGTAGTCCAGCTAATAAACCTATATTTACACTTGTGTGGTCTCCAAATTGAGTTTGAGTAAGATTAGTAAAAAACATTGCAACCAAAAATCTTAATGATTGAGCTTCCAATTTCACTTGGTGAAAGTCAAGACCAGGTATTGTATGAAACTGGTTTAATGACTCTGGAACCGACAAAGATCAGACTGTCCATGCTGATTAAGAATACATTTCTGATACTGCAGACCTCCAAAGTCTTAAAGAAGTGCCTCCAGACCTTTGAGAGAACAAATAGTCTTATGCTGTCGTGATTCCTGCCTTCCCTTTTTAGAAACACCTCGGGGTGGTGGTGGGAAAAAGACACAGCTGTACAACAAGTTTCTTGTGTAGATTTTTACAGCTTTCCTTCAATAGCAAAGTTAAAGCAACTGACTTACATTAGCAAGTACATTCCACTACTATATTAACTATGTTATGTGCATTTTTGCAGTTCAAGGGAAATAATCAAGTCTGATCCATGGTACCATCAGCATATACATACTATACCATCACGCCTTTTCTAAGCCCTCAACGGAAAAATTCTGGTGCTTTCCTGGTTCCTGGCTGAGTCTGAGCCACCACCAAGAAGCAGCTGTTAAAGACGCAGGAATAACCAATAAGGGCAGGCAAATGCTATAAGCTGGTGAGCAAAGGAGAAGGAAACACTGAAAATATTAAGTAACTTTTTCAGTTTTAAAATCTCAGGTCTTCAGCTATTTTTGCTTTACTTTAACAGGAAGGAGTTCTGCTTGTGTCTCTGACTGCAAAATCGGACATTTTTCAATCTTACTCACTGCCCCTGAAGGAACTGTACATGGTAGTCAAATATTCAGAGGTGTAGGAACAAGAAGTGTCAAAAGCAAACACACATTTCTGTGAACAACTTTTGTGTACCTCTAAAGACAAGCAGTCATGATTTTTGTACACAGAGGTGGCAGACTGGAGTATCATAGTTATGTGCTCTATACTGTGATGGCATCATAGGTGCTGGATTTTTAAAATAGTAATGAAACTTTTAAAGTAGTTGGGAGAAATTGGGCAACAGAATGGAAGGTACCAGCACCAGGTTATATTGGTAGGGAACCAAACACTGGACCGTGTAAAATAAAAAAAAAAATCCCCAATTTGGAAATGTGTTTATGCTTCATTTGGACTTTGCAATGAAGCCACCCCATATGTTTTGCTGGCCACTTAATAGCACTCGGAATCTAGACCTTCAGAAGTAAACAGGTTCTGATATCTGCCTCTTGCATTATCTCCTTGCCAGCCCTTTATGTCTGAGGATGAATATTTTCAGGCTCCGTCTCATTCTCACAATGTGAAGAGCTTTGTGAAACAGCTTTTCAAGTAACATTTCAACGAACAGAGCTCTAATGATTTCATTAACATAATGGCTGTTCACAGATTTAACTGTAACTGAGCCAATGCATTGCCATTTTAGTGATGTTTAACAAAGTTCATTAACCCTGGATGTATTTATTTATCACTGCCGCACTTAAATTTTAATGTAAGAAACGCACAGGACACGCATTTACTTGTAAATTTGGCAATTTTCGTACGTAAACATTTTCAGAAGCATTTAATATATTTCTATTTTTAGAAAAACTGTCTTTAAAGAGAATTGGATATTACTGCACATAGGTCTTTGAACACAGTCTTTAAAATAGCATATGAACATCTAATGAAAGTGGGGAAGATGATCAGTAAAATTACCTTTATTTTCTGTATCAAGTCTGTAGAATGAATAACTAAGAATTATGCTGACTTCTATTTTATTAATGAGCAGATTTTAGTCACTCACTCACTCATTCATATATTTTATGAATATTGACAGGGGTGATTAAATTGGAAAAAATCTTACCCAAAAAAATCCATCAATTTGTGTAAAAGGGCATCACCCATTTTATGACTCAAATTGGATTTTTATTTGGGGTAAAAATCATATCAAATGTGGTAAAAAAACCCGTTTAATGTTACTGCAGTGGTTCTAACTAAAGAGTAGATCAGAACTTCAGCTGAAGGATTTCAGTTCCTTCAGATGCACTTTGCATTATAATAGCTTACATAGGTGGCTGGCAGAAGCATCACCCCTATTCTGTGCTGCTTTTTGTTCCCTAACATAGGAATAAACACCTCCAGATTGTACCAGTTTCTAGTAATTATTCCTCCACAAATACTCTCATTCAAGATCTTTAGAAAAGCCCTAGAAACAAGCTTCAACACACACAAGAGGGTTAAATAACATAAGGGTAGCCCCTGATAGCACAACAATTCCAAGCTCCATGTTGCTTGCTTTCTGCAAAGTCAAAATACACTATTTGATATTTGGTTTGCTATAGTATAAAGACTAATCTTCACAATTTTAGGATTTGTAACAGTTTTCTAGAGCCTTCTTTCAATCGTGTCCCACGAGAAGATAATATTTTTTTTCTAATTAGGAATGAATAAAATTAAGAGAAAAAGAAACCACAAAACAGGTGTTTCAGACCAAAGGAATTTTAGCACCCATTCGCTGGATTTTATGCTTTTCAAATGGATCTATGGACCCACTGACAGCTGTCAGCATCCTACAGCGGCTGCTGCTTGCCGGTCGCCTTCAGCTGCTGGCTGTGATGCTCCACCTCTTGCTGCGCAATAACCTCGCTGAGCAAGCCAGGAACACGCTAAAAGGCACTTGTGTCCTCCTTTCGCTGATAGTGCGCCCTGCAGCAGGTTAATAGGTCTTGCCATCCTCTCACTACACCATCTCTTCATCCATAAACGTCCATTCTAACTCTTTCCCTTCGGCAGTCATTTGGGACTCCTTGTTTCACACAATCCTGCTGACACTATCGGCCAGCAGTCAACAGGAGAAGAAAACAATATCATTTTCCCCTTTCTACATGATTCCTTTCTGAAGTTCACTTTGTAAGTGCCTGTCACAGTAAGGTATTATTTTTCACTTTAGAGCCCGGGATCAGATTTTTTCCTTCATGCATGGGGTTGATCTGTGTTTAAACTAGTTAAAGCACTTTTCTAAATCCCAGCTGGTTTTAATATAACTTTATCAATTTGGCCCCTACATTTCCCAGATCTTTTCATCACACCTTCACGGGTACGAAGTTCCTTCACATTCAAACTATTGGCAATAGTTACGTGGTCTCGTTTACAGGGTGGCATGGATGAATGGAGCTAATACTGTGCAATCTGTGCTACGAGAAGCTCAGAAGCTAGAGAAGAAAATAGAAATCGTCAGCTTCTTGTAGTGTAACGTCTCATTGCAACCTACTCAATATTTATGCAGTAGGCAAACCCATTTCTGAAAATCCCAGACAGAAGTTCGATACCCTCATTATTCTAGATGTCGCTAATCCCAAGCGACCCCAGTAGCCAAATGCCGTCCTGCTGCTAAGAGTCCTGGCCCTCCTGCCATTGCTACCACAGGCATTGCTGGGAGGGACTCGCAGCCCAGTAAAGCAGCACTGCCGTGGCTGGGAGCAGGCCACTGACCCTGAAAGACCTCAGGGCTGAGGCCACTCAGGCATGCTTTGTCCAAACTTGTTTTTTGCTTGCCTGGAACTTCGTTTTGGCATATTTAGCTACAGCAGCAATTTCTCCAATGACCAGGTGGCTGTGCCTAATTTATTTTATTTCTTATCTTTTTATGGTGTAACCATAATTTTTATATACATAGTAGTAACAAACAGCCATTCTGTGTAAACTAGAATATTCAAAACTGCAGTATAATGATGCAATGTAGAGAAACACAGTCCTGGTATGGCAGCAGAGCCCTTGAAAGGGAGGACAAGGGATGCAGTGTAGGGGATCGCAGGCATGGGATGGAAAGAGACAGGATGATGTTGAAGACCCCAGAGCTAGAAACAACTCACCAAAGGCAAGATAAAGAAATGCAACTGTGGGAGCTGGGTAAAACCAATTTAAGGGTAACAAAGAGAACAACGAACAAGTATTCAACATATCTAAACCACATTATATAAAGGAAATTTGAGTGTGACGGAAGGCCAGGGTGTAAAGCAAGTTAGAAAACATATAAAATTAGCCCCAGGTAGACCCCAGAGTGGGGAAAAAGAAGGCATTGTGATCGATTTCACACTTTTTCTGGCAAGAGAGAAAGAAACCCCATCAACAGCATCACTGTCCTCCTGGTGAAGTCTGGGACACTGTCAGCTCCCTATAAATCCCCTCTTCCACCTCCAGCCAGACTGAAGCCACTCACCTTAGGACTCAGAGGGCTCTGGATGGGTGAGCGTAACAGCAGAGAAAAGGTGTAGGTACTAAAAAGTCTGCATATAACAATATTAACCGTATTGTTCTTATTTATTGTTGTTAAGCCTTTTTCTGTAATAGCTACTTTACTTTCATTCTCTTTTTTCTATGTACTAATTAGATTTGTACTAAGAATTATTTGATTAGGCTTTTAAGATTTCAATTACACTAACAATAAATTCTTAGCTTTACATGTAAGGTGTTGCTGTTTTGTCAATAGAATATTTTGAGTGTAACAGGCTATCTGAATGATGTAGGAATGTTCAACGAGAGATCTATATCTGAACTACTCACCTTAAGCTTCCTTTATAGTCAATAAAAATCAGTCCATGATCAACGGAGTCAAAGATGTAATTCATCTTAAAGCAAATATTTAAATTATATCCTCTGTTTCCAGTGATTATAAAGGGAACTTCAATGTGTAGCTTTGACAGAACATATACGCCGAGGACTTCTGAAGTTAAAGGGATGAGTTTCATTGTGTTTAGTACGTGAAAGTTAGCATAGCTTTCGTTTTTGTATGGTGTCAAAAGCTTATATTTCAGTGCACATTCAGCCCAACAAAAAGAGTATAGCTTTGAACTAGCAAATATCATGTTGCAGGGATATAAGTAATCACACTGCTTCAGTATTTGGATCAGTGGGAGCAATTCCACTCAGTGTAGCAGCAGAAAAATCAACACAGTGAGCCTCTATCTGCCATATACACCATCGCAGTCTTTCAAGACCATGTACATATATAAGCAAATCTGGCAAGGCTGCTTTTCTCCATGTTCATGACACCCTTTTCTCTCAAACTTCCCTGCAGTTCTTTGATTCTTACAGGAGTATGTCTCAAAGCAGTACAAGTTAAATTATCGGATGTTGTAATCTGATTACTATTAACTGTAATGCTGTGTGAGTATTTACTAGGGAAAGATCTACTCTAGTGTTCAATATAATACACAGCAAGAAAGGAAAACTTAATTACAGGTCACCCAGTCTGGCATTATCTTCTCCCTCTTCCAGGCTCCTTAGCAGCAGAGCTAAGCAGCAGTCTTATGGTTTCCCCCATTCACAAAACACACAAAAAATAATTATTCAGTTGAGTGTGACACTGCTCATCTGATGCCTTTTTACTTCAGTAAGGGAGGCTTCCACGCTCCGAAGATAAAGAAGAAACAGCAATCTCAAAGTTAAAAACATCTGTGGACTATACCAAATATTTGCAAAAAGATAATTGGTTATTCTGCTCAGCTCTACCTTCAAGAAATAAATTAATTTGGATCCTGTCTGTACTAAAGCAATCAGCATCCTTTACAAACAGGCCCAACAAGAGAACACTGCAATTAGTAAGTGTGGGCACAGCCTTGATTTATAATAAACCATGAAATAAAATACTTTATATACATGAACACAAAACATTTTGCATACTTAGAGTGATTTGATCCTTAAATTTCAATTTGCTGTTTCTGAAAAAGTGGCTCAGGCCTTTGACTGAACGAGTTCTTCATATCCAGGAAACTTTGCTTACTTTCACTAGCTTGCTTTAAGTAGCCAATAAATATTGCTTGCTTTCATTAACTAATGAGGACTAATATAAAAATATTGGTGAGAAATATAATTATTTTATCATTTTGATTAAATTTTAAAACTGCTTACAAGTTGGAAATACCTAGCCTCATATGTATTTTATTATCAATTTGTTGCACCAAGTTACAGAAGGTGCTTTAAGTTTCACTAGTTTATTAGACTTAAAATCTTCTTATGGGAAAAAGGAACATACCCCAGAATTTTATTTTTAGTCTAACTAAATCTTAACAGACTAACCAGAGAATTGTTACTAGTGTCCTTACAGTGATCCTAATACTTGTAGTTCAAGTTAAATATAGTTAAAATGACACACACACGCAAAAACCTTCTAGGGTCTACCACCTTTCTTTGCCATTATGCTCACCCTTCCACTGCCCCTTTGGCTCCTTGGTCAAGCAATGGCTTCAGCTGGGGCAAGCTGCTGAGTGTGCCATGTCCTGTGCTGGGAGGAGTATGACACTGTCGCTGATGATTTCTTCTTCCTTATTATAGGGTCCAGGTGGGGTAATTTTTATGTGTTTACTAACATGTTCTACTCTATGCTTTTTCTTCAATGGTCTGTAACTCCACTTTACATCCAAATTTGCTATATATGGTATTGGATACTTGTTTATTTTCTTTCCTTAGTTACCCCAAAGTCAACCCCAAAGTTAACCCCAAGGTTACCTCTCTTTGATGAGTAGTAATCATCCTAACTGACCTGTTTACAACCCTAAGTCTCCCATACCCTCCTGCATCTCTCTTACCAACTCATGCCCATACTTCTTTAGGCAGCATTCTATTCTGGGATCATGGATAGCTCATTTACACAGAATAACTACTTATTATAACAAACTCTTAGTTGTACATCTATGTATATAAAAAAGTATGTATGGTTTTGTGTGTTTATAAGATATATACACCATAGAATTGTACAAAAGCTTAAACATAGGAGGTAACAGTCCCCTGGTTATTAGATAATTGTTTTTAGTTACAAAAGCTGAAACATGGCTCCAGAAAGGCCAAGAGAAGTCCAAACATAGTCCAACAAGCACTGAAGCATGTGCTGTGAGCTTAATGCACAGCCTATGGTCTGTTACTAGCAACGCGACATCATATTTGCTGCACTACAAGGTTATAAATTCTTTTAAAACAGAAACAAAAATTAGTCATGAAGAGGTAATTTCAAAGAATTTTCTTGGGCAATATTCAGGCCATGTTAGAAAGAAATCCCATTTATAGCGTTATAAAGTATAGCTTTCCAATAACAAAAAGCAGAACTATGCATGAGTAAAAGAAGAGCACAAGGACAGATCAGTAGCCTAAGCAAAGCCACCGACGAAAGAGCTAGGCTTGTATTACACAGGATGGAAAAAACATGAAGGGGTAGACAAGGAACACTAGTACTTTCTACTGATGAAGAGGACAGAGTAAGTGCTTTCTTCATGCCACGGGGGATAGAACAAAACATAACAGGGTTCATGTAAAGAAAGGACATTAAATTAGAATTTATATATATATATATATGTGTGTAAGTAATATATGTACACATACATAGTTTTCATAATGAAGGATGGGAAGCAGAATAAATTGCCTCAGAAGGCTGTAAAATGCCATTCCTGTGTAGAGCAGCAGTCCAGAATAGGCTGGAGAAACAATTAGATACAGCACAATCCTCCTTGGAGATAATAGATGGACTTAGCAATCTTAAGGAATCTTTCTAGTTTTTCTCCCCATAATTCCTCAGGTAGGCTCTTATGAACCCAAAAAGTCAAGTACAATAAAATTAAAAATAATTCTGGGAAAAAAAAAAAGAAAAAAAAAAAAAAGATGTGGGAACCTGCAATACAGCCCAGATGCCTCAGATTTCAGGAAAGAAAATAGCTACTTTGTTGGTGCCTTCGAAGACCCAGTGTCCCACTGTAAGGGAATACAAAGACTTTGTCTAGTATAGCACATTTCCTCAGATAAATTGACCTAAATGGGTGAGCATTCTTGATGTATTCAGAATTGAGCAGGGTTTAAGCAGTGACAGCACAAAAGTCCTATATTCTTCGTGGTTCTTCCCTACAGCTCTGCAGAATATGCCCAGTTCCTATTTTACCAGCAGTGTATTAGTTCTAGTAACAGGACTGATTCCAATGAACATATTCTTGTCACCCTGTAAGCAGATCTTGTGATTTTAAGCATAAAGATTCAGTCCCCTCTGAAATAAAATTCACACTACTTTACTAGCAAATAAATTTTTATTTTGAAAATGCATTGCTGCAAAGTGTATGTTGCTCTATGTGAATCCTACACCATCATCCATAAACTTGTATGAACTGGATATTTAGTGGACAGACACCTAAAGGGCTTGTGCACTTGATGAATTCTTGAAAATATATTGACTAGAGTTATGTTTTTCAGTGAATTATTACATTCAAAACATAATTAAGTTACAAATGCATAGAAAGCTCATGTTTTTTCTAAGTAAATTGATACTAAGAAAACTACCATTCATAAGTACACACATGAACATCTGCTTATGGCAGGCAGGGACAAATGTCTACTCTTCACTCTGAAAATAAATCTGGAAAATCTAAAGCAAAGAAAATTAAATTAAAGCATGCCATGTTACATACTAATGTTATGACAAAATATGCTGAACCATAGCACGCTTCTGAAGTTCCAGCGTGCTTGTTTTCGTTTTCTGTATATCACATGGTTACAATGTCAAATTTGTACTCTAAATATAATTTCTAGAGCACTGTTAGTATGTAAAACTCTCCCTCTTTTGTAATGTATTTCCTTCTTAATTAAGGAGAAGGTAGACTGAAGTTCAGTGGCTAGAAATGCTACCCCAGGCAGAGGGTGGGTGGTTAGCTGCTGACAATGTTTGTTGGAGCACTCAGTTTATTACTTCAGGGTTTGAATGTGATCCTCGCATTTATGGCAAAGCTGGGTGTGTTAATGTATCCTGCAGTGATGTTAAAAGGCTTAAAGTGGTGATGCTGTCAAACTAGCTGTGTCACCACATTCAAAGCTTTAAAGTGCAGTTACAGCTTGAAAAATGATTATGAAAAAGACCATATTCTTACCCAACTGATCTAATCCCTGTATACACTTGATGTATATCTGCTTACTTTACTGACTAAAACAAATGTTTTGTACTGTTAGCACTGCAAAACCAAGACAGCTCTGAAAGATTGCACAGGATTTCCCTCTGGCTCATATATCACCAGCAAACCTGTCAGATGAATTCCAGCTGCAGAATATTTATTACTGATGACGATATAACAGAGAGGAAGAGCAGATTCCTAGTTGAATTTGCACAGTAGGCAGTTAAAAAATTCATCTTTTGACTCACAGAAAAGAAAAAAAAAAGGCAAATCAGGCAATCATTACAAGACAATGAAGAATATTTATCCCAGTTATTTTGGTCTTGAATGTCAGTGTCATTCAGAAGACGAAAACTGGGGAGCTCAAGTCCTCTGTCAGTCAATGAGAAAATGTAGGTATCTCTCTGAGAAAAAGGCAATGTGTGTGTTTTGTGCCGTGAGATTTCAAGTTAGATATCTGAAACAGCCTAAAATGGATGATGTGAATTTGCACCAATGTTACTCCTCATCTCTTCAGTCTTTTTCTGAAGTGTCCACACTGTTATGAATGTATACATGTGAAGTTTATTAAGTATACCTTCTTTATCAAGAGGAATGACACTTTTCTGATGTACTTAACGACATCAGTTACTGAAGCTTTCTTTTTAGGCAGTAGCATAGGTTATTTTAATAACTATCTACCTACTTACCTACCTACCTGTAATCTTCAATTCCTTCTTAGAATCTGAATCAAGCAAAATCACATTGCCCTAATACAGACACTTTTATTGGAATCAGGACTGTCTACTAGTGTTCCCTGGTTATTCCTGCATGGTTAATACCATAGCCAGCTAAAGGAAATAAGGGATATGGATGCTGTGTATGCCACCTGTAACTATTTCTGAGACTGTTCTCACTGTCTGTGCAATGCAAGTCTCCGTGCACGTTCCTGTAGGTTCTTCAAATCTGGTGCCTCAATGTACTTCACACTGGCTCTTGTCCTTTTTGAACTGAGAGCCTGGACTTTATAAGTCTGTGCCTTGAAAGAGCCTTGGTGCACCTCATTATCAGGAACCATGGCAAACCAGTAGCTCACTGTAGCAAAAAAACCTCTAGATGTATATATAGCCTGTTTTTAAACTCTCCTTAATGTGAAAAAGCACAGTAAATTTTTCCCAGATGATGCAATCCACAGCTGAGACCCAAGGACTTTGTTCTTCCAGCTTCTTAGTTTCTAACCAGTACCACTAGCTGTATTATGAATTGAGATCGGGTATGAAAACTACATAAGGCAATGGCTTTTCTTTCTCTCTGTTCAGAAACGAGATACGCCTGCTCAGTAGCTAAAGTATGAGTTTCTGTCTTAAGAACTTACATGTCAAATTTCAAGCTCAAAGGAAAAATAAAGCACACAAAAAAAAGTTATAGACAGCTGAAACAAGCCTTAGGAAGAAATGTATGTGTACCCTTAATCAGCATCAGTTAATTTGCCTTATACTGCTTCTGTGAAGATGGAATTCCAGCATCTGGAATTCAGGCTGTTTCCAGTTTAAGGCTGATCTGCTGGTCTTTGGAGGCCTCCATGAGATCAGATCTAACTGCCAGACATCAGCTGTCACACTGTGACCATAAGATCCCAGCAATAATGTCTTCTCACTGGAATCAATAAATTTGTTGTGCTGCAGGAAGAGGTTTGTGAATATGTGACACAGAATTTTCACAGGTGCTTAGCTGAGAAGTGACCCTTTAGTGCTTTCAGCGCTAAATACAAAATTAATTTCTTTCAGATGAGTTTTCTTCCATCAGTTCTTCACACATGTAAATCCAATATCCCTTACCCCCCAAAAGAGTCAATCTGTTTCTCCCAAAGGGTATTAAAAAAAAAAAAAGTTCATTTCTGTTTTAAAATATTAGGGAGATTTTACAGGGATCAGGACTTAGAAAGCATGAAGATTAAAAAGAGACACAGAATCAAAGGCTAGAATCATCCACAAAATTTACATGGACCCATGTATTTTCACAATAAATAGCAGAATAAATATGTGGCTGACAGCTATTAAATGATTTTTGTTCCTTTGCTTATCCTTTTAGTAGGGATCTTACTTTGCTACTCCAATTTTACAGATAAGCAATGTACAATGTGATACATGAGGGAACTTCAGTGGTTTATACGTGGAAACCTGTTAGCTCACACTAGACCAAAAGTCCAACAAATGTTTTAAAAGCCAGCTTTCAAAAGATAAAGACTATTTCTTAGTCTCCTAACAGGCTGTCTATTTCAGGGTAATACAGAATCTTCTATGTTCAAATATGTGCTAGACACATAAAACGCCCCATGAATAGTGTTCACACGATTCAATTTTGAGAAAAAAATACGCCCAGCAAGCTGACATACTTGAGAAATTTGTTATTAATCCTGTGTACAAGCTACATCATACACTTCTCTGAGGTCTCTCTCCATGTTTGATTCATCTGCCTGAAGCTTCCATTTTTGTATGATACCATTCTTTGCATGAAAAGGCATAATTGTTTTGCTGTGGCTATCCTAATTTCTCTTTAGAAATATATTCTGAGGCTACAGAAGTGCTTATCTAGAAAATATCAGGCAATCTATAAAAGACATCAGGAGAACATTCCCCTGACTTTGATGCTGGCACTGAAACTAATGGAGTTCCCCCCTCAAAAATCTTTGATAGATAGCTGGTGACACCAGATGACTCCAAGGTCCTACCACCTCCAGCAGCCACCATATCATTTGTTGTTCCTAAAATCAGCTGTTAGCAGCTTGGCCCTCAAACTACAAATTACCTTGTCTTTGGATAGAATCAGCAAGGAAAAAAATAAATAAGGTTACTGAATTTTTCTTAAGTTATTGAGAGTTTTATAAGCACAGCTAACCTCTTTTTCATACTAGCTTGTATGCATATTGCACACATATGCCATCTTAAAAAACACCCTCAGTGCCGGAAAATACAAGCAAATGACAGACATGCAGAAAAAGTCACCTCTGCAGCATTAATTCGTTCTTGGGGTTTTATTACTTGGTCAGATACTTACACATGACCCCTGTCTTGCTCAGTACAAGGATGGATTACATTCAGGAAAATAATGAGGTGTTCAAAAATTTTTTTATCTTCTTTTTTGTAAAGTGTGGCCTTAGGTCTTGTTTGCACTGCATTATTCAAACTCTCCTTTGAAGCCATTTGTTTAGACTTCTCTGTAGTGCCCACGACTATATTTCATGAACGGCAATGCCTTTACTTTTACAACTGCCTATAAAGTATGACTATAATATTATCCTACACTGGGTAGATAAAGCACCAAGATTAAGAAGCACTGATCTGGGGAGCCTGCTGTCTGGGATGACTCAGACTCGAGCGCGTTGCCTGCTCCACCCTGCTCAAATCACAGCTCCCAAAGACAGCAGCCTCCACACCAGTCCATCAGCTGCCTTCCCTTTTGGGGAATTCCTACCACCAAGTATCAAAGGCGGGTCTTAGGGAAATGTGAAAGGTCATTAGTCCGCACTTGGAAAAAATGTGTTTTAAGCAGCTGGCCTAGCATCAGGCAAAAATTCTGCAGCAGTGTCAGGGACAGCAATAGAAACCAGCTTTTCAATGACCTCACCATGAGGTAACCTTTGTAGCTTTGCCTCATGCATGGTACAAGTTCCAGCTTCTGTACTGGGGGGGGGGGGGGGGGGGGGGGGGGGGG